>NW_028288898.1:300555-601111 GCF_059628265.1 Tinamus guttatus
GCTTTGCTGATGTGTGCTGATGCTCCTTGGTATTTTTCTTTTAAGAGTAAACATTCATAGGGGTCATCAGGAAAGGTCTCTTGCAAAGGGAAGTAAATACACAGATCCTGCTGAAAAAGGACCCCTGTAATCAAGCAAGCTGGGACACAGGTTTTGGAACTTGCATCACCCTGTTCATTTCCACTGCTTTACACTGTACTTGGTCTTTATCAAAGAATAAAACCTAAAGAAGAAAGAATTGTTTCTTCTTGAAGGAGAAGCATTCAAGAGTACATCTACAGCTTGAACCAATCATATCAAGACAGGCATCAGGTAACTACAATGATGTGATGTTAGACAGAAGCACAATATTTTGAAGCAAAAGGTAAATGACATTTTAATGGCAGAGACAGAAAACTGATGTGTGACAGTTTTGAGCAGCAGAGGTAACTACAGACAGGTAGTTTTTAAATGGCAAACAGCTATATGCACTGTTTAGCCTGTAATCTAGTAGGTAAATGTCTAATCTTCATGTTCTCTCCTGAAATAAATTTGATACAAATCTTTTAAGGGAAAAGTCTCATAGCCTCTACTTCTGAAAAGTTAAAAGAAATAATCTAAATATAAAATACAAGTATCACATTTTTAAAATGGGGAAGCTTATCTATGAGGAATCGTAACCTAAATATTTAAATTAAACATCTTTTGCTTTTTTATATAGAGCAGATACACTCCTAATTTTTCAATTAGAAACAGAAACGTTCAGAATTCTTCTGGTCTGAACTGGAAGCAAAATGAAGTGTTTCAAAGGAAATGCTCTATATCCCTCAAAGCTATTCCAGTTCACCACAGTACACAAAAATGAGGAGCTGCACCCTGAGGAAACAAAAATGAAACAAGAGAGGCCAAGAATTTTACCTGCTAGGCACCAAGGTGCAGTCAATGTCAGGTCTCTTCGTCTTGGGAATGGCGTACAGCGGGTATCTATCACCATGTCGAATCAACACTTGAACTGACACTAGTTTAAAATAATGAGGTGCATGACCTAAGTAAAAGAGAAAAATATATTAAAAAAAAAAAAACAAGTGAATGTTAGCTAAATCTTCCCCTGAATAGTAGTGCTTTAAGGAAAAAATAAACAAACAAAATGCAGGAACAACAACAGTGTCCTAACATCCAGCTGAAGTGGCAGCAGAACCTTTGCAATAGACCATTTCCAAAAATCAAGACACCTGCAAGAAAATGAAAGGAGATAAAGGCCAGCAAAGCATCTTGAATGATTCGATACAATTCAGCAACCAGTTGGCATTGCTGTACCTTGCTCCAAGCACTGGAGAAGTGCCAATGCACAGAGCAATCGCCTCCAATGTCAGCATGCAGAAACGAGCAACAAAGCGCCCATCTGCACGCGCCGAGCTCACCTTCCATGCTGCGCTCCGCAATGGTGGGAACGTTGCAGTAAACATGAGCTTCATAAACAGGATCTATTGCAGGGGGTTCAGTCAGCAGATCTGGCATTATTCTCTTCCGGCTCTTCGGATTCAGTCCATCTTCCCTGATGGGGTTTACTGGGATTAAGTGCACTGAAAGACACAAAACAGGAAGGCAATAAATTAATGTTAGACACTAAATCTTCAGGATGGTTGAAGAACATAAGAGTAGGTTGTTTTTTTTGTTGTTGTTGTTGTTGTTGTTGTTTTTAATTATACACCAAGACTACACTTGCTATGAAAGGCTGCCACTCTGGAGTATAGATCTCGGCTGTGAAATTTTCATGTTTCTACAGTCAACAAGACAAGCCCAGAGAGCTCTTCAGCAAAGTCAATGCTTGGCTGACACTGCAGAAATCCATCTGGATACAGAAGTACTTTGCCTTGACTCATGCGCTTTCTGATGCTGCTTTTTCTGTCAGAGTCTCTCATGAAGCTCTAAGTGCATGCATGAATAGGAAAAGAGGAAAGATAATTCACAGACAACAAACCAACCATTATCTACTACCCTGACTGGCAGTTACACTGTGACTCTTCAGTGTAATACAGCTCAAGTCAGGCAGACAGATACCTCTTGAGAACAGGCTTCATGGGACTTAAGCACCTGAGAAAATACAACCAGATTAAGAGTAAGACTTTACATTACAGAGAAGAAAAAAATCGTTCTGTTGTAGTCTGATCTCTCCAAGTGATGAACCTCCCCTACCCTGCTCCAAGCAGAAGCCTGAAGGCCTCAGCTCAGGACTGCACCCGTTTGCTGCCCGATCTCAAGAGCAAGCAGCAAGCGCTTACACCAGGAACCAGAACGAGGGACTGGAGGAGAAAGAGATGAAAGAAAAAAGCTAGAGATGGAAAGAAAGAGTAAAACAAGATGCTCCCAACTATCACACCTGTGTTGAAAGGTAGACAAATACATAAGTCCTATACTACAGAACATACCTGAAAACATAGCTGCGTCAGAACTCGCTAGAGTTACTTCCACTTGCTCCCAATTATTTTCTTAAATTGGTAGAATTCAGATATCAACTTTTAATCGGTGATTGGTGGTACACTTAGAGCCTCCCACAATCCCATTCCCTTGGTTTCCTTAAATAGACTGGCTATTTAAAGAAAATGTGCACAAACATTAGTAGTACTGTGAAATACAACTGAAACTATCATGAGAAAGATATAATTAGAATGAAATGTAGTCAACATTCAGACATAGCAAGAAATGAAGAGAAATACAGCTCCCGGCCTTTGGGCAGAAAAGAGCAGGTTTGATCAGTATCTGAAGTCAAGGGCAGAGTTGCACCGACAAACTCTTTAGTTTGATAGGAAAGCACCAGTTAATTTAAGAGTCTTACAAGACAAGTAATAACTCGTGTTCGCAATTATTTTCCTGTCAGTAGCTTCTGGAAATTCAACACTGGCTGATTCAGAGCGAAAACAAGGAGGAAAACTGCTCAGATGTTCCCACTATTGGTGTTGTGTGGCAAAAATAGCAGCAGAAAATAAAGACAGAAGAGAAAAAAGAGAAAACAAATTTCAAAACAGAGCTTTGATTCTTCTGGGCCAGTTCCTCACTCCCAGTCCTCATTTCAGAGGCAAATCTGTTGTGGAGGAGAGTTGAGTGCACAAGCAGCAATGAGCACAGCACACTGGAGTGAAGCACACTGGAAGATTTTTTAAAGCTGATAGCTGTTAATGTAACACAGACTCCCCATTCTTACAGTACAATACATAGTTTTTAACATTTATGTGGCTTCTCTTTGCCTGCCAAAAACAGAATTCGAGCATTTTCTTACCCTTGCTATATCTGTTGAAATGGCAAATACTCACAGAACAGTGAGTATTTCTCCAAGATATTCGCATTTGCATTACAATCACCCATAGGACTGTGCTTATTAGAACATGAAACTGCAATTTTGAGCTAGGCCATTGAAACTGCAGGGCTCAGCTGCCATTCCCACGCTGACTTTCTTATCAGACACATTCTTCAGCTCCTCCCATGCTAAGGCTATTGCACATGGTGAGATCGTGCCAGGAGCTGATGGAGAAACTCCATTGAACAACAGGGAAGCTGGGGAGCACTTGTTAGATTAGGTTGATGATTCTGCCTGAAGGAGACTCACAAAGAATTTATATTTGGGATAGAAATCCCAAAGCATGTGTTACATTAGTAACCACTGGCCTCTGTAAATAAACACAACTACAAGAAAGTAGTTGCCATGGCTAATAGAAGCGCATGAACAGAAGATTACAGCAGTTCTATTATATTAGTCAATTTTCCTAGCCAGAAACTTACGAGCAACTACTACTAGCTTTCTGTTTCAATTTTTCTCTAGAACACCCCAAATATTGTTCCTACTAACTTAACAGCAAAAAAATGTACCAGGTCCATTGAACACATCAATTTTTGCACTAAGATGTAAGCACAGAAGTCAAAATGCACACATTAGCTTATTAAGATTGAGTATCTGGGATTCATGGGGCTGAATATTTTATCTAAAGGCAGTAGGTCTCATCTCATTTCTCAACAAGTCAGCTGAAGAAATATTTTAACACAGCCAGACAAGTTTAAGAACAAGGAAAACCATTAAATCTTAACATGAAGAATCTACTCCTTTTAAATTATTAAAGATGATGGAAAAAAAAAAGGGGGGGGAGGGTTAACATGGACTGGAAACATTCTCTGGAGAAAGATTAGAAATAACAATACTTTGTACCACAAATAAAAGTAGTTAGGAAGAGTGTCCTAAATTTTAAGTAATGTGGCTAATTAGATTGATCAACTACTTCATAGAAGCTGGTAAATATTAACTCCACTGTTTAGTGGATCAGCTTTGATTATACCAGGAAGGAGGAAAGGGCACAGGAGCTGCCCATGAACACTCTGCATCGAAGTGCCTCATGTAAGGACTTGGCTAAAAGAGCTTCCTACGGCAAACCCCGCAAGGGCAAAAAAATGTGGATTTCCAGTGATATTTGACTTATTTGGTAAAAATTTCTTATAGGTGAGTAAGGGCAGTTATAAGCAAGGTCAAGGAACTCCAGTCACCTAAACAGGCACTGCCACAAGGCAGCATTTACTTTTAACGTGTGTGAAACAACAGATACTGGAAGAAACCAACCACACCACATATGCCGATACCTGGGTCTTTAATTCAGTTGTATGTATTAACGAAAAGAAAGTATGATTTGGACATCAGTCTAGAGAGTTGAGTGACAATCTCTACTGAACACATACACATTAAAATAACAAGTATTTCAGAAGAGGGGAAAACACAAGCTCAGGCAGGCACGCCTTGCAGCAGGAAAGCTGTGCTGTTTGCTCAGTGCTCTGGCTCCTCATCCCTCCACATCACAGCTCCTCACAGGTGCCCATGAGCTTGGACAAGGACCGCATGAAGATTTGCCCCTCTTGGGGCTTCATCTTGTCCCCAGTAACAACACACCTATTTTCCATAGGGACAGCTGAAGTCTCTGTTGTTTCCTTCAGTTATCTAGAGCTTTTCATTTTCCGCCCTTGCCTGGACATGGCCAGCACCATGCCACTTGGTGAGGTGGTCTCCTTCCTCACGGTTCCCCCAGTGCTTGGGCTCTGCGCTCCTCAGGGACCTTCACCTCCCTTGTCCCAGGCAACCTCATCCTCTCCAGCCTCCTACTGCGTAGCAGCCGCCATCCGCTCCTCCCCTCAGCCACCTCTTACACCACAAGCAGCAGCTGTTTAAAGCTCTGAAAACCTTCCATTTCCCCCAGCACCTCATTACTAAAAGCCTCCTCTGCACTGTCCATCCCACCTCTGTCTCCCAAGTGGGGCTTTTGATCCATACATGACCAACACACCCACAAGTTGTTCCAGACCGATGCAGCTCAGAGCAGGAAAATAATAACTCAGAGAGCTGAAATTCATCTTTCCCTCCCCCTCGCAACTCACTGCTGATTTTGAATGTAAATTACTGCAAGATTAGAATTCTATTATGCAATTTTTACATAGCTTTTTATAGTTTAACACTGTTTTATATGACTTGATCTATTAGTTCACTGTAACATGCCCTGCACAAATCAGAAACCTGCTGGCGAACACGCGGTCATGCTTAAATCTTTGATTGAGAGGGTTTTGAACAAATCTGCTGACTTTCAAAGCTCACTTTTTACTATGCCAGAAATACAACAATGTAGAACAAATGTGTCAGATGATTTTGATCTATGCACATTTCTCACAGACAGGACAGTTCATAAACTGCCTGAAACATCCTTGGGGAGATTCCTGGAAACTTTGCCAACACTGAAGCCACAAGGAATATGTACATATTATTACAGAGTTAGTTTGATGACAAAGAAGGAAAGAAAACATTTTATTTCCCGATATTCATACACTTATTTTTTAAAACTAAAGAAGTCCCACACAAACTGCTTTGAGACATCAATTTTTTAAAAACGTTATCAAGAACAAAAAAAGCCCCCAAAAAATACGAGGAGTACTGAATCATTAAAACTAAAAGAGATCTCAAAGCAGCTCTGAAGGGTGTCCCACTGTGCCAGGCCTGAAAAACACAAACACACAAGCTGCTCTCAGACACAAGCAGCAGCGAGAACACCCAGCCCGCAACAGTCGGCAGGGAGCCGCACAGGCGGAGGCTAAGTACCACCGCACAAGTGGCCCCTCAGGCTATTTGCCTTGAATACTCACTTTCTTTCACTTTATTAGCAATAACACCATTACTAAGACAGTGTAAGCAGATAAAAAGCCTGCAATAGCTTTTAAAATTAAGTCAAACCCAGTGCCCTATAGAATCCGAAGAAAAAATTTACAATGAAGTTGTAACAACTTTGGTCAAGAAATTTACTAATGAGAATTAAGAGGGTGAGCTGAAAAGTTATTGTGTATAGTTATATTTTGAGTGTATATTAGATGTGAGCTATTTTAAGAAGAGTAAGTGAGGAACCATCCCAATCTGCATTAAGGCTACAAAAACTTGACACAAAATAACAGGAATTTGATACAGCAAAAAGACAAACACAAGACAAAGTACAAGTTCATGAAGAAAGACAAAAATAAATGCTAAATCAGTCCATTACTGATTTTTCTCCCTCCTGCAACCCTACTTTCAGTTCAAAAAAACACAAAGCTATTACCAAAGTTTACATAAAAAACGACTAATCCATGAAAAAGTTCACTACAGAATTTACCTAGAAGCAGAAAGGCTGGCAAGAAAGTGATTTTCCAATTCCGTTCTCCCTCGCAATTCCAGGCAGGTTGAACCGCCACAGCACAAGCAGCCATGTTAGCCTCACTCTTCCCTGCGCTAAATAGAGACCAAAAGTTTTCATCACTTATAAAACAGAAGGTTCTTTCAGTTCCATGCAAACATACTATTTAAAATGGTCACATGGAAAGGGAGTCACACAGCAGAAATGCAAGAATACTCCAATGTAGGCAACCGTATGCAAATATGCTATAAAAAGTTAAATAAATAATAAATGCGCATGTCAGAGAACACAAGAACTTATTTATCCTCTTCCACCTTTCTGCTCCCCTGCTTCTCTTTTGCTCCAAACAGGGTCCTAGCAAAGTTGCCCAGTACAGAGAAGTCAGGTTTCTGAAAAGCTGCTGCTAAATTTAGACTTTCCTTTTAGTTTCTCTGTCACACTGAAAAACTAGAAAACAGAGAAGGAAAAGGAGATGAAGAAAGCCTAAAGAAGAGTTCAGAGAGGCAGAAATGCTTCAAAATGACTGTGATAGGAGAAAAAGGGCAGACAGACCACGGAAGCCGGCGAGGGCTGCGGGTCTAAGCGTGAGGCAGAGCGGGCAGCGCGGCGCGAGCTCCCACACGCAGCTGCTCCGTGTGTGATTCAGCAGCGAGTCCCCAGGGTCACTTTCAGAGCTCCGCTTCCACTACAAACACCTATTTGAACATCAATGAAGCTCAAACATGCCTGTGTGACACTTAATCCACCCTTCTCGTTTTATTCTTCCTCGCAGCTCGGCTGGCTTAGCGCTACGAGCAGCGCCCACAGCCACTGCCTTCATTCCCAGCGCACAGGCACTGCCACCACTGGGCTCATGCAGATGCCGAGAGCAGCCACATGAACCAAAGGACTCATTCGCCCCACTGGTAAAACAATCGAGTACCACTAAGAAAAAGAAGCAGGACGTCTTTATGAAGCCTCTGAACACATAGCCCAAAAGCAGAAATAAAGAATACATGCATAGGCTGTGCACAGCAAACTCCTGAAGAAGCGACAGGCCTCAGCATCTGGGGGGTCTCCGCTCCCTCCCAGCCATCCGTTCGCTCTTTCGGTGCCTCTCTGCTCTCTCCTGTAGCGCCTCCCTGCCGTTCCCTCCTCCTGCTGAGGAGCAGGCGCAGGCGGGAGGCCGGGGCACAGCTGCTCTCCCAGCAGGAGCCTCCGGGGAAACGGCTGCCCTTTCCATGCGCTGTGGGCTCCAAGCTTCAAGGCTTTCTTCCCACAGCACTCCCAGCCTCTCTCTGCACCCTCCCAAAACAAATCCCCGCCGGGCCGAAGGAGGTCGCTAGGAGCACAAGTTCTCCACGATACCTCCCCAGCCATAGCAAGCATGTGCCAAGGTCACACACGTGCAGCTTCCAGACTGCAACAGTACCTGGGTAACAGCAGCAAGCACTGCTCTTCAGACACATTCAAAAATGCTGTCGAAACAGAGGCCGGCAGAGGGATGAAGCGGAAATTCACCAAGCCCATCACAAGGCAGACCGGAGCTCCCAGCCCCACGGCACCCACAGAAGGGCGGGATGGGAGCAACACGGAGCAGAGACAGCAGGTCCCCTCCCCTGAGCACTCGGAGCAGGTCAGCGCTAGCAGGGAGCACACGTGGGATGGAGCTGCATGGGACCTCCCACTTTACCTGCTATTGCCAGCATCCCAGGTGGCAAGTTCAAGGAGAGGCTGTCTGTATTACTGCAATTTATGCACCATATTCAAGAGTGTAGTGACCAAGCAGCAGGTACGATTGAACAAACACTCCTGTCAAAGCAGTACTTTGAATTAAAAGTGCTGAAATACGCAGGCGAGAGCAGCCCCGGATGCAGTTTGAACCCGCAGTGTAAAACCTGCAAGTGTCTGCGGCCCCTTCACTGCCGCACACTGACACCAGCAGCTCAAATCCACTCGAGCAGTTCTATTAATCCTGTCAGGTCCATGGATACATCATTTTCCTATTTCCTTCCCAAATTCCTTCTTGTCATTTGATAAACACAGAAGAGGTGGAATTTCCTTTTCTTTTGCTGTCGCAGTCCAAGAAAGGACGAGTCACTGCAGAGCATGAGTCTGCACTGCCCAGACCCATCTCTATCAACTACACCAAACTCACACGAGGATTTTTTGAATCACTTTCTTACAGCTGCTTTACCGTATACTTGGCTGATTATTTATTTTTTACAGGATCCCCACCTGGCTTACACAAGGAAAACAAATGTGCTAAGAAAATAATTTCTGCACTACAGTACAAGGAAGACCTAGAAGAATCAGGTTTTGGGGGTCAAATTGAATCAGACAAGTTTAATTACACAATAGGTGCTTGTGCTACGTCGGAACAAAAGTGGTTCTCAAATGGATTTATAACTTTTGTTTTTCAAGGTTTTTCTTTTCCCAATTAACAGTTCAGAAGAGCATACAGCATTACTTAAATAACTTCCAGGATTTTCAGATAAACAGAAATAAAACAGCAATGCAGTCTTTACACACTAACCTTTTAAAAATCTAGAGAAGACAGTTGTTTCTCACTTTTGATATCAAAATGATAAGTTATTCTGTACATTTTATTCTATTTTCATATCATATTGCAAATACAGCGTTCAACAAGCAAAGGATTTATATTTGCATTAATTAAATATATGCTCTTAAAAAAAAGAAAGCAACTTCTTTAGAGAGAAATAAGGAATAAGGCTTTTCCTTGCAAGCTTTCCTTTGGTTATCTTCCGTAATTTCCTGTTTGGCTCTCTCATCACTGTGAAAGGAGCTGGATCCCCTACCTAGACAGGTTTCCTGCTCTTTGAGGGTGTTACTGAAGCCAAGTATTGCTTGTGCTCCAGGTTAGCCAGTGACAACACACAGTGAATAAATAAAAAAAAATAAAAATACCCACCACTGCTTATGGTAACAGTTGTTAGTCCCTTGCCTACTAGCAGCTTGTTTGGGATTCACAAATGAGAAGTGTTACATAAACTGCTACAGGATGCTATAAATGAAGCCATTCCCATCAATCTAGCTGTGGAGCTGCCACCTCTCACTAGGCTGCGAAAGGCACTTTGAGGCTTTGCACAGAGGCTACCGAGCAAGGCTTGGGATGCAACAACCAAGTCTTTTACGGACCAAAAGCATTATTTTATAAATAATGTACAGAGCCATTGCAGCAATGTCACAGTGCTGAATATTGCAGCCGTCACTGCTTCACTAACAAAATTCCTGGGTTATTATCCATGCAAAACGCATGGGTTCTTACCCCTGTAGCACGCTGCTGGGATTGCACTTGCTACTCTTGCCAATCCCTGGGAAATAAGAGGTGTTTGCAGGGCTCACGATAAGAAAACAAACAAACAAACAAAACCCCCACACAATCTCTGATACTTTTCCTTGGGGAAAACCTTGATTTGTTTTGCATGACCTCATCTGTGAGACCAAAGCTTTCAGTGGCAAAAACAAGATAACAGAATGCACAGTGAAATCAAATTTACTGAAAAAACAAAATGCCCTATGTCAAGGTGCTAAAGCATCAAGTCTGGAGCATCAAGGCCAAGTACTCTAAAAAGAAAGAATTCTATCACATTACAGAGAACCAGTTCTCTGCCAATAAACATACCAGAGCACCCTAAAAATCAGTGGCAAAAAAACAAAACTCTATTTATGGAAAGACAGGCTTAAAGCACTGATCAAAGTCTCAAAATATTTAAGCAAACAGTCTTCAAAATAAGAAGACAGTCTGTAGATGCAAGATCTATACATGCCTGAGAGCCAGGGAATAAAGTATTCTGCAAGTGCGTGAAACAGAATCAAAAGGGAAGTATATAATGTATGCCTGCCACAGGGATAAATAGCTAATAGAAAGAGATGTTTTCCCATTGTACCTTTAGTCATCTTCTGCTGACTGGCTCTTTCTTCAGCCTTTCAGTAAATGAAAACGGGGTGGGAGGCAGAGAGGGAAGATATTGACTCAACCTTGTTGAGGGAAAAAAGAGTATTTACAAGCATATGAAAAAATAAAGCATCTAAAAAATAAAAAGCCATAGGCATTAATGGTTAGCTTTTAATTTCCTCTCTGTTTTGTTTGTTCAGGGTAAGATCCAAAAGAGGTAGTTTAAGCACCCTCAGCTGCCACAGTGAGCGACAGACACTGCCATAGGCAGCTGGTGGGCACAGGCCCCACAGCTGGGTTCTTGGTGCTGCAGCAGTCTCCAGAGGGGATGCAGCTCCTGAGGAACACTTCCATCTCCTGTTCCTCACCTCAGGCTTAACCAACATAATGAACACTGATAGGGTCCTAAATCACATCCTACCTCCAATCTGAGGCTGCTGGACCACCCAGGTGAGCCACAGCCAACTGTGACCTCCCCCTTGCATTCAACTGGAACGTAACCGTGCTGCCACCCACCCCTTCTGTCCCATGAGGATTCCCCAGCCAGTGCATTCACCACCTCCTGCTGCTGCAAGCACAGGAGAGGAAGGGCAGCCTCAACCACTGCACCCTCTTCTTCTGGCAAAAAGAGTAACACAGGACAACTTGCATTTGCTCTCATTTGTTTCTGAACAAGTAAAATACCTAGCATTACTCCAGAGCATTACAGAAATTATCACAGAGATAAAATACAGTTCACAATCTGGGACAGGTCATTCCTTCCATTCTGCAGTTATATTTTTGACAAAGCATACCACTTTAAAAAACAACATAATTCCTTTTTTACAATAGTGTGTATGCATGTGTTTGTTTTTACAAAAGTCCATCACAAACAGTTTTCCTTTTGTCTCTAGTACTGAGTAGGCACTTTAATTTGTTTTAGAATCATGACTATTTACATAAATGGGCGAAAAAAAAAAAAGAGTTTGTGCAGCGATAAATTCCCCAAGGAACGTATTTCTTCAATCTTTCACACAAATCTGAACTCAAACACAAAATAATAGGCAAGCAATGGCAATTACCTATAAAACTTTAAGCTGTCACTTGCATTTCATTTGGAAGCCAACCAAACACCCTATCCAAGGCGGTCCCCAAGCCTAAACTCTCACCGCAGTGGTCTGAAAATACATCTGGCTTCTAGTTCTTTGCTCAAAAGCTAGATGCTTAGAACTGAATATGACATATTTTTTAAAAAGATGCCTTCTATGCACTTGCTAGAAGTTGTAGACAGTATTGGGAAAATATTTTTTGAAGTATTTTTATAAGCTATTGATCACACAAGAAATACCTATGGGAATAAATACCCATAGCTTGACAACAAAGCAAACTACCGAGCCAGGAAGCAAGCACACCCCTCAGGCACATAAGCTTTGAATCTGCTCCATATGTGAAGCCTGTACACACATCCTGGGCCTTTAGCTTCTACCTGAGGGCATAAAGTCTTATTAACAGAGGACTTGGGAATTATTTCCATTAACAGCCCCGAGAGAGATGGAAACGGAGACCCACAGCAATGACGACCTTCCCTTCCTCTGCTCTCCTTCGCAGCAGGGCTCTCCTGCTCTCAGTCCTTGCTGGGGAACCATTTCCCACCCTGCAGGGTTTCCAGTTCCCCTCTGCACCTGAGCTCGTGCTTCACATTCAAAGGGACCAAGACACACATCAAACACGGGAGCTAAGTAATCCATCAGTTCTGAGTCTGTCCCCAGTCTACAAAGGCAGGTCTGGACAGGGAGGCCTCTGGGGTCCAGTACTGGCTGTTCTTCCCCAGGGTTTCTCTTCCTCGTTTCAAAACATCAGATGTGGCAATAGTTAACTCGGTTTCCTTGAGACTCTGTCTTACAAGGAAAGAACTTGCATGGAGACTGCAAACACTTAGACACCCATCAGCTCCAAGTGGCCACGGCTGCAGAAATCCCTGCTCCTAAAGCAGATCCAGACCCTTCCCAGCATGACCTATTAACATAAACCAGCACCAGTTTCCGCTTAATTTGAAACACCAGGCTGTAAAGTGCTGCAGGCAGTTCCTGCACCCTCACAGTTCAAGCACAGGACAGACCCTGTAATCTCATCAGTCATGCTGGCATGAGCCGTTTCCTACTATTAAATCAGAATCTATGGAAAAGCTCCCCATACTCTGCCTGTGCTGCTCCCTTCGCTCCAGGATCAGCTACAACTCTCTCAGGGCTGGCCTCAAACTACTACACTGGAACGCACGGGCAGGAGAAAAGCTCAGGCATCCACTGGAGTGACGCTCTGCCCTCGTGGGGTATTTTAAGAACAGGACATATAATCTGTATAATTATGTTCTTATGTACTCCTTCACTTCTCTAAACACATTTAGCACAGAAAGGAAGAGATGTTTCTAACACGTCGTGCTGAGAAAAGCAGCAGAACGTTTTACAATGACCAGCTCTCCTCCCCAAAGCTGGGTGCTGCTAGCTAAGAGATTCATAGTTTCACAAGAGCATAAAACATCCTTCTTCACTCCAAAAGCCTCAGGAGGCACCTCCTTTTTTTTTTTTAAAAAAAAAAAAAGGAAAAAAATAAAGATTAAAATTTGGAAACCAGTTTTATGATCTGTTGAAGGACCAAACAAGCACATAACACTTTCATGAAAAGGCTTTATATATGAAACAAGAGGTTAAATTACTACTGTTTTGTGCAACAGTGAGGACCAAACAGACAGCACAGCAGACGAGCCTGAGCTGTGCCGGTGTCTGCGGGTAACAGCTTTGCAACAAGGACCGAAGAAAGATGCTGAAACACCATTTTCAATATTTAAGGAATTGTTTTCAGTTTTAGGACTTTGGCTTGATTTCTTGGACTCCAGCTCAGCCTTGCAGACTCCAGGCCGCTCCCCTAACAGTTCTATATGGAGACTGCAGCAGATATTGCCTGTGTCTGGCAGACAGACTTTGTTCTGATTTTGAACTAATAGCTCTCCAAGCTGAGACTGGTAGAGGTTGAAAAACAGCTTATCTGTACATTTTAAACCACTCCGTTCCTGCTGGCGTGTACTGCAGTTCTCGTTACATAAAAATCCCCACACACATTTCACTAATATTGACGCTGAGCTCCATGATGGCTACTTGCTGCAGCCAAAGCATTTTTCAAAGCACCTCCTCAAACTTCTTCCTCTCCCAGAGAGATCTCTTCTCCTGCAGAGATGGCACTTTAAGTAAGTGGGAAATTAACTTGCATTTGTGAAGACAGGTGATTCACTCTCCTATGTTTACTTCTTCTTCTTCCCTTTTTTTTTTTTTTTGTTTAAAAAAGAAAGCTCATTTTTATGAGCTTTGTATTCCAGCTGAGGTCCCTTTAGCACTTCCACCCTGTGCTCCATTCATAACCAAGCCCTTAACACCAGCGCAGATCCGCAAAGAGCAAAGCAAGCTGCAATCAGGTGGACCTGGCATGGGCCCATAGGAAGCCAGATCAAGCAAGTTGGAGCTACAGGTCTCTGCCACACACAGATGAGTTTAAACACGAAGTTTTAAGTTTAAACACAAAATTAAAAACGAGAAGAAACAAACAAAAACAAAACTGTGGCACTTTTTAACTGCAAAGTAATACTGTTTTTTAGACCATACCGGAAAATAACATTCTACCAAAACTATATATGCTATATATATAGTGTATATATGTGTATATATATATATACACACACGAAAAACCACAGTAAAATACATGATGCAACATAAAAAAATGTTGACTTGTACTTCATAAATGTATTTTTCTTCGCCTTCTATCAGCACTTAATCACATTGACATGTATTAGGTTTGCACACACCACCACTTTAACAAATATTATTATTCATAAACTGGGTGGTAAAGAGCAATTTGCACAACACTTATTTGTCAACATAAGCAAACACACCTTCAGCATTACCCCTTTCCTACTCCTCAGCAAGTGGCAGTCCTCCGGGCTTACCCATGATTAATTGATCTCAAGTAGGATGTAACTTACCTTTTCTTAATCAAGGCAGTCGCTTGTTATGAGCCAATTTAACTGCTTAAAGTGTCCTAATGCAAGGGCACAAACAAAGGCAACTTCCAATATTCCTCCCTCTCTCCGCCTTTTCTCAGTCCTATTTAGTTTGATGCAATATAACCCAGGAATAGCTGTAGGTTTTATGCAAACATTTTTGTTTAGATTCATTGGAGGACTCAACCACATTCAGTTTCTTAATTACACTTTCACTACAAAATGACAACTGCTTCAGAAAACGGTCTTCTCCGAGAACACTCGAGACTGTAGATTTCTACATGACATACAACACTTTTTACATTTATTTTTCTATTATTGCAAGAGTTATGAATATTTAAACACAAATTGAATACTTAAACAAGAAGAGGGCAAGAACGACAATCTCTAACCACACTTTCATACCACCATAAAGAGAGAACACAAGACGACACACTTACAGAATTGCAGACTGAGGCTCAGGAAGGCTAGTAGGGCTGCCAAGGCCAGCAAGAACAGAAAGCGGTTTCGGAAAAGCATTATTATTCCTTCTGCTCGCTCTTCATGGTTTCATCTCTGTGTGTGATTCTTCCTGTGAACAACACAAGTGAATATATTTCAGATGCAGAAGCATCAAAATAAATTCAAATATTATTTTGACAGTGTAAAGTTATTTCTTAAGGCAAGCACACGAGGTGATTCAAGCAGCATCAAGCAGTTGTCTTGACTGACAACACTTACTAGATTCCTACAACACAGGAACCTTCAACTAAATGAAGGATTTGCCTTCTCCCATAAAAGTGTTTTTTTTGTTGTTTTTTTGTTTTTTGTTTTTTTTTGTAATGCTAATGCAGGGTTTACATCCATTTCATGACATGATCAATGTGTCTTTAACAAAAATCTCACCCCAACACAAAACAATTTTGGTCAATAATTATTATCTAGGGGGTCTGAAAAGCAACTTGGTAAATAACCTCCAGAAAGGAAGAAAATCTGATAATGTGCTGAAAAAGTTACTTCCCCCTCCCCATTAAATGTAAGTTTAAAAAGAGTTTCAGTAAAGAGCAACCCTTATGCTAACTTACTTAAATTCAAATTCTTATTAGAGAAAGTAAAGATTTTGAAAAAAAAAACAGTACAACTACACAGAGAATGGAACAGTGTATCAAATAAGAAGGAACACCTGGAATAACTTTGCATAAAAGTATTTTTAAACAACTGCTTGACAAAGATCAGCGTGACATATTGCAGATCAACAGATATTTATAGAAACTTCAAAACTCAAATATACAGTTGTAAGAGTTGAAAATAAATATATTTATCTTGAAAGTACTTGAATAAGTAGCACTGCTAGTAAAAACATCTCCTTCCCTCCTTGCAAGACAGGATCACAATAGTACACAGAATCTGAAGCACACTGTTTTAACAGATGTCCATTTGCTGATGGAAAATGGTTCCCTCGAAGGAATATTGGGGTTTTCTTGTCCCTCCCACCCTTCTTTTTAAACAGCCAGCAGCTCTTGAAGGCAAGAGGCCCTTTCCTAGCAGTGACAGTGCAGCAGGAAGCTGCTTGGCCTTGAAAGGAACTCTCTGGGATTCCCAGGTCCTTTGAACTGGCTTCTGTTTATGGCAGCACATTCAACAATGTTGACAGAAAGTTTGCTTCCCAACAGTGTTTCTTCTTGCTCTAACACTTACTTGCTCATGCAAAGAGACCTATCCTGCTTCTTTCCAGCTTTTGAGAATAAAAAAAGCTTAGGCATTTCTTATTTGTCTTATTTATACGTGCATACATTTAACAAAATCTGCACGGGCTCAGAAAACTAAATCTTACCAAGATTTTGATCTCAATCTCTGATTAATGATAATCCAACATGACTCAAAAGTTCAAAATTTAAAAAATTATTTCTAAATGCTAGTGAGAAAATTCTCCCAAAAATGCTATGAATCACTGGATTTCTCATTGCATCTATTATGGTTAGTCTTAGGAATTGTTTGATCTGTGAACTGGCCATTTTCCAGGGTGATTTCCTGGGTTTCAAGCAACAAACGATGATCTCCCAGTAACACAAGGGGACTCTCAGTATATGAAATTAAGAATACGTGTACATTTTGCAGGACTGAGCTCTGCCTGTCTCACCTTACTTGATTCATTTTACTTGCAGAATCACCTTTACAGCCTTGGAAACTTGGGAACAACAGAAAGCAGCAGAGGTTCTGCAAAGCAAGAAACCAGGCCTGTTACAGCATTTTTCCAAAATGCCAGTAGCACCACAGAGGCATGAGCAAGCAGTAATAAAAATAAATTTAAGACAGAGAGAGAAGGAAGGATTTTAACAGTCTCAGTTGCTCAAAATCAAAGCTTTTCCTGGAAACTCTTAATGAAATGTATGTCAGCCTCAGCACTAAAGGAAACCGAGTTGCAGAGGAAAGAAGAATCAAGGATTAGCAAACACAAAACATTAGGAGAGTGTGACGCAGTTAAGCCAAACAGATGGAATAACAGAAGGGAAAACCAAGGAAAAATAAAATTAGACTCAACAGGGAGCAATAGGTAAAATATATTAAAAATTCTCCGGAACAAGCACTCTTGTGTGTGGGCTGCATTCATTAATGGTGTTGCTGCATAAATAGAAGTTGCCACATAAAAGGAAAGATGACAACATCAGAGAGAGACGATAACACTCGCCTCAAGTTAGCAAATGGGTGCAGAAAAAAGTTTAAACAGGTTTAAACCTTAACTGCAAGAGCGGATGTCTTAAAATGCTTAGTGCAGACATTATAAACAAAGTGGAAAGATTTACTTTTAGATACACTTTAGTCTGTCAACAAACTAACACTGCTGTGCCACAGCTGATTAGGAGGAGCAAGGGTCCCTGTTGAGCAACGCTAAATAGGAGCTGCCACCGCAATCCGTCCTGCCGGCAAACACGGCGGAATGGGGCGCGCTCAAAGGCTGAGCGGAACGCACCCACGCATGGGGCATTCAGAACACTACTACGTAAGGGGCTGCAGCGCTGCAGAGCGCCTGCTGCCACCGTGGCATTTGGGGAATATTGATCTTGTTCTACTGAATGGGCAGCCAGCTGGAGTGCAGGTCATGTCCCAGCCCCGCCGCCTGCACTGGAAAGCTCTGCCCGTTCCCAAGGTCAGTCTTACCAAGAAGCAGCACCAGGGCCGCTCCAGGCCTGAGTTTGGGGTCTTTTCCACCCAGTCAGTCATTTCCAGCTCCCACGCTGTGCCGGGGGTGCCCAGAGGAAGGAGGTCGCTCAGCGCTCTCCTCCCGCAGCACAGGCAAGCAGGGCCCCTTGCATCAGGCCGCAGTGCAATGCTGCATGAGGACCCATAGCTCCGAGTTCAACAACATGAATTACAAGCGTGACACACAAGTTGCCAGATATCCTGAGGGATAGCTGTTACATCCATGCTATATCCAAATACAGATAATTTAAAGGCTAATTCTTGAGGCACCTTTTGTGGTATACCTACCTAACCTTTTCTTTTGTTTTTTCTTTTGACGTAATCCAGAAGATTCAGCTCGCCGCAAGCCAGAGTGACTCATAGCATCGAAAGCGCCCTCAGCTCTTACCTAACCGCACAAGACGATGCCAGCACAGCTGAATGCAAGCTGCAGACTGCTGCACACTCACACAAGGGTAAAAACCCTTCAGAAAAGGCTGGGTCATCAGGGGACTCTCCCCATAGCCCTGCCAGCCTCTTGCACCAACTCAGCCAAGCTGCACTCTGGCTTTCAGAGCATGTGGCTGGAAAAGTTAATAACTACCTAGAAGTGCTGTGAAAGCAGGACAGCGAAACCACCTACGCCGGGGCTGGACGCCTGCAGCAGGCACGGGGCTCCCCGCGCGCTGCTGACCTCCTTGTCAGCAGCTGCATGTTCCCAGCTACTGCTGCACGTGCAGCTCCCCATCCCTTTGGGTGCAAAGCATAGAGGAAATGCTCCAGTTTTCCAGGGTTTATATTAGACACTTTTTTCTTTTGATTTATCTAAATCAAGCTTGAAAATAGCTTGTCATGAATGCTTTTGAGTCTCTTGCAGAGTTACTCGTGACACTAAACCACAGCTGCCACCAAACTTCTAGGCCAGCTAGCTGATACGATGGCCTCCAAGTTCTCTGCATCCATCTAGAAAGCCAAACGTCCTACCCAGCATGACGCATAAGCACATTATTACACTGAATCCCCATGACAGTTCAAATGAATTTGCTTGATTAAAATAGCATGTCTCCATAAATAATCAATAGTGTTCTTCAAAGTCTACTTCAATACAATTACTGCATTTTTCTGACATGGTGCATCAGAACAGCACAGACTGCTGAAATGCAAGCAAGCAAAAATGGTCACAGTGAAATGTCAGGGAGAAATGGTGACCTCCCCCAAAGGAAAGGAGCATTAACTCTGTACTTGCCTATAGGTGAAAGACACATACAAGCCTATTTTCTAGCAAGGTCACTGAACCTGTGATGCAGGGAGTATGCTAAGGGTTATCCAGAATAATATTCATAAGGTCATAGAAGAACACAGGGACTCAGTTAATAGCCTGCTGTCTCTACACTGCATGAGATGACAAATCCATCAACTTGAGAGTTGTAATTAGAATTGCTTGTAGATGCATATTTCATCTTTCTTTTTCAAATGAGGGATTATTTCCCCACACAAGCCCTGTTTTGAAGGCATCTAAAATGAAGGTGACAGCTCCTGATACGAGTAGAAGACAGACTTCTAGCCTTTACACTCATGTTAACTAGCAATACCCCATCGATGATTCCCCAGCCATTGGCAGCTGACTACCAGGCACTATTTCTTTTTCCATCTACTCATATCCACAAGCCAGTATTCAGTCTCAGACAGCTAAAGAACTCCATGCTCTTAAACTGGAAATTACAGAAAACAGCAGTGTCAGCAAGTGGAGCAAGCTAATGTTTTCTTTGGTGCTTCAAATATGGATTTCACTTTTTTTCCTCCCACTAGATAATATTCCTGTAGGAATGAAAAACAGTCTCTACCTTCTTGTGGTTGTGACCAAATTCAGCATTGGTACAAAAACCTGCATCAAGCACTAGAAAAGACACAGGAGCGCTCAGAAGTGCCCGGGAGGGCAGCACAGCCTGTGTAGCTACTCCTGCCCAAGGGGCAGCCTGAGGAAACCCTTACCAGGCCCTGCAGCTGATCCTGTAACCTCAGCCCGTGGAAGCAGCCAGACAGTTCCTGCTGCATCTGAGTTGCCCTTTGCATCGTGCAATGGCACCTGCAATCCTGCTAATCACAAATCCTAAACTCTATTTGTTTTCTCATCAGAAAACAAGTGTTTATTTTTTTTTTTTGAACAAAGCATTTTTTTTTCTTTTTTGTCCTCACGTGAAGCAGGTCATACAACTTGACATTAAAAAAAACAAGTTTCTAGGAGAGTAAAACCTGCTCATCTAAGTCACTAAATAAAACCTGCTCAGTAATGTTTTTTGAAATTGTCCAACCCCAGGGCTTAATTGGGAAGTAAATTAGTAAATACAAAAAAAAAAAAAAAACACAAAACAAAACACAGAACTGAAAACACAAACAATTTGCCATGAATAGGAAAGAGCATAAGAAGAGATAAGGGAAGCCATGGTAAGAGAAGCATCGTATGACTCACAGCAACCACGTACACAAAGGACAGAAGGCAGTGCATACGTAACCAGGCATAACTATTTTAAAGCTATTTATAAAGCATTCTTACATTTATTTTCAAATTACTTGATTTAACCTTCTAGCAGCAAGCACCTTTTTAAAAAAATACTAAATTAGTCGAGTATATTTTGATATTCAAAATATTTAAATATCCATATCTAATTTTCTGGTTTCTGCCACAAATGTCTTCCCTATCTAGTTACTTCTAGAACACTGAGGAATTAAACAGGGCTCTTAAGTTTTGTCCCTCTCTGCAGCGCTGGTCATTTGGACTGGGCAGGAAATACACCCCTGGTTCCAAGCCTAGCAAGGGAACAGGCAGAGATGGGCCACAGCAGGAGAACCATCCACACAAGCAGATGAGGTTAAGCTCGAAGAGAGCATGGATCACTCAAGCACAAGAAGCAGCATCTTCACAGGAGGCAGGTGGCAGAATTTCCTACTCTTAAAATCCTCAGTGTGACAAACCACCATCATGGTCCACTCTCAAAGGTCGAAAGACCGGAGAAGGTCAGCACTGCTACAACAGCGACCTCTGAAGAGTGCGAGAAAAATTCTCTTAAGGCCCCTCTCTCCACCACTAGTCCAGCTGATACCAATGACCTGGACAGGAGGAAGAGGGCGATGCTTTCTCGAGACAAGGCAATTGTTTCTAAATGGGTGGCATGAGGGTGGCACAGTTAACGGCTGACATGAGACACAGTAATCTTCACGCACAAGTTTGTTCAGAAATCAGGATTTGGTTGCCGTGCTTTAATCATAACACTATGGGGAGAGAAAGAAGAACGGGTGAGAAGAGAAAGTTTAAAGATAACTCACTATCTCTATAAAAGAAACACCCTCCTTTATCCCAACCAGTTTTCAGGTTTGGGCAGGACTGGCGCTCACCTTTTTACTACAAGTTCTGGGAAAGTAGTTTTCAGCTTACAACCGAAGTAGATCTTTCCAGTATGATCTGCCTTTTTCCATAGATGAGCTGCTAACAGATGTGAACAGGACAAGTTCTACACACAGTTTAGTTCTGCACTTGATTTTTGTCCATCCAAGTCCTTTAGAATACATTTCTTTGATGCAGACTAGAACCTACAAGTGTGTGGAACCAGCCTTAAACACAGCCCTGCAGAGATGCCTACATTCAAGCTATGTTTGTTTAGTGCACATGACTGCTATCACATTACAAGTCTCCTTTTTGACATTTCTAATATTGAAAGTTGACTTATTCTGAATCCAGAGCTCCCCTATTCCTGCATTTTCCTGAGTTGCATCTGTTTTCTGACAAAACTATGTGCATGTTTTCTTGAAAAAAAAAATGAAAAATGGTGTGGGAACTGTAAAATAAAGTGACATGATCACTGCAAAATTCTATTCCTTTATCTTTCTCAAGCTTCTGCATTTAGTTGAAACAGGTCACTTCACCTGTACTCTGACCACACATCATCTTGCAAGGGACCATTTCTAAAACTAAATGTTTCTGGTAATTCTAATGGCATTTATTTTTCTTATTAAAAAAATGCATAAACGGTAAATATATCCTTTTTATTGTGTAACATTTTAAAACTGCATTTAAGGAGCACCTGAACACTGAACCAGTATTTGATAAGACCAACTACTACCATTTATAGCACACACAGTCACTAAAGACCATCAGCAGCACAATTATTTCTACACAATCGATAAACCTTAGAAACAGCAGCATTACTAACAGAAAACAAGCAAATGCAAGAACTAACTTTTGAGGTAGGAATAGGGCCAAAACACAAGGCACCACAAGCACCCAGCTCCTCCAGGAGCACGGGCTGTGCTGGACCCCTCTGCCTTCACCAGTCACTTTGTTCTTCATAAAACCATAGCCAGGATAAACCCAGCAGTTCTCAACAGCTGCAATTCAAACCTCTTTTCTACCTCCTGCACATCCTCCCCTAAGAAACACCTCAGTTTTAATTCAGCCTCCTTCCCAAACGCTCCCGCTGTGGATGCCAGGCTCGGAGCCCAGGCCCCGGTAGCAGCCGAGGGCAGGAGCCCCGCTCCTAGAAACCGCCTCGCTGCTCGGTTTATGCAGGACGCCAAGGGCTCCCGTCGGCCCCAACGCAGACGTGACGTGGCCCTTCCCGCCCCCCCGCAGGCTGCACGAGCCCCGGCTGCAGCCACACTGGCAAGGACATTGTGCAAAGAAACCACTGAGAAACTTCTACTGCAACCTGTCTTCATTCTCCTTTACGGTCTGCTTTATGTGCCAAATCGGGACGTACGTTCAGACAAAGTGACGGTCAGCAACACAACTAGTGCTCACACACTTGCTCTCTCTGTACCGGCACTTCCAGTCACACTGGTCAGCTGGTGACGCTCCGCCCGTCCCTCCCCCGGGGCGGCTGGGCCGGGACTGGAACGTGCTGCACACCAGGGACAAGGGCCTTGTCTCCACCAGGTGTCCCAAGGCAAATACTCCCTTTACCTTTAGCATGTGCCACACAGTTCTGCCCCTAGCTCCTGATTTCCAGGGCCCTTGTTCTGCCATACATCACTGTAAATAAACTACCTCTTTACTCTTTAATCTGCCCCTTTTCACAGAATCTGTCCCCCTAGGCATTCTCAAGTCCCACCAACTACCTGTCTTGCTCACTCTTCCCAGTACAATTTGACATATTAATTCTGTCAGCACAAGCATACATCAGTATATGTATTTATATATACATATAACATACATGAAGAGCACAAATGCACCTATATGCAACACGTTCCTATAACAACGGCATACATAACACTGTGTACAATATTTCTCTTTCATTGCTTATATGTCAAAGAGCTGTAGCTACACAAACTAGCAAAAGGTTTCATTAAATTACTCAATCTCTTCTGGTCAGCAACATTTTTTTTTAAATGCAAGCCCTAAACACAATCAAAGTTTTAACTTGGCACCTGCTGGTCATGAACAGCACCCAGCAAAGGAAAGGCAACAGGGGCTGTGATGCCACCTGACTTCCCAGGGTTATCTTGCTGGGCCTGCTTCTAAATCAGTCTATTTTTAGGAAAACCAATTTACCATAGATTTCCATTGTGTTTTTCTACTCAGCCTTTACAAAGCCTTAACCAGTTTTTAAATCAGTATGGGCCATAAACCATTCTTCTTTCTAAATCCGACTTCAGAGCATATGAAAAGCCCATCAGCCACATCAGAAATGACTACTGCAATTCCCTGGCCAGCTTCCTGCCTCCTCCCTCATTTGCACCTTCCTTTTAAGAATTGCTGAAGTGGTCCAGCCTTTAGTTTTCCCACTGTGATGAATTCACACATCTTCTATGGTTTACTTGTTTCAATAGCAAATGTCTGAGAGTATGAAATACTTCAAAAAGTAGGTGTCCTTAGCTCGGATTTCTTTTGATCCGTTTAAACCATTAGTTCAAGGGATCTTTCCATTCAAGTGATCCTTCCAGTCTCAATGAGCACTACAGCCTGCCCTTGACTAGCACTTTTGGGCTGAAAATAAGGTCAGTATCCTACAGCTCAGCAGGTGTGTTCAAGTTACATATTTTCAAATTTCTGCAGAGTATCCACGACAGCACTTCACCTTAGAGATCCCATGGAAAAAGATATTTACTACATTCAAATTTATCATAAACCCAGCCTGGGCAACATCACCATATTCCTACTCTTTTACCTACTTCCACTTCTCTCAACTGCAGAGAAAGTCAAAACAAAAACTAAGGAAGTGCTTTTACTTCCTTAAAGGAAACCAAGTAACTCTTTTCAACATAACTATAAAACAACTTGGCGGAAACCTTAAGATTTTTGATGGCTCCAGGCCAGAACTGAAACGTAACTGGCAGAAAAAACAACATTCTAAAGCAGACACACAATTAAATAATTCTTAAAAAACAGTACCAAAAGATATTACTTTAAATGCGTAAATTTATAATGACATCCCACATGCTCAGGATGGCACACAGACCACAGCCAGTGGCTCAGCAGATAAAGGCAAAGCAGTTTGTGTGCTTGACTCACTGCAGGGTTCTTAGGTTTTTATACTTTTCATTTTAAATTATTTGAACAATCCCTCCTCCTACAACACACCCCATGCCTGTGTTTCCATAACTCATCTTTGAACATGCCTCTGATCATGACACTGCCTCCAAGACAGGACCTAAGCTCCCAGATCTACCTCTGCTCCTTCAATCCAGAAGGATCTACACGGGTCTGTCCATCACCTGCCCACGCCGCTGCTCGAGGGTCTGCGGTTCTCACAGCCTCACACAACCAGGTTCATCTGCTCCCCACTCGAAATCATTGAATTTGGGGAGATTCCAGTTGATTTGCAAGACCCAGCCGACTCAATACCCAGAGTGCACTCAACATCCCACCTTGCAGCCCCTCCTCAGGCAGTTGTTTCAGTTTATCCTTTATCCCCAGGAAACTTCTAGAATCTGAACTCACCACGTTCCCTCAGCAACTCGCCCCTGTCCAACCCCCAGGACTCTTAGCTAGCCAGGATTCCAGCTGCACTTTACATCTGCAGCACTGAAATTCTACCATAATGCAAAACATTGCTAAGTTACCCCTATTTCATATCTACACGAAAAACAGCATCTGACATGAGAAAAGTTTGAGAAAAAAAAAGGAAGGAAACACTGATATTTTTATCACCAACTACATTTCTATTCCATCCTTTGCTCAACCTATATTTTCAATCCTGATCCAGAAGTGATTTTCCTCTTAACCACATCCTCTGCTGCAACATCCAATTCCAACATCGTACATGGGTCATCCAACACTGCCATATCAAACACCTCTGCGCACGTCACACACGCAAACCACAGTGTAGACAACCCCCAGATGTTCCCGGCCTCACAAGCCAGAAAGCTTTGCTTCTTCCTCCAGGTTATGCCTTTCCTTAACAGCACCGAAAAGAAAAAGAAATAAACAGACTATTGTGTCTCCTTCTTGCAATCCAGCCCCAGACCGGCAGCTAGAGGGAGGCATTGGGGCAGTGCCCATCTGCTCCCATTTCTCCCCAGCACTTCAGTCAGTTGCCACCTTGCTGGGCAGTGCCCCAAGCAAAGTGCCCTGCTCCCCGGCCCACGGCAGAGGAGCAGGACGGGCCCCAACCGCAGCACAACCTACGCTCTTGAGACAACCCCGCGCCACACGGTTCGAGGCAACTTGGGCTGTGGGTTGTTTCTTAACAAGGAAAAACAAAACAAAGGTTTAGGTGACCCACACCCGCGCTAAACGGCACATCCTCATCCTCAGGTATGTTTTTGTTGCTTCATTCCAGGAAGCTATTTTCAGAATTGATGGACCAGGGAAAAGCTCCTCACAAAAAGCACATGCAGAAGCACAAGCCTGTGCTCAGGCTGTGAATTCATGCACAATTCGTTAGCCAACTCAGCAGCCAGAAGTATGAGGAACAAAGCATAAAAAGTACAGAGAGATGTCACACACGAGTCAGCATTACTCTGTCCTTTCAAAATAATCATTAACAGCAGATGTACTGGCTGTTTGCAGGGCCCTCATTTCAATCTAGCTTCTCCATGCCCAGTTTTCCCCATGCCCATGTCTTTATCCGTATGGATCACTCCATCAATCTCACTCCGAAACCCTCCCCTGCCCTCTGAACCGCTTAGCGCAGTCGCACGTTCATCACCTACCTCTGCAGCTCTGTGGCAAAAACTCCTCATTTAATAACACATGGCACAATGAAATGACACTGCTTTGCGTTTGCTGTTTAGGATTAAGCTTTACACTTGCGACACTGGCATTATCCAGACTCAGTGAAATAGCATTAACTGATAAAAAAAAAAAAAAATACACTGCAAAGCAGTGATTCCAGCAGCATCTTCTCCCACTCTGTAAGTGGCTCCTGAGAAGGCGGCACGCCAAGGCCATGTGCACTTTCAGGACAAACAGGCACCTTCATTTCAAACTCTAAACTAGATCCTGACACCACCAGGCAAGTCGTGCAGGCTTTACCTGTGTGCTCCTGTGCAGATATGAGTCAAGATTCAAGTATCCCCCATTACAATTTTCACAGAGTAAGATTCCTAAACTTTCAGCTCAAAACCATTTACAAAACTAAGTGGCTGCCTCGCGAGGCACCACCTGGGTTTCATCACAACGTAGCCCGATTTTAGTAGCAAATGTAGCAAGTCATGGCCTGCTCAACACTTCTGGAAAGTTCCTATATAAAATTTCAGTCATCATCTTCCCACATGTAGTTTTATGAACAACTGTTTCCAGTTATATTTCTACTCCTGTGTAATTTATACCATGCATCAGCCTGCATTTATTAGGGAAGGCATTCTGGAAAAGCACTGCAAAGGAAAACTGCTTTTACAACCTTTTTATCTGTACTGAAATATTTCAGTACAATTCCAGTAAGATTATCATGACTCTAGAAATCATGCGAATAGAAGCCTTGCATGAAATCTCCATTTAAAGTCTCCCACCAGGCATTTGGCATTTCTTCCTTTCCCCCCCCCCACACACAATTTAAGCTTTTATTTAAAATCAAATTTTTCAGCCAAGCTCGAGTATTTTTGAAGGCAACCTTTTGAATGTGAATCAACGCACAGCTCGCACTCTGACTCTCACCATGAGTCATGGCATAAAAGCCACGTTCAAACTCTACTCAAACGCAGGCTGCTGCTTGAGCGCTTCTCAAGACAACCAGACCCCGCGGCTTGGCCAAGGCGCCCAAACCTTCCCGTGCTACCTGCAGCGCTGCCTCTCGAGTCCACCCACGCTCCCTCTATACGGGATTCCTCCGGCGGAGAGCAACACCCGTGTGCTGGCTGTGCGCTTCCACACACAGGCAGACTCCGGTAACAGGCGCCCGGCCCCGTGGCACAGCTGGGTGTCACCTCCTCGTCCGTGCCACCAACCACACCTACCGCAAGGTGCACTCCCCCGGCTGGCAGGACACCAGGGGCACAGAAATACAGGGCTTCATAGTCCACTCCTTCACCCTTTTGAGCACCACACATCTCACCAGGTTTACTTCATACTGCTAGTATGACTCTTTATAGGAGAGGAAGAAGAAAAGCAACTAAAACTAACCATAAGTCCAAATGAAAACCATTCTTAAGGCTATATTAATTTGGCATTCATCTTCCAAATGATATGCAGATACAGCCAAGATTGATGCTTCCATAATAGAAATGCACATGCAACCTCAGCAAGAAAGGCATCGTCCAGAAAACCTCAACCGAAGTCTAATTGCAAAGGTTTCCTATGAGATTATGGAAAGCAAAGGAGACCTACATAGGAAGTCTCGCAGGACCACATGTGGTGCTTCTTTTGTCTGGAGAGGTCGTAGGGGAGGAGCAGGCAGCAGCATATAGAATACTACAGTATACTAGCATACTATACTGAAAGGGAACTTCATGGGGCACGTCCTGCTCTTCTATGTTCATTCCAAGAGGTCCATTTTTTGAGCTAAAAAAGCCCAAAGGACAAAAGAATGCAGGTAGGTAAAAGCCGATTCACAGAACTGAAACAATATAACTCTCCGAAGTTTAACTAAACAAGTAATGACTGTACAACAGCACCCCAAAGCAGAGGGGTTCAGACAAGACCCAGCGGTTCCTCAATATTTCCTTTTTTGCCAAGGTGTCTCCATATGCACTGAATCTTATGAAAATTAATGTTTCAGCACAGCTGAGTTTACATTAAATATTTAAGAAACTACAATTAAAAGCCATTAGAGTGAGAAGCATATGTGTGTTAACCACATGCACTACTTTTAGTTACCTTTTTGAGACGATTAAAATTAAGCAGCTTTTGCTTTTCATCCCACTCACACCCTCCCACTACAAATTCTGTCTGAGCTAATCCTCCTCCTGCAGACGTCAAAACAGGGCTGAGGTATTACAGCTACTTATTACTAAAGCATGCTGGTTTAATATCCCATTACAACTGTAATGCTGGCACAATAACTTATTACATGTGGCAGCATTTGCTGCTGCACAGGGATGGATCCATTTAGCCTGTAGTTTCCCATTCACGCAGAGCTACAAGTGCAAGACTTGTAAAAGAGGGAAAAATCAAGATCTGAGCCGAAGAGATGCTCACCCGGACTTCAGTGCTGGACAAGGTGCACCGCGTCCTGCCTTTATGTGGGGCCAGGCACGCAGAAACTCGCACCGCAGTATTCACCAGCGTGTTCCTTAACTCCTTACTTCCTATCACTAAATGCACATATAAGTATCAAAATTGATGTTTTTTAATGTAAGAACCTGCATGAAAGCAAGAATATCTGCATGTCAGAAAGCCCTTGGAAAATACAAACACACTCACAGATGTACGCGTGTCAATATACGCACGCCTCCCTGCCTGCATACCCAACGCTTCTCAGAGTTGGAGGCTGCTCCGCAGGGCACGGGCCAGAAGCGGCTGCTCCAGAGCAGGCACCCAGCGCCGCGGGCGAGACCGCAACCCAGCCCCAGCCTGGGCGCGAACCCGGACAGCCCCGCGACGCCGCCGGCCCAGCCCGGCCCCGAGCAGCCCGGCCCGGCCCGGCCGCTGGCGCCGCGCGGAGCAAAGTTTCTCGCGAGCGGGGAGCGCCCGGTGCCGCCAGACCGCGGTGCCGCCACTCCTTCACCGCGGGGCTGCGGGCGCCCGAGCCGCCGCGGGGCAGCCCCCCGCCCGCCCTGCCCGGCGCCTCCTACCTGCCCCGCCGCGCTCGGCGCCTGCACGCGGGGCCGGAGCGCGAGCTGCAGCCGCCGCCACCTCGCCCGGCCGCGGAGCGCCCCGCGCCCAGGCGAGCGCCGCCCCCGCGTCGCCCGGCGGCGCCCCCTGCCGCCCGCCCCGGCCCGGCCGCGGCTCCTCCCCGCCGGGGCGGCGCCGCCCGCGCCACGAGGCCGCCGCTGCTGCCGCCGCCTCAGCGAGCGCGCGGCTCCCGCCCCGCCGCGGCGGCCGTTAACGGCTGCGGCCCCAACCGCCGCCGCGGGAGCTGCTCCCCTTCCTCCTGGCTACATCTCCCAGACACCCCGAGCGCGCTCCCCCAGAGCGGCGCCCCGTTTCAGCACCCGGGGAATACGTAGGTGCCTGGGGAGCCCCACGGGAAGGCGACGACAGCCTGACAGAAGCGAGTGGATAATTTCTGTTAACGGCTACGGGCAAAAGCACTTGGGCGCTCTCCCCAGGTGGCCGAGGGGGGCCGCGGAAGGGTGACACCCACTGCCCCTTTGGGAAATGTTTTGGGAAATAGTTTTCAGCTCCCATCAGTCAGAAGAAACAATCTGAGTAACTAAAAAAAAATCTCTTGTACAGGTAGTGCAAGCAAAGTCACTTCATCACTCACACCAAAGTACTTGGCACCCTTTATTTGCCCATCCAAAGGCTCCCAGCTAGTCAGTCTTTCCCCTCAAGGCTGATCCTTCCCTACCATCAGTATCACACCTTTAACCTACAGCTGATCATCTTCTGCATATCCCCACTTGTCACATATCTCTAAAGCTGAGCCTCTAACTAATCCTATGGATTTGAAGAACATCGAGACTTATCTCCCTTCCCACGCCTGCTTTGGCATGTCTGTGCCTGCCTATGCCAACAGGACCAAAGCAGAAAGATGTGGTGACACCACACAATTCACACGAACATTAATCACAACCTGCCCCAGAGCTTTTGTAGCTATTAGGAGTCATTTCAACAGAGTTCCACTTGCAAACCCAGGTATTTTGGCTCCCACCCACTGTCATACCATTCTGTCAGTCCTTATCTGCACAGCCTCTGCTATCCTAGGGTCATGATGACCAGTAATCACTGCCCTGGCAATAACCACACAGAGCCAAATTTGCTTTCATTGATACTGTACGCTCCCAGAGCCAACAGGCCTAGCAAAAAGATGGGCCATGTTTTTCTGGCTGCACTAGTATCCTTGCCCAACCTGCCTGATCACAGCTGGACCCCAGAGCTCCTTCTCATCTTCTGAGCTAGGATGTAGAAATTCACCTAGCTTTGCCCCATAGAGTCCCAGGCACCTGAGGCTTTCCTTCGGAGGTGTGGAGAGCAGGGCCTCACACCTCCATCCATGTGCAGGGCTGGAAGCTGGAGCCTTCACCAACTGCAGCTCTCAGCACATGGCCACAGAGGCTCAGCTGCAGGACGAGCAGCCTGCTGGCCAGCACCTGCACGTCAAATACACAGAAGTTGCTGCTCTTCCCTGCTACCATCACCACATTAGATCACAGCTAATTTATCATAAAAAAAAAAGAAAAAAAAAGCCACCCATCGGTAAAAGATATCTGAGAGAGGAATAAAATCTAAACTATGGGACCCTAGATGAAGGACAAGACTGCCATTGCTTAAGTCACTTCAGGGCACTGTAAGATTGCACAAAGCTCAACAGTGGCACAAAGAAATCTGGTGAATCTCTACCCACAAAGCTGAATACATACTTCAGAGAAAAATCATCTCCATATGGAAAGAGTGATTTATGAGGGCAGCAAATGCTTGCCAGGACAGTTACACTTCCATCTGCATCCAGAACAAAGTGCAATTCACAAAGGATTTGGAACTCAGGAACTTCCAATCTGCTCTCTGCCTAATAAAAGGATTTAATTCCCTTCACAGAATCTCTTTTCTTTAGAGAATAGAATACAGATGTCTGTATACACAAAAGACATTTAAACTTTGTTGGAGATAAAAATCATTATGTTATTTATAGCATAAAAACAGCATACACATTCAAAGCTATTTATACCCCAAAAATTCCCGTGCATAAAACCCATCCACTTGTATTCTATCGAGACGAAATTAGAAGAGCCAAACTGAGTACTCACAAGGAAGGACACTGGGACTGCAAGTCACTGACATCTTTGGAATTATGGATGGTCCCCACTCCATCACTTCACTTGATTTTTTTAGTCAACTCAATCTGTGCCCTTTTATACATGCCCTTGGCCATTATGAACCCACACATCTTTGAACAGCATTAATACTATTACATATTGTCAGAAATTGCTCCTCTGGCAACATCTTGAGTTATCTCTACAGTAAAGCAAATTCCACTGTCAAGTTAAGGATTCTGGAGCATTAGCCAAACTTTGCTTTGGCAACGCATGGATGCTAAATCTGCAAGCAACTCACTAACATCCACCAACTGCTACAGACACAGTCTATTACACACGGCCAAAACATTGTAATGTGGCCCTATCTGACCTCAATTCCAAGAGGTAAATTGGCAACCTAAACTACAGGGGATAGGTCAGTTTGAAATACATTCCTGTCCTGAGAGGTTAGTATTAAATTTATGGTTTAGTTAGATTTCAGGCTGCTGATCCTGTCTCTGCATTATTTTAAGGAGAACTAATTGCATTCCAAATGTTGGTTTGTATATGGCTTGTGGGCAAACTGGTGTGTCCTTGTTCTCTGATATCTCATTGAGCTTCTTTGTGTTACGAAGTAAGGCATAGGAAAACAGACACTTATCTACAGACCAACATAATGTAATTGTGAACAAGGGATTATCTATAAGGGAATAAATACCACGTGCAAAAGTCAAATGGAAACAGATTAAAAAAAAACGCATGAACACTTCCCTCTTTTTTAAACTAAGATTCTTCCCCCCCACTCTCAACCCCACGATAACAGTTGTGTTACCAGCTTCTTCCTGAAACTGAATTCACAAAAAACCAGCTTCTGGTTATCACTCCTGAAAAACATCTTTTGTCTTTTAGGGAAAGCCTCAGCACTTTACAACAGAATGATCACACAGTATCTGAATTTTACTGCTAAATAAGAAATTGGGATAAAACAAAAATACACAATACTGAATTACATGCTATATATTTGAAGAGGAAGTTGTAAACATAATAGGTATTAATTTGAGAGTCATTTTACTGTAACTGCATACTATTAAACCATACCAGATAAGAAACTGGTCCTCATGCACCTGTTATATCCAAGACTTAAAAGTGCATGGGATTTTAATTTCCTAAAAAAAGTGCAAAGAACACTGCAAACTAAGTAAGTGAAAGTTTGCTAAGAAATAATCGATTTGTGTTACTGTCCTAATTAAATATCAAAGACAGGAAGCTGACTTGTTCTTAGAAACCACTCAGGTAATTGCACTTCTGTCCTAACGTTTCATGCTCTGCACCCTTTTGTTTAAAACTCATCTAGATACTGCTTAGTATCATCTTTGATGAGGATCACCTGGATGCACCAGAACTCTGAGCTGGAGTTTATAAGGAGTCTCTAATACAGAAAAGTAAACCAGCAGAAGAAAGGGCACAAATAAAGGGCAAAGGTAGCAAAGCAAATGGCTATTCCACACGCTGTAGCCATCTTTCTAGCTACAATAAAAATCAAAATATTTTAAGTCTCACAGCAGTATGAGCTTTATGCTCTGAGGCTTTCTTTTTTACCTTAATCATTTCTGCCATGGTTCAATATTTCATGTTTGTTTTATCTTTAAAACAACAGTCATGGATTATTAGTCTTTATCTCAACTGAGAGGTTTTTTTCCAAAATTTATGGCAGAATAGCTCTTCATCTTCTAGGAAACAGATTCCTGTGCTACCGCTTTCTTCATTCTTCCAATCTTGATATGCTTAGAGCACTGTCCCTTTTCATGTTTGCACAACTCAGATGAGTCCAGTTTAACAGGATTTGTAGTGTCCCATTTCCGCCTCCTTAAATAATGTTGCATCTCTAGGAACTTCACTCAGAAGTCTGGTACAACTCAAGCTAATTCAGTCACTGATCTCTATCAGAGGAAGTCTAGACTGAAACTTAGGTTTCAGTCTCGATTCCCTTTACTGCATATGTGCAAGCAAGTAGGAAGAAAGCAGTCACTGTTCTCACACACGAGGCTGCAGTCTTGCTCTTAAGAGGGGAGATTTCACTCCCTTTAAGTTGTAGTAGATTCAAATTATGTGACAGTAATTCATACGTTATTCAACAGAGGAAAAAAGTGCAGGAATATGACATATTACTTCTAGGGTTACTCCCCCACTAATGTTTTGAGGCTCTGTACTTTTTTTACACAAGACTTTCAGCAGTCTGAATCATTCTTTCCATTCCCTCACGGGACAGCAGCTGGGTTTCTCAGCTACCTTCCTGGGTACTATAGGAAGTCTAGCAAAAGGTCACCACCCCTGGCAGTAGCCATTCCTAGAGAGCTCTGCTTTCACACTGCTAGCTAGTCGGCAATGCTTTAGGTCTCATTCTTAGTTCTTTCAGGAAACTGCTCACAGTTCTAGAAGGAAACCCTTTGCAGTCAGTTCCTGACGCCTGCCTTTTGCCACCACATACCCGAAAGGTGATGTCACCTTTTCCCAGCTGCCCTGTGCTGTTCCTGCGTCACCCCAAATGCCACAGGACAGATCGAGCCGGTGCCTGGCAAAATTAGCCCTCGCTCCATAGTTATGAGTGCCTTAATGACTCACCCATGTATTTTAACACTGCATTCCTACAACCTCCTGGTTGCCACCGTTGCCACTCACCAGGCTACCTCAAACTGACATTTATCAAATCTTGGGATATCTTTTTAATAATGTCATAACTGTTGGGGTTCATACAGTGCCAAAACTGCTCACCCAGATTTCTGTAAGTGTTCTACTGCATTAACAGCATTTTCCATTAGGTAATAGGAGGGGGGCTTTTTTTTAATTTTAATTCTTCATCTTTGCTGCATATACAGCTTTATAGCATTTAAGTTCTGTCTGCAGGGAGTCACTTAATTTAGCCCTCATACACTGTTTTGCAGTCTATCACGTTGAAGCTAAATGTTATGTTTTCACCTCTGGCTCTCAAGTATAACTTCCTGATGATATCACACTCAGTCTCATCTATTTCAACAATAATCTAGCAATCAGCAATTAAAGTACATGCTATCTAACAACATTTACACAGATTTCATTATTTTTTCTCTCTACTCTTCTACTGGCTGATTAAACACCAAATAATAATTACAAGTTCTACATTGTTTTCTAGTGATCATTAAATGAACATGGTAAAAGATGCCCTATCTGCTTGTTCTTTCCAGCATTTCCCTTTCTTCTGCTTCACATCATGAAAATCTTCCTTTGTTTATTTTTTGGAGTACAGAGGACTGCTGTTTGCGCATGGCTCAAACTTCCCAAGTACAAACATATGTGGTATCAGCCAGCAAACATCAATCTTCCATTTGTAAGATCAGCTAGCCTAGTTACAAACTGAACCTCCAAACAGAGGTAACCTGAACAGTTTCTTTGACCCATTCTTCCCTCTTTTTCCAAGCATCACTACCATAGAGCTGGAAACTTCCTAATCTTACGATTGGGAAATTTATAGGAATCCTATCCCAGCAGGGCAACATCTCATCCTAAGAAGGTTCTGCATGGTCACAAGAGGTGCAAGAGCACGGTGAAATAACAAAAAAATATTTAAAAAATATTTTAAAAATAATTAAACAAGCAGCAAGGAGTTTTGGGTATGCATTATCCACAGTGACATGGACAGGCAAAGCCCAAGGCATGTGGAAAACAACAGCCATGGGACACGCACTGGCAGAAAGGCTAAGTCAAAAGCAGTCAGCTGTCCGGTAGTAAAACAGAGTTTTACAGAGTCTTCAAACCATGTGAAAGGCTTATGGCAGGACAAATACGCTCTTCACATCAGAAATACCTATTTGACTTAAATATTTCATTTGATTCTACAATTACATTCTGTCCAAAAGAAGAGAATTTGACAACACTTAACAGCAATGTAGTTAACCTACAAAGGTAGCTGCTTTAGTTCCTGTGGGGTAGGTATCACTAGCCAGCAATATCCTGCTTGTGTTTTTTCCAAACATGCAAGCAAGGCATAATGTGAAGAAAAAGAGGTTTGGATTGTCTTTTCTTAATGGAGAAATCGCTGCAAGCAGCAGAAACCCTGGACGAAGATTGAGGCTGAAATTTTCAAAAGAGGAAGTCTGTGTGGGACCACACTCATGGAAGAAAGCATCCCATATACAAAGATCTTTAAATATGCTAAGAAAATATCCATATAATTCATGGCTGATTTTCCATCCCCAACAGAAAACACCTGTTTCCATTTTGCAAAGGTTTAGCAGTCATCTCTGTAGGCAAACTGCTTCATCGTGGACACCTTAACCCAGGACCCATAAGTCATTCTGCTCAGTGCCACTAGGTAACCGAATGACATTAAGTCGGTGTCTTATGACACATCATACATCAGTCTGGGAAAAAAATTCTGTTCATGTTTTACATTTTAAAGTAGTTATGATCAAGATGCTTTCAATACTAACTTGGGAGCATAAGAAACTACATAAAACCAAGCTCTTTCTACCACATTCTAGAGTCTCTTCTGATTATCAACAGAATCAGTGCTCATCATTTATTAATAATACTTCTATCCAGGTGTTATTCCAAATACAACTTCAAGTTTTAATAGCATATAAGATCTACAGAGAGCTTCACACCCAGCAGTCTTAAAACAATGTTAAAGCACCAGGTTTGCCTGCTCTGGAGAGAGCACCTGCACTGGCCTTTCCAGAAAGTGTACTATTTAACCACTTATTTCACTGATTTAAAGCTCTATTCAGTACTTTCCTGCTAGCATTAACTTCTGAAAAAAATTTCTACAGAAGGGCCTCCAAAACACAAGACTCAAGGATTACCTAAATACATATCACTGCTTTTATTTGTGTTTCAAACAACTCAAATGAAAGTACAAATGTCTGATACAGGAGCAGGTGCTTAGAACAAGAAAATGCCTCAAAACACCCCCCACACAACTGCCCTGCAGTGTCATTTACGATCCCAAACAGCTCCTCCTGCCTCCCTGGAGTAAGGCAAGTCCTTCTTGCACCACTTAGTTGCTTCTAAGAGGAGCCAGGGTCCAGCTGCTCTGTCTAGCAAAGCAGCTAGGCTGCCTTCACTCTGTCCAGGGGAGCTGAGGAGATAAGGACAAAAATGCACCATGCCCCCCTCTTCAGGAGCTCCATTCCCAGGGAATCACAAACCTGACTAGAATCAGGATTGCACTTTATAAACACTTCCCTTGGGAGCAGCAATTGGCTTCCTAGGCAACCACAGCAGCCACATGCTTTATTATTTACATAGTGATAGGGGAGAGGGGAAGAAGGAGACAAAAATGCCCTTGCACATTCACGCAGGGGATTCCTAGTTCATGAGTGTTCTTGCCCAAAGCTGCGATTTTTGTAAATTCAGATTGAGCCGGCTAAAGCAGCAGGCAGCAGAGATATTTGGAGCGACAGCTTCCCAGCCTCCCATCGCTGCAGAGGGAGCAGATGGTGAGATGTCAGCAAAGCTCGCTTGAACATAGCGCAGCGTTTCCTGTCCCCAAGGAATTCCCCAGTGCCTCGTTGGGGAGGATGTCTGGCTCCTCTGGCAGACAGGGAACTGAAAACTTGTCTCTGAAATCAAGCGAATTTTAAATATGTTTATTTTTACTGCTATACATAGTTCTGAAAATTGCCAAAACACAAGTTGCGAAGGCTACTCGTCCCAGAGTAGAGAGAGACCTCAGCACTGGAATTATCACTAGCAACTTGCCCATTTTCCCAGTCTCTGACACACTTCAACCCTGCTCATGAAGCGTCCCCATGAGACATGGGAATGGATAACTGTTCCTTCCAACTACCACCTCTCTGTTAAAAATCAATGCCAAGGGCACCCCTGTAGCGAGACAACTATCCCTGCACAAAGATGCATTTCTATCAAACCATAACACTAATACCTCTGTATACTTGATAAATGTTCAGATGAGCTCATGTTGACACACAACTGTTATCCAAACCTCTTGCACTAAAAAACTTCACACAGAACAGCAAGTATTACACATATGTCTCTTAGCATAGTCAGCAACACCAGCTTGCATTAACTCCAGAAGGTAGAAATGCATTTGGCATGTCAATCCGATATTCCATCCTATGGATATATACGCAAATATAGATAACATGCAGTAGAGACATTATATGAATAAAGATAATAAATCATTGCATTACTTGAAATGAGGAACACCAAATCATTTGATCTGAACCTTTCTTCCTATTTCTATGAACAGATCAATTGGCTGAAGATGTAAGACATGCACAGCCTGGAGCTGTGTCCTAGTTTAAGCAAGATGAATAGCACAGCAAGACTCACCTTCCCTAACTTAATCCTACTACCTAAATGAACACTGGCTGTGATATATTGTGAATCAGTGGAAGGCTTCTCCCACACATACTGTTAGCAGGTGAGCATTCAGCGTGAACACAAACACTTAAAATTGCACCAGGAGAGACTAGTTGTACACTACATGAGAAGCCAGATAGCTCAACATAATTTCTTTAACAGTATTTGAGAGTTTTCACGTCAGAAATACACCTTTTTAAGGCCTTGAACGTTTTAGAAGATACATGTTTCCGTGTGCAAATACTTTCACTGTTAAAAAACAGAAGGTATCTCCCCAGAGTCGCAGGAGTAAAGAAACTAGGGTAGAGCACAAAGTGAACAAGTAGCAAAGCTTTTTCTCATAGTGAGAAAGGAAGTGGCCGAATGTGGTTAAGTTCAGCCTATCTTTCTATTCCCACACAGGGTGAACATTTTTAACTCTAGTTTCCTCCACGCTGCTTTTTGAGCAGGCTAGCCAAATCAACAAACCAGAAACCTTGAGAGCTGTTCGACTCATAAGAGAACCTGCTTTCTACATGGAAAAACAAAAATTTTTTAGTATTTCACCACACCTAGATGAGCCTAGTGTCAGCACCAGTGATGAGCAGGCAGAAGACAGTATTCCAAGTAGTTCAAGACAAGGACAAAGCAACTGCAGCACTACCCGACTCCTTTGGGGTCATTTCAGCCTCTCTTGATCCCTTACAAATCCTCACACAGTACATTCTGGGAAGAACTCTAGCCATAAGGATTCCATAGCCAGCCAATTCCTAATCCTTTCCTTTTTTTTCTTCCCCTCTCCATGAGACCCAAGCACATGTGCTTTTCAGATACTGCACAGCTGAAGTCTCGGGGATCCAAGCCAAAGCCCCATCAGAATTAGATTTTGACATTTTAACTGAAATAGAACAGAGATTGTTAAATAAATAGGAAGTAAAAATAAACACGCACACATCCAGACACACAGACTTCTAAGAAACAGTTTCACAATAAGCTTAAAAATGGAGGTGATGGATATGATACTGGCCTGCTATAGGTGCTTCGCATAGCTTAGGCAGCTCAGAACAGCCAGGACACTGAAGCAGAGCCTTATCTCAGGGAGAAGAAATTTCTAAAACTATTCCTAACACTTTTCCTTGCAGGAAAAGTAGTCTAATCCTAGCTAATGAGGCCTTAGGCAAGCTTTTGGGTTTTCTTTTTTTGGTGGGGTTGGAGGGGTGGTAAAGCCAGGAGGAAGGGCACAGAATATGGACTAGATATATCCAAAGACCATAAGTTGGAACGGTGTTTGCAGTTCCCATTCAGATTTGATAAAGATTTGTAACATAATCGTAGGCCCTCAAGTCATCAGTGTCCTCAACTTTTCCGAAATCCAAAGCTACCTCTTAAAGCTGCCCCCACATCCCTTGCTTAAGACTCCTTTATTGTCAAAGCACTATTTAGCATCACTTTTAACACATAAGCACAGTTATCCTGCCCTCAGTCCCACTACTGGAGATAGGGAATTGAGACCAAGAAGAGCTGGACTTAGCTCAGGCTCTGGAAAGCCAGGCACCAACCCCTCCAGCACTGGGGACTGTTGGGTGCCCACCCCATCCACCTGGCTCCTGAAGTGGTCAGGTCTGCTGCCATCAAGGAGGTCCCTAGTAAATGGACCCGCACATGGGAAGAAAGAATGGCCCAGGGCTGAGCTTAAATGGGCTCCTGGCCCCCACAGTCAGGGGTGGGTTGGGACCTCAGGTGGGACTTGTCATGGTCATTAGGGCACCTGAGTGCCCTCAGGGCCCCGACACACACTTCTTTCCCCTGTGAAGCTCTGGCAATATTTCTTGTTTATGGCAAAATCCAATGGCTTCTTCCTCAGTGATTTGTGCTGCATATTAATCAGTTCTTTTAATATTCCCCAAAGAGCATCACTGGCTCACAAGAAGCAGCTCTTAAGAGATTTCCACCATCAGTTCAAATACGTGTGAAGAGTACAAACAAAGCACCAGGATACGGAGCTGAAAAGCTTTGCTATGTCAGGAGAATGATGCCTTCCCACAGCTGAAGAGCCAGTACATGCATTGGGATGGCAACAAAATCTGCTTTGATGCAGCTGACAACTGCTTGGAAAAGACTGTAGCTTTTGAGGAGCTCTATAAAATCACAGATGCTAAGAAGGCTACTTGGAAATTGTCATTTATTGCGTATGTCATAAAGGAAAACAGAATACTTTTATTTTTACTATGTTAAGGACAGCATATTTATTATACTAAAAGAACTAATAACAGGGGAAATGATGACAGTGGAAGTCACCAATGTCCATGAAGAGTGCCTGCCCGCATAAACCATTTGTCAATGCATCTTCTAAAAAAACATGACTTCTTTGTTTTATTATCTTTTACATACAGCAAACTAGCAAGATTCAAGGGCAAGATTCAAGGATTAAGGAAAGATGGGAGGATACTGAGACAGAGAAAACGAATGTGTGTCCATTAAATACTGTGTGTCAATTAAAAAAAAGACTAATCACGGTTACCACAGAGAACAGCTTAACACAAATTGTATGCATGAGCATCATACTGCCTGTAATGGGAAGAATCAACCAAGCAATTGCCCAAATGCTTATTAGCTCAAGCACACGTCTGAAAACAAACATATTCCTGTGAATGGAGCTGTCAGTAAGGAACTGATTAATCCCCCAATCTCAAATGAAGAGTGACCCAGCTGCTGCAGCTTTCATAGATTGGTTTTTAGATAGGCAGAGAGAGATAAGGGAGAATGCTATTCCTGCTATGCAGAAAAAAATCTGCAGGCCTCTGAATGCAATTCAGGGCTCCTGCCTGAGCGATGGGAGCACCTGCGCGTGGATGCAGCAAACGCCCGTGCGGGAGCCGCACGGCCAGGGGCAGCCGCAGAGCGCAGCCGCAGAGCGCAGCCGCAGGCACTGCTCACCTCCAGGCCCCGACGGGTACCGAGGGAGCTCCGCTGCTTGCGTGGCCGCGGGAAACCACTCCAGTGAATCAACTTCTTTATTTTGAGACTTTCATTACCATTCCCCACTTCCAATAGTTTGATATTCCTCTCTAGAACCTTGAAGATAAGATTAGTCCCTGACATCTGCCCTTCATTTTTGTGAAACACCCATGTTCCAAAATTAACACTGAAATTGAAACGGCACATGAGTGTGCTTTTTCCTGTGTGCAATGTCAGTCTTAGGAGGCTCCTTGAGCTTTTCGAGTAGCAGGTATTCGTTGTGCTTATTTTGTAGACTGATTTCAGATACATAGACAGGTCTCTGCCGTGTCCCAGGGACCCCAGTGGGGTTATATGGCAGGTTTACATCAGCATGACTGAGAGGAGAACCAGCCCTCCTCCTAAAAGAGAGACAGCGAGTGCAAGTTCAAGGAAAGCATCTGTACATTTAAATACATATCTGAGTTTCACTGAACTCATGCTAACATCAGGTACATGTTTAAAGGTTATTTGAAAAACAATTTTTCTCTCAATTGGCACAAATATAAAGCAAGCGGGCACCTAAGTGCAAAGCCAAATGGGAATTATGAACATTGTCTGAGGAGTCTCAAAGGAAGGCAAACCCAGAGAGCCCAACCATGTCAGGTGTCGCAGGTAGATTCTGGTAAGGCTTTATGGCTTTCAAGGGAGGAACCATACATATCTGGAAAAATAACAACTAAAAGCAGTCTTGCAGGGTGTTCTACAAAACTTAAATGTCTTCCTGCCACCTAAACTTACAAAAGTGAAACCACAGCCTAGACTTTGCCCCATTTGTGCATCAAACCTTCTGTGAGTAAAGTGAGATTGCATTATTTGTAGGTGTTTATTAGATATTTTGCATATGAACAAACACTTATTTTTAATAGGTTGTAAGACAAAATGTGTTTCTCTAAGGATATTGTGTCTAACTTTTGGAAACCCCTATCTGTAATGCATGAAAAATTCTTCCTCCCACCTTCTTTTTTTAGATTGTTCTACTCTAACAAATTAGAAAAGCCCTAAGGAGCTGGGGATATTTAATAGCAGACTTTTAGTAAGTCTTCCAAATCCTACACTGATTAATTTGGTGATTAAATGTAGCAGCCTCTTAACAGCTTTCTCATTTAAAATGGCAACTAGGCAGCAAAATCGATAAAATCTATCTTCACCCCAAAAAGTAGCACCAGCCGTCTTGGGCAGTAGTAAACAGATGTTTTTCCTTTTCTCATGTACATAATTACTTCTTCTCTAATAAATGTGCAATTCATAATCCAGTCACTGTAGGGTTTAGGCCTTGTGATGCTGGCTCTCATTATTTTAAGATCTAATTTATCACTGCACTTGTCACAGCAGACAATATTGTGTTTAGGCTATTTTATTCTAGGCCAATAGGTGGATGGGATTGTAAGTGAGAAAGCTAATTCAACACTCCAGTTGTTCAAACAAATGCTAAGTAACGAACAGTCAGATTTTGTGTGCCTTTCCTATGTCTGATAAATGCAAAATGACAGTTTTCCTCTCTGGTTTTAAAGATAAACATTTCAGTTCTGAACAGAAGGAGGAGGGTAAGCAAGTGGCTTTGAAGACAGGAGAAAAACTTTGCTATTCTTTGCAATGAATGGCCCAAAGACTGAAAGCCGAATACTTGGCATTGTGTCTGTGACACTGCTGTCTCCTAATGCACAAAGGGATGGCACACGGGCTCAGGCAACTTTGACTGCTGCAAAGTAGCAGGGATCCCAGGGATGTTCCCATGGAGCTTGCATTAGAAATGGAGACTCATGGTGTGTTTAATCTCATTCCCTGAAAGACTTAACCATGTGTCAGTTGGCAGCAGCACATAAAGATTAGAATAGCAGTCTGGCAAAGCAAGCCCAAAATTGCAGAGTTTAGAAAAAAACAGCACCATCGAAAAAAAAAATCCTAAGAGAAAGGGAGGAAAGGTCAGATCTCAACCCACTGAACACGAAAAGGGCCAGAATCACAAAGGCTCTGCCTCTCCTCAGCACATGCCACTGTTATCACCAGAGCAGCTCCCGTTGGGGAGCGCAGCCCATGTGGTGCCCTGCGCTCACCCCAAAGTCACAGAACGCAGCCAAAAAGGCAACTCAGCACCCTGCTGAAACAGGGATGAGACCTGAGACACAAGCCAGCTAAAACTGTGGCTGTATGTGGAGGAATTTACTTGCCTGAAGAAAATGAATCTGTGTCATTGCTTGCCTGCTTAAAAAGACCTGAAAATGTTCAGGTCAGATTTAGCCGCAAGATAATTTTATCTTATGATATGATTATCTTTATGATTCCCGGTAACGCCTCTGAAATACATAACCAGCAAAGTTTCTCTCCAACAATGCAGCACAACACAAGAATGCACTTAGTAACTCAGCCTTGTCTCTAATTATTTCTGTTTCTTTTACATGTTCCTCTCCTCTGGCACAGCTTATACTACAACAGAACTGAACAGGGGTTAGCAAGCTCTCACTCCTGTGGCCTCGTAGAGCTTTAGCTTTGCATCATTTATGAGCAGATGAAGAGCAGAAATGCTGCTTAACACGTGGTCCTTCAACTCTTGCTTTATTTACCTATACACTTAAGTTAAATTATAAGGAAAGAACTTATAAGGAAAGAATCCATTATACACAAAGAATTTAACTTAATCTTAATTCCTGCACATTTTACACACCTTTTAACATATTGTCTTGTCTCTTTCCCCAGTAGACCAGCATTAGCTCCCAGACAGACATTACTGCACAGGCTGCTTTCTGGTCATTCTGTCAAAACAGCAAAATCTTCATGGCACTGCACAGGATTATTTTCCAAGTAGGAAAAGAAGATGTAACATGTTGTAAGGCAGTTAGGACCAGCAAATGGCAAGCTAAACCCTGGATACAGTAACAAAGAACTGCTGAAAGCTAACCTGCAAAGAACTGGAAAATAAGAGAAAGAAAAGCAATCTGAGCAACTAGGGGTCGGTTAATCTGTCTTCACCAGGGCATAGAATTTAGTACACATCTCAAGACCAAATGGTGAATTGATATTCAGATAATATCTCACATAAGGTTACCAGCAGCACATCCTTCAGATTATCCTAGTATCTATGACTAGAAATACCAGGGAGTTGAGGCCTGCTGTGTTTAAACAGCACTTTATTTTGAAAGTTCTTCAGTCTGAGAAAAATATTTAACACAGTAAGTATAACCCAGCTAAGGAACTGACTAAACTAAGGAACTGAAAATCTGTGCCAAAAGGTAGAGGGTGAAAAGAAGCACTTAGCTGGTCTTTTCAAGGTCTTGAACTGGGATTGTCTCGCCCTTTAATATTTAATTGTGCCAGTTCCAATAAAAAGAGGAGGGAGGTAATATCTGCCAATGTCAAAGACAGGAAGTATTATCAATATCAGAGAGGACTGAAATAACCTACAGAATGAAATGAAAGATCTTGGGGATGACAGCATAGGAACTGGATGATATTTATTAGCACAGTCTGCAAAGCTGTATATTTAGGGACTTGCTGACAGCTGAAAATGACTAAAGGAAAGGATCTAGTCATGCTGGTGAGTCCCCAGCACTGTGTGCTATGATGCAGCTGCACAGGAAATTAGCTCAAAAAACACCATAACTTTTAGTGAATCTTTTGACACTTCTAGAGAAAGACCTACATATTCTACAATTTCTCAGCATCAGCTCTTGAGTTTTTATATCCACTTACGTCTTTTTCTTTCCCATACAGATAAGAGCAAATGAAAAGCATTTGTGATTGCACAAAGAGTAAGCATTGGACAAAGAGGAGGAAAGAGGGGAAAACTGAAGCAGCAATATAAATGTTGGGGGTGTTATTTTCTATCTGGATAGAGCCATTGATTCCAGAAACACATCCACATTTTGCCTTTGAAAACTTTCAGCAACATGGGTTTCCAGTAAGTTCAGTGTTGCTACAGTAAATGATTTACAGGATATGAATATAGGGTTCATCAGTAATGTCTTACCAGCTTCCCTTTCAGCAGTGTTGGTATTTCTATGCTAGATCTACATCAAAGATTCTGCATGCTTGAAATATTCAGCCAATGTTTTTCACAGGCCATGAAAGCAAGAACCAACAATTTTCTTAAATGGAATCATATTAATAAGTTACTTCTATTACTTCTGCACTGAGTTCTTTATTTTATTATTATATAGGTTATTAACTATGCTAGCAGCAGGACATAACAAATGCAAAATACTTGTTCAAGAACACTACTGTTTTCAGCAGGGAATAATTAAGAATACATTTCAATAACATTTAGGATTCTAATGAATAAAAGATAACTCATGCCGGCAACTCAGAGCACTGCATAATTTTCTCCAAGGGGGTTAAAATGCATGATGAGTGCCTAATTCACAAGGAAGCACTTCTGGGTCATATATTTCAATAGCAGACAAGATGTGATCAAGGTTCAGGTAACACACAGGTTTGAAATGTCACCTTTCCTGCAGGAAGCCTTCAACAGGATGTCAGAATTCTTCAGCATAATCCTCCCGAAAAGCAGAAAACACCTCAGAGAGGTGGAATTTTAGAGCCCCAGCACTTTGCAAACAGAACATGCAACAAATGCAGAAACCTACCCTCTCATTCATGGAAGCACTGATTGTGTTTTCCCAGCTGGATCCGAGTTGGTAAGCAAGCCCTAAGCACAAACGTGCTCTCATCTCCACAGCAGCAACAAAATGAAGGCAGTAAAGAATATGACAATCAAACTCTGGCATTGTTTCAGACCCTGCCCCAATCCTCAAATTCTCCTAATTGCCAGATGCAGCTATTTAGTTTTGCATTCCAAAATTGCCTTGATTTTATCTCTTCTAGAAAAGTAACAAAGGAAAGCGTGTTTATGTGACATAGTCCATTCAGGTCCCGTCTGTTGACCGCAAGTGCAGGCTCTAGTTTAACTGTCTAAATCACCTTGGATTCTAAATCATCACAACACAGGAACAGCCCGGCTAGAAACACCTCCTATCTCACATTTACTCCGTTTCCACTGGATTTCTATCTGTCTTTTTAGGGTGGGAGAGAGAAGGGTAGAAAGAGAAAATAAGAGAAAAAAGAGAAAGCCCAAGGGTGATGATTATGTAGAGCAGAGGCAATAGGTAACCTGGATTAAAGAAGCAACATCTGGATGCACAACAGTGCTCCTCTTAAAACTGCAGATGTCGAAATTATCGGAAATTTCTGACAAAGCAGAAACAAGCTTTTTTTTTTTTTTTTTTTTTTTATATAGATGCCTGTTTCTCAGTTGCTTTGGCTGACTACTGAAATCCACATACTGAAATTTAGTTACTGACTGTACTCTCCTGGCATAGCCCCCTCCCCGTTCCCTCACACAACTCCACAACAGTTGAGCAGGTTTTCCTTCATTTCCCAAATCCTAAAGAACGCTGTTTGCTCGGACACGCTACCTTCCCTGCGGGCCCAGGGCAGCTGCGCGCCCCGCAAGGCGCTCGGGCGGCTCGGGCTGCAGGCAGCGTCTGCGAGGGGAGCGGGCGCAGCTGGGGCTGCTCCGGCTGCTGCACGGCGCGTGCAGGGGGCTTCAATGCAGCCCCTTTAATTGCCTGCAGGAAGAAATCAAAGCTTTTTCTGCCAGCTTTAAGTCAGCGTTGTACAAGATGCATTTCCACATAAATTCACTTGCCCGCCAACCTACTCGGGCTGTAGAAGTTGTAACTAACCAGTCTTCTTCCTGCTCCAAGTTGGGGTAAGCTCAGCAGAGCCAGACTTAAGCCCACTTTATATTTCTATCTCTGTGCTGTTACTAGAACTACGAAATCAGACATTTCATAGGTTTGTTCCCACGATGGATGAGCATGATGAAGGCTCCTCTGCCCTCTGTGCGCTTCCTCCTCTTCGGTTCAGCTCCCTTCCTGGAGCAAGTCCATTCCCTTAGCCCGCTATCATGTCACACATTAATAACTTGTTTTCCTTTACTCTTGCTGCTACATTTCTTTCCTTTTCAAACCAACTTTTGCTTCCTCTTATTAGACTAAATGTCTGTGCAAATCCTGTAAGTTGGACTTCCCTGAAAGACACCGACTATTTTGTCCCTGGGTAATGTTCTAAATTTCAACTGCTGGTCTCGTTCCTAGAGCCTCCAGTTAGGTTATGTGTTTAGGTATAATGTGATGCATTTATCAACTTCTAAAGCTTTAAGAGATTTCAAGGAAAACATGGAAATGTTATCATAGCAAATCTTATGCTTAAAAGCCAGGAAGCAAGCAAAATGGACCTATATGCACTCATCCCTTAAATTCTCAATTGCCATGTTTATGTTTAGAATCAGCATTCGAGGTGCTGCTTGTCCAGCAGAGATGCAATTAAAATGGTGTTTGTGATATGGAAAACAAAATCATAAAAGTTGATCTCCCTTATACATGCTCACTAACTGCTCTAATTTAGCTTTAAGGGATTGTGGTTGTGCTTTTGCACCAGCTTCCAAAGGCACATTTTAAACAGTAAGCATGTGGTAAAGTCACATCAGGCAGTTCTGCACTGTCAAGTTGTCTGATCTCTGCAAGGCAGCCTCCACAACCAGCAGCAGGAAACAGGGCATCAGCTGGCAGCTCTAAGTTCATACTGAAAAGACTGAGGCACATTTTGCAGGCCAGCTGTGACCCAGCTCTCAGGAGGCCAGAAAGCACACGGGAGTGCGCTGAATCCTAATGCATGCATTGACTTCTCAGTGCCCTCCACACTGGCACCCATTCCCTTCACACACTAAGTCATTTAATTCATATTTGCTAAGGGTGTGTGCTAACTCATTACAGTTCAGCTGAGGCTCAGATTTTATAATATCTCAACCATGTATCAGCAACTCCTTCTCCTCCCGTTCTCCGAGCAGACAGAATTTCATTATTGAAAGAAAGAACAGGGCTGATCTAATGAGGATAGTGAAAGAACCTCTTTGCTGACAATGGAGCTAGGTAGACCATGGTATTTCTCTAACTTTAGAGACATGTTATACAAGCACAGGCCTTGAAACACAGGATGCCAGAGGCTAAGCAATAACCTATTTGATAGATACATCTTTTCATTGACTAATCTAAGGAAATCACATAAGATTTGCCACTCCTGGAGTAATTGGTCTTTTTGGAGATATTTTCATGGGAAACAGTTACCACTCATGACAAATACTTTGCAAATCACAGAGGATGGTGAGCGAAGGATTCCACTGAAAGCTAAGTAATTACCTTAGACTTACCTTGCTGCAACTGAAGTCAGTATTTGACCCCAAGCCTTTGTTTTAAGAATATAAGTATAAATGTCTTTCTGAAAACAGCAGTTACAGTAATTCCCAGCAAATTAGGCAGAATTCCAGGGCTGCACTTGGTTTTACTGGAAATGATCTTTTAATTCATGGTAAATGAAGGACTAGAAATTATGATTAGGCTGAGAGACAGCAGGTCTGAGGTGCACTTCAGAATGTAGATCAATAGTCAGAAAATTCAAAATAGACTCCTAAGTGTCGGTGCCTATTTCCCTCCTGAAATGAATAAAGTGCTGCTCTATTGGCAACCTCATTATTCACTACTTAGCAAATGCAGTAATGACTTTAGGCAAATGTGAATATTGACCCTGAACGATCCTGGTACCGTATGCAGGAAATGAACATAAATGACAATTGTGTTTTGTCATAGCCCCTCAAAGGCTAGAATAGAAGAGCAGAGAGTAGAGTAGAACAGAGTAGAAGGGAACTCAGAATTCAAGCAGGTTGTTCTGAAGCATAACTGCTTTAAGAAACCCAGGGTTGGATGGACTGCACAGACTCCTACTTCCCTACCACAGTGCTGACAGGGACAAGCAGAACCAGAGCTTCCTCCATGGGAATGCCAGGCGAAGCAAGGAGAAGAGTACGAGAAATAGGCACAGGGAGCCTGTACAATACAGGCTACTGCAAAGAGTGCAAACCACATTGCAGCAGCTGACAACCATTATTTTGGTTAACAGCCTAAATAGCCACCTAGGCAGGGACGGGATATTCTAAAAGGCAACATAGTGCCACTCGGGTTCTGATAGGTCAGAGCAGGTTCAAAGATCCCCACAAAATCAGAATTCTGCTCTCCCCAAAACCTTTTGAGAAGCAAAATCTTCTGAGGAAGACGTGACAGGGGGACACAGCCAATAGTGCTTCATGAAACCAAAATGGCCAGTAGGGTTTAGGAAGAAAAGACACTGCGAGAAGTCAGTGGGATCTTGGGGAAAGTGTGAGGACAGCTGTGAACTGTAGAGTCAGCTAGTGAGGTTTCACATGGGAGCTCTCACAAGACAAAGGTTTGCGACTTTGCAGAAAGTTTTGAAGACCTGAAGAAGGTAGCTTCTTTTTCATACCTGGAGGTCTGGATTCCTTCTGCCCAGCTCTGCAAGGAACAACTCCCACCTCTCCATCTGTTCCATGTCCCCAAATGCTCCCCAACACCTTCCCCTCTCCCACACCAGAGGATCTTCCCTCCAGGCTGTGCTGGTCACAGTCACCTTCACCAAGGATAAAGGATGCCATTTCCCACCACCCTGCACTGCCCACTCCTTTGGTAGTACCTTAAAATGGTGAAGTGATAAATTAGTCTGATAACTGCTCCTCAAAAGTGTAAATTGCCCTACTCCATTTTAAGCTTCTACGAAGAAGAAAGTTTCTCAGGAAGGTGAGAAGAGTTATTCTTCTTCACACCTAGATGGAGGAGAGAGCCAGGTCTTTGTGAAGAAGCCAGCACTGGAAGACAGATGTATAAATGTCTTAGCATACTGTGGATATTTTAATGAGCTGTATAATATGTCTATAAAAGAGATGTCAGAATAAATTATATCGAGCATACAGGTACCTTTCTAAAGAACACAATGGCACAATTGTCCTTTACCTTCAAGGAAAAAGAATGGCTGAAGTGATAACTTGCACTCGCTCAAGGCAGGTAACAAATGTCTCACTGCAACAAGGTGCAGTCTCTGTTTAAAAGATTCTAACTTATAGCTGATAATATTATAGGATGCTATGAAGTTTGAGAATAGCAATGGCTACGGTTAAGGCTACTATTGCTCTCTAAAGAGTATCTGTATGACTAAAGACATTTTAGAGCTCTCAAATTTCCTGTGTGATTTCTCTGTTGGGCAAATGCCACCTTTGGGGCATTTCACCTTGCTGATGAAGCAATAGTTTGCTCCAAACAATAGTCCTAAGCAGTATGGCAGGAGACCAGGAGATGCTCACATGTGAAGTCTGAATAAAATATCCTAAATGGTCAGCTGCAAAGAATTCCGAGTTTCTTGGATGTGGCCCCTAGTGCAGGCTGCACTGCAATAAGCTAGCAGGCCTCAACTGATGGACATTTCTTGGGGCTCTAGGACTTCACATAATTCTTTTGGCAGATCATCTGGGTGTTTTTGTAGTTTTAATGTCTCTAGGCTTCTTAAACTCTCCATATGAATGTGATTATACTAAACCGAGATCCATGTTAGTTATGCTTAATTGTTACCTTCTGAATACTCTGCAAAAGTCTGGGTGAAAGGGGAGCACAATAAGGTTAGTCTCTGCCTTAATGAGACTCATTTGGATAGCTCAGAAGCCAGAAAAGGAAGTGAGAAAGATTTCTACCCATTTTCCATCATATTCTATTTTATTTTGCTAAACTTGGCAAATCTATGGGCACCAGAGTTCAGAAGTCATCAGACAACAAGGGGGAAGAAAAAACAGCGTTTTTGAGTTCCTTAGTAACCAATTGTGATTTCACTGTAGTAAAATAAAGGCCATTCGCACAACACTTCTATTTTGTCTTCTGTGCTATAAGCAAAATTAGCTGTGAGGAAGCATTCCTAGAATAAAATTAGTGCAGCATAGGAAGTCCTGAAAGGAACTGAACTGTCTGTTGGATGGGGGTGTCGTTCCACAGTAGATTGAGAGAGGCTGCTCTGGAAGAAGCTGTTGCTTTTACAGCATGTGATGTAGTGCGCTGCAAATCTTGACCAGTGACCAATTTAAAATTGTGACAATTAAAAGTGGCCATTAAGAAACAAAGACTATAAAATCAATTTAGCCAAGGGGAAGCAAGAGTAAACAGTGTGGCTTCTGAAAAGATTTTTTTCTTTTTTTTCTCCGATGTTGGGGGAACTTGCTGCTTGCTTCAATCACATTGAGCAGTGAGTGTTAAAAATGAAAAAAATACATAGATGGAGGAACTCCCTCCAGCTCCCTTTGTCAGTGGCTATTGTTGCATGTGATTTTTAAAGTGCCTATTGGAGGTCATGACATGGGAATTACTAAATGCGATGGCCTGTGTGGTCTCCTGAAAACCACTTTGTGCATTGCTGTTGTTCCATCTGCGTCACTTCCCTTGCACACCAGCTAGTGTTCAGCTGCTTAAAATAAGCAACCCCACCCCAGCTCCCACTGTTTCAGTAAAGACGGTTCTTTAATCACTTTCCTATATTCTTTTCCTGTGATTTAATCAGTGCACAAGCAAGACATTGGTAATGTTAATAGGAGTTAACAGCAATACTTTTGCATTTTTTAAATGTAGTGAATTCAGTAACTTTTGGCATGCTAGAAATTTTTCCTAATAACCAAAGGCTGCCTGCTCTGCCTCCCTGTGGTTAGTGCCCTCCACAGCACGTTGCTGGGCTGAAGAGAACAAGTGCCAGGAATCCCAGGCCCTAAGGGAAGGAACATCCAGCAAACCCTCCTGCCAGAGCATCCTGCAGGCTCCCCACTACCAGAACCTCCCTCCACATGTGGCTACTTAGCAACCTTTTTCAAGAGGCTGCAGTTTTATGCGCTGTGCTCTGTGTAAATGGCCCGTGATTTCTTTGGGGACTCACTTTAGGTGGTGCTTGGTTAGTAGATCCTGTGCTGTCAGGAGAGAACTTGTCCAAAACAAAAAGCCTGCAGATTTCTTCAAAATGCAGATGCTGAGGACAGCAACAAAGGTGCCAGACCTGCAAATGGAAATGACTTAAGTGACCGTGTATGTATGGTCCCCTGCACCCAATTTACGCATCTTGTAACCCTCAATGCCCACAGGAAAGCAGCAACCCCCCAGCACCTCCCACGCTCCCCAGCCCCAGCGCCCACCTCTAGGCTCGCGAGGGCCTGCGAGGGCTGCTGCTCGTCACCCACTGGCCACTGTGCAGCCCACAAATACTTTTAGAAAAGGCTCAAGGAAATTGTGCGCACCGTGGAAGCCACAATCACCGCCAGAGGGAAAGCAACATGCCAGTGATCTTGGCACTTCTCCAGTCTCTGATAGAGATCAAAAAATACAAGCTCAAAAAGTCAATTTTTAGTGTAAATCAGAATTATGGCTGAGGATTCAAACTATCCTAATAGAATAAACTAATCTCAGAGGTGAGACTTTTTCAAAAGCAGCTCTTAGTTAGAAATGGGTTAAACTTGCCTTTTCTGGTCCAAGAGCTGATGCAATATTCTTGTGTGCCTTTTGGAACAGATTAAAGGTGTTTACTCCACTAGCCTTTCCCTTCATTGTACAACAATGATCACCAGAACCAAATTATTATTAGTATCAAAACAACTTAGCTCGGGCACTTTAGAACAATTTTCATTATTTGCATCAAATAATCACTTGCATTAGGGACGCTTTCAAACCTCATTAATGCTGCTGTGGCTCAGTGCCCCCTGACACACACCTTCCATAGAGCATCATGTTCCCCAGCCTTGATTTTCCCCTGTGACTGGTTTTCACCTCTCTTAGCAAGCTGGGAAGCCTTGGCTTAGTTTCCGTCACCACCAGAGGGCAAGATGTGCCCGTGGAACTGCTTAAAGAAAGCACAGTTAATATAGCCAAACTGTTTTTTAAAAAGTACATAAAGCTTCCTGAAAACAATTAAGATCACACAAATAAGAGAAGGAAGGTCAAAGCAGGTCCCTAAAACTTAGGCATATTGCATAGCCTGCAAAGAAATAGAGAGAAGGAGATAATTCTACCTTCAACACTGAGCACTTTTGCATTTGTTTTGATCAAAATACTGTAAAGTGATAATATTTATATTTTAGGACTTCATAATAATTTCCTCAAAGCTGAGTGAGCACCACAGAACACCAGGGCACTGAGCCTATAGCAAGGAGCACACTCTAGGACACAATGAACAGATACAAAACACTTAAATCCAACAAGTCTCAGTGCAAATCTACCTTTCTAGAGACCACTATTCTACAGGAGCAAAACAGCTCGTTCCTAGCATTTATTTAGATATTTCACCTACATTTACATGCGCTAAACTGAAGTGGAAAGTGGAAAATGGGAGTAAAGACTGAGAAATTGAGTGTATAGCATACAAGGATCATAGTGTGTGCCTCCAAATACCACAATTCAAATAAATCACCCGAAGAGCTACCCCAAAACAGGTCATAATCAAGGAAAATTGAGTTACTGCTACAGTGTTTTGTGTAGGACTTAGCTGGAGGACTCAGTTAAGGTATGAAAATAACAGCACGTACTGCAGTAGAAAGACAAATCAAACAGGCTTCCTGTGCAGCACCAGCTATACCATCCGTACAGAGGTACGGATCAGAGGTACATCCATACATATTGCAGAGTAAAAAAGATTATTTTAATTATTCAGTTAAAAGCCCTGAAGGCAGAAGATGTAAAATCCTTGGGAAACCTAGCATCTGTTCTTCAAACACATTTGATTTTTGAACTTATGTAACAAGTCTTAAGCACACACAGTCTCATGTGAGGTGAAGTCTTATAAATCAATTGCAACTAAAAACTTCAACTTTCCTAACTAAAATAAATTGACACAAAAATAAGGAGCCAACAATCAGGTTTTAGATTTCACATGGAATTGCAAACGCACAGAATACTGTGGACACACAAATGTGTCTCCACAAAATCCACTTGCCTTTTTTTCTGGGCACTCTTTCCAGTCTCTAGGGAAGCATCATTGGTAAGCACACTTCTTCAACAGAAGTTTAGTACCTGTGGCAAGTGAAGTTTGCAGCTATGCCACACCTCGTTACTGCAATTTATATCCACCCAGCAGCTATGCACGTGTAAGAAATTATTACTTTGTAACAGACAGGTAGAAAATTGGCTTATTCTAAAGGCAAGTTTAATATCTATTAAAAAAGAGCACTTCTCACAGCATACCTGAGAGGGCCACAAACCTCCCTGGTTTCCCAGGAGCGCTGGGAGGGGAGGGCTGCAGCTCCCCGTGGCTCCAGAGCAGCCCAGCTCCTCCTGCACACCCCTCCCAAGCCCCTGTGCTAAATCCTGCTATTGAGAAGCCTAGTGAAGTTAAAAGTGTGTTGTGCTAATTAGCACACAGACAGATTGAGAGGCCAGATTTTTAAAACTTTACTCTGCTCTCTGATGATAACCCAAATCCTGGCCTTGGTTTACTCCAGACTGTGGTTTATTCTGGCTTTGGTTCATTCAGCTTGTCATGCTGCAGCTCACCTGTCTGCAAAGCAGGTTTTTAAGAACACATTGCAGAGATGCAGTGGCTGTTTTGGAGTTCCTTAAGCACTCAGACACTTGCAGAACAGGTTGCTCTGTTAGCTAAAGGTAGTGTTCTCATGCACGTCATACTTGAATACTTAAAGGGTCCATTTTCTTAAGGAGTTTTGATCACTAAGATGAAGGAGGGAACTGAAACAACTAAAATGATGCTTGCTAGTGAGAGTAAAAATGAGACTTCTGGTGCTGATGCCGAAACTCCTCATGTTCTCAGGAGACCAACTGTCTCCACTGAAACGAGCACTAGTGAGTGACACTGGCAGTACTGAGAGGCCATCAAAGGCTTGAATGAACTCAAGAATTCATCTATATTTTCACCTCAGAAAGAGGTCTTTACAGATCAAGATAGGACAATAAGTACTTACAGATGGAAAGTGAAATGAGAAATCAGTCACACCATTTCCAGCTTGCTACATACTAACTCTCCTGGAAATTTTTCCTCCAGTGCTGCCTAACAAGATTTTCCATGATCTTAAGGCTTGAGTCCTTGGTAATAGTTTATTAGTATTTGTTCCTCTTCTATCATCAGTGTAAAAATAGTAAGAGTATTTTAGTCAATACCCTTGAATTTCCTGTTGTAAACTTTTAGTTTCTCTGTGCCGAGACATGAAATTCAACAAAGACTTCGAACATGTACAACTAAATCCAGAGCTGTGAATTAGGTGCAAGTTTCCTCCATTCCCAGTATGTTGTATCCTGACATCTGGAAAAAGGACGTTGGGAGAAGTTCTAACGCAAATAAAATGCATTTGTGACAATAAATGTGTTACTCCCATGAGAGGGTTAAGCAGTTTTCAGAAGCTGCTAACAGACTCTGCACCGATAAGAACAAATGGGATTTTTTTTCTCCTTATAAAGCAGAGTTCTTAAAATAATTCCCCTGCCAATGCTTTTGTCGGTGCTCCGAACAAACCGGTCCTAACGGGTTCTCACTCGTTCAGACAACCTACGCTGAGCTTGTCTGGCCATGAGATTGAATAAATCTTTTAATTAAACGCTGTTCTTACTGCTAACTGCCAGATTTCTCAGTAACTACTGGCAATAAGCTCCTCGCTAGCAGATTATTGATACCTAGAGCAGGGAACGGAGCCACAGCTCCATCGAGACAGACCGTGCAAAGCGGTGATGAGGGGCAGCTTTGGTCATCCGAGGTCCACGTCTTTAAGCAGAGACTGATGGATGCGACTCCAGCACCGCGACACAGCCAGAAACGGAGATTTCCTGTTTATGAGGGATAGTCACACTGAAATGTATCTAATATCTCCAGATACCCTATTCTCCAGGGAAATAGTGAGATAGGAAACGTGCCTCACTACGGGTACATATGAGGAACTGGTGACTTCAAGGACAAAAGTGACGTAGCTGCTGCCATTTCATCTCCTCCTTCCAAGCACTGCTGTAAAGGGTGCAAGCTGCAAAATGCAGAGCTGCTGCCCAGGTCAATCTGGGCTTCCTATGACTGACTCAAAGGAAATAAAGCTGCATAAATAACTGCTTTTCTAGGACTCTGACTTCTGAATGATATATAAAGAAGTAGATAAGGGGAACATAAATTGAACACATAACTTTGCCACTATATAAACCCAGTGTGCAGTCCTGGTCTTTGCCTCTGAAAGACATAGAGGAATTAGAAAAGACAAAAAGGGCAACTAATCAGACCACAAGGATGTGAACTGCCATATAAAGGCAGACTAAAAGGCTGGGACCATTCATTCTGGGGAGAAGAAGGCTAAGAAAGGACATGATTGAGGTTTACATAATGAGGAAAGCTCTGGGTAAGGTCAATGCAAGAACTGCTGTTCACCAAATCCTGCAATACTAAGTGGCAGTCACTGAAGCCAGTAGGAGATGTGTCACGTTACCAACATCTCCCACTTGCCACTACTTAGCAGTGCCGCGAGGGCAGCTTCACTAGGGCAGCAGCAGCTGAACGTCCCACGCTCTGTGGCTGGGGATCTTGGAAACTACTGCAAATGAGGTCAAGTTCAGGGCTTGCACACACACGCTTATTTCAAAGTCTGAAGTTCAATGGTTGCTTGTATTTGCAACAGTTATGTCACTGAACATGCCTATTCTAAATGAGGCCTGTTAAGTCAGAGCAAGTAAAAACAGAAGCTAACCCCCAAACTAAACATGTTTTCTGATATACAGTGGACTGAATCAGGAAACTAAAATGAAAAAAAAAGTTCTTTCAAACATAAGCAGAATAATACCATTTGCCCCACACTTGGCTTCATTTCAGAAGTTACCTGTTTTCCCTCCAAACTGCTGGCCAGGTTTTTCAACTGCAGTAACATGCTTTGTGCCTTTGTGGTATGAAAATAAAGTTAGTAGAAGTGAGAGCAGGTGACACCCAGAAGCAGAAGGGCTCTTGTTAGAGCAGCTACAGCATGGCCATAGGGTCAGCCAAGCACGGCACTTCTCATTAGCGGTGTGAGCCAGCCACGCTGCTACCTTGAGCTTCAGGTCAGCAACCAAAGCTGCCGCGCGCCGGCTGACGCTCTCCCTTGCTGCCCGTGTTGGCAACACTCCCTAGCTCTTCCTCGCTGCCAATGCCTCGGAGCAGCAGAGAAATAATGCAACTGCTAAGAAGTCTGACCTCTGAGTCACCAAAACAGTTCTTTTCACCTGCTCTGACACCGGCACAAGTCAGTCACATCTCAGTCTGAGGGCAGGGCAATATCTCTGATAAGCCCTTGCGTCGGCCTAAGCTCACGTGTCTCCAGTCAGACCTCTGAATATCACCCGTCCTGGAAATGCTCATGTTAATCTGAGTGAAGGCAGACACATCATTTATGTAGTTTTTGCTTTATGCTGTCTGGATATCTTAAGACTCACTCTTTCCTGCTGTGAGGCAGGTTTTGAGTCAGAAGCTGATAAACGTAATTTCTATGAATGTCTGATTTCAAATGTTTCTTTGCAGAAAAGGAAGCTAAGATTTTGTAAGTAACTGCATTTATACAACTGCAACTCATCCTCTGTGACAGGATGAATAAACAGGTTGAGCCTAGAGAGTCTTAGCCATTACATCCATTTGCCCTGGGGTATCCTTGACCCGTGCAAGCGTGCGCAGGGCCGAGCTGCTGCAGCACCGCACCATGCGGAGCGGCAGGCGCTGCCCACGGGGCGCTCCGTGCGGGTCAACACGGTTCTGTGTTCATCGAGCCCTGTGCATCCAGCCAGCACCTCCTGGGCACAGCACCCATCCGCAGCAGAGCTGGCCTCCCTGCCTCTCCCCAGCACTGCCCACTCAGGATTTTTGCTGGGCCCACACTTGCCAGGGATAAGGGATTCTTCTGCACCCCAAATTCTATTACAAATAAATCTGTTCTCCACAACTATTATCAGTTTGATTTGTAAGAGGTTATGAAGTTCCACCTCTGATACAAATGCTTCATGTTTGATGTTGATAACCCTGGCAGCACTTTAAGATCCAGGCTTCAAAATGCATCTATGTGTCTAATTACTGCAGCTAACTGGAAAGGTTTCATGACCAATCCCTATTGCACTGGGATCTGAGGCCAAAATCCAGCCCTTCTCCACCATGATTTGTGCTCAGACTGATTTATTCACTTGTCTTTTGACTGAGGCACCCAAATCCCTTCTTCCAGCAGAATTATCACACAGGCTTTTCAAATGGGAGAGGGGATGAAGGAAGGGATCAGAATAACCATTAGAGTTACACTCCCCCTCCCCGCCCCATGACTAAAATAAGCTTCATCAGCTAAATTGATATGGCCTTTACTTCTCGCACTGCCTCTACACTTTGAATGCTTGAGGGGCATTTGAGAAACTGAACCTGAAGTTTAATCAAATGTGGTTTGAATGACCGGAGCCGCCTGCACTTGAGGAGACTGCAGCAGGCAAAGCAGGGAACCAGCCCCAGGGACTGGAAACCAGCCCTAGGCATCAGAAAGGCATCTGTGGAGCTGCACATGATTCATTTGCCCCTTCCTTTTTCCTGCCCAAAGTTTCATACTATTCTGGCCACTATTAAATCTGCTTGATATTTGATTATCTATGTGGCATCTGATTATTCTGATACTAAGTTCACACTGTTAGAGGAAAAGTCTGCAGAATCATATAAATTGAAGCTTTCTGAATAGTCATTATTTGGGAAATGACATCAGTGATCCAGATTTTATTATGACTCACACAACAGGAGTTACATAATTTGTTACTAATATTAGAAATGATGAACTGTGGGATTATTAAAAAACCTGCCTGTCTGCATCTTTACATAAACAATAATCTGTTAGTGTAGACTAACAGAGGGAGGTTTGGGGCGGAGGGGAGGGTTGGTTGGTTGTCCCCGTCCCCCCCCCCCCATCTCCTTGTAAGGCTATTTCAATGTCCAATTCCTATAAAATACACAAATACCACTACATATATATTCTTAGCTCAGAGCTCCAAGAAGAGAAACAATTCTGGTCCTCAATATAGTATCTGCTTAGTAGTAGTGAAGTTTCTTATTACGTTAGTAATTAGAAGGTACTGTTATAAAGCTCTTGTGTGTAAGGCACATACCGGACAGATAACCTCATCAAGCTCCATGGTGGTGTTCTTGGTTGGGCTGTCTATCCCCACGTGAAAAATTCTTAAAATGTGACAGCTTGAGCTGTTACACTGCCCCAACGATGCCACTGCAGGCACCTACTGGTTCAGTAGATGATTTTTAAAGCATTTATAAAACACAAAACAAGATTTTCCCTGTTAAAATGGGCTCTGGTTTTCAGCTCTGATTTGTTGGAAGGAAATATAAGTAACACTTAATTAAGCACATCCTTGCCTGCTTCTAGATATATTTATCTCTACTCCCAAAAAAAAAAAAAGGAAAAAAAAAAGACACTTTTAGGCCCTTGCTGCCACAGGCTGCACCTGCTTTCAGCTGGAGCTGGGTTCAGAGAGTTGTTAAGCGCAGTTCAAAGCTTGGCAGATCCTGACTTCAAAGTGAGATGGAAGACAAGGAAGTGAAACAGGTGACGGGTGGGAAACGCACATAGCGCTTAAGTAACAGTTGGCATCCGCCAAGGAGATTATGCAGATGCCTTCCACTAGTTTGTTTTTAAGCATTCAGGATTAACTACCATGTTCAGCACATGTTGTTGTGGATTTGCTTGCTTTGACAGGGAGCTGCAAGGACTTTGATAACTGGGGAAAAAAGAGAACATTTTCAGCTCTGCTTGCCTTATCTCAAGTTTTCAACACAACTTCCCTCAGAGCTGTAGCACATCAGAAAGAAGGCCAGAATGTAAAGGCCAGATCTAAATCCTGTTGCACACTAGGAGGGAAGGCTTACATTACGGTTTTAATATTATTTCTGTCCTAAACCAGATTTTCTGGATTCCCATTTTGCAACTTTTTTGGAGAAACAATTATTCTCTATACCATTTCCAAAGATGCTAAGCCCCTATATGCTTTTCCTAGAGAAGCTTAAAGATGCATCGCCTACTGAGAAATGTGCACTCTATCTTTAGATTAAAACACCAGCTTTCCACTAAGATGCAATCAAACTCTTAAGGGGACTGTTCACCACACTGCTGGACAATCCAAGCCAAGTGTTTAAAATCTTAACTTTATCCATATCCAACTCAGGACAGTTTCCTGCATTGCTTATTCTTCAAGGCAGACCAGACTTAACTTTCTCTCTCCTCTTCACAGCAAGGATATTTTGAGCACAGCTTTAGCCAATGCAGATCCAAGCCCTGCCCTACTACCAAGGACTCCCCTCTCACACATATCAGCAGGCAATATTAACATTAGCAAATGAAGTCAAACAATTGTCTCCATATTACTGTATTTCTTCATAAATTCCTGTTCATTCTAAAATCAATTCAGTTGTCCAGAAAAAAAGGCCCGTAATTACTCACTGCATTGAGGAGCTGTCCATTTTTCTCAGTTTTATGTGATATCACATTCTTTAGCTAAAGAAAATACTTTCTTCAACTAATTAGTTGTATAATAATCTCTCATAGTAGCCCTGGCTCCATAAAATAAATTCTTTTGGTTTTAATTTTTAAAATCTCACAGAGTTCTCCATAAAAAAAATATTTTGTACTTCAAAAAAAAAAAAAAAGCAAGACTCATTTGCCAACAAACAATAAACACCTGAAAATATTTGGAACTACTCAGCATGCAGATATCAAAGACCCAAACGTTAACAGATGATGTTGGTTTTCAAGCTGTCTGTGCGCTATTTGACATTTTTTCTCCCACGCTTGTGCTATAGAAGTTATAACCACAGGATCCCTACATCTGGCCGCAATATCCTCGTCACCCCCAAGTCTTACTCTGCACTACAAATGACAACGAGCTGTACAGGTTCAAGGCTCCCAGGCAGGTAGCACTTCTGGGGAAGCTGCCTCTGAGGAAGGTGATTCAACACCAAGACTGGATAACAAACCTGGGGTGACAGCATGGCAGGGACTTTATGTGGCTGCAAAGTGGGAACAGTGGCAAGGGCAGGGGAAAAAAAGAACTTACCAATCTTTTCTCTACGCCGCTACAACACCTGGCAGGTTCAGTGCATTTTTCTCTCAAGGAACAGGGGCTGAGCTCATCTGTCATACCTCCCTGCGAGTGAAAGCCAGGTCCTTATTTTCAGTAGGGCTTTTCTCCCATCTTGAGTTTTAAATATTTCTCAAGAAAGCAGAACCTTTTAACTGAACCTCAACTTTATGGATGTTGCTGATAAAAACAGTTTTTGCACATTCTGAATTCACCAAAGCACATCTCGACATGCAATACCAACCCTCCTCTCCCTTGGCACTCACACCCATCAGACTTACTGATCACATTCAGCCCTGCACTACAACTTAGGCAAACTCAAAATACCTCATTCTTTAATATTTCTTACTATTATGCAAGAATTATCACAAGAAAAATGTCTAGTCTTAGATTTAAATTTATAAGCATCTGATTAGCAGTTTCAATAGCATATTTGCAGATCACTAAGGCTTTGTTCTGCTTGGTTTATGTATATCCTAAATGGAGGCATACCAGGCACAAATACAAATTTATGCCTGCAAAAATAAGGGTTTAACAACCTGGTTGGAAAGCTAATCTTGGATATTTTGATGAAAGTTCAGAGATGCACCTTTATCTCATCACTGGTCACTGTCCATGTCTTCTCATCAGTGGCCTCATGTTTCACAGGACTTCATGAAAAAGCCCTGTCAGTCTTTTTTGTTTGTTTTGGTTTTATAAAAGAGACAGGGTCCTGTGCACTGAGTTGTTCTCTGAAACAGCTACACATTGATATTGCTTTTGCAACCTCCCATTACAGAATATGGCTTAAGTAAATGGTATTGCAATAAAACAAATGCGATCACTGAACTTTAACAGTGAAGAGCAGCCACTCAACAGAATCACTGCAATTTTCCCCATGGCCTGGGCTGAGGTTAACGCGAAGTTAAGACAGAGCAGGCAGGACACAGCACTAAGCACTAGAAATCCCCCTTGCTCTGCTACTTCATCTGGGGACTTCTCAGTAAGGGTTCCAGCTTCTGCTATAAAACATTAACATGAATGTACATGCCAGACATAAAATGTAAACTGCACACTTGCCTGAGCTCCACATGCAGGGCTCTAGTATTGTTATAACGGGTCTTGATTCTATTCACTCTAGATAGAACCTTGCCTCAGTTATCGCTGAGCACACACAGGAACAAAGTGCCTTCTTGCTTTCCAGACTTGGCTTCAGCCTGGAGGCAGGGACAGACAGCAAGGTAAGAAGCATCAGTGTGGAAATTGGAAGGTTTTTATTGGCCTAGCACTTACAAAAATGCAGCCCGTGTCTCTGCTTCTGCCCGGAGGCTGGAACACGAGCTGCTGGAGCTGGAAGCTGCTGCCAACCTCTGCACAATCAGTAAGTTTCCGCTCCCTGGCAGCAGGAACTTGCACTTCTGCCTCCTCGAGGAGGAATGTGAGAGCATCATGTGAACAGGCAGGGTGCAGAGTCCAAAGGGCTGGGTCAGCTGAAAAATATCTTTGAAAGCAAAAAGGATTTTGCTTATCAAGCCAAGTGTGAGGAAAGGATCTGTTGTCAAGTTTAACTGCTCCAGTTTCACGTTAGGTCACGGAAGCACTCAGCACTGAACCACTTTGTGGAAGCCATTTGAGAGCAAATGCCATGGAAAGAGGACAGGCAGTGCCAGGCCTGGGCTTGCCTGTCCCACTTCAACATTTTTTTTTTCTTGTTAAATTTAGAAGCTCTTATAATTCATCAATCTTCTCCTGCATATGATTTGATAACTTTTTTTCTTTTTAAAGCTCTTCTCTTTGGCAAAAAAATATAACTTTAACTGTTTGGATTCCTTGCATAATGTCAAGCTCATGTTTTCATGTTCTCTGGTTTTTGATGCATTACAACTTGTGATAAACTATATAAAATAGTTGTGGCAACCACTGCAATCTGTCTTGAAACAGCTATAACTTTTCTGTTTCCTACTTTACAGTTTCTATAGGAGCAAGAAGCTTTCAGCAATACTAAACTAGCAAACACAGTCTTGTCCAGCAGAAATGGCCTTGTGGTAGAATGCTCAGGGGATAAAGGAAAAAAGTACTTTTTACATTACATTTTTCTAGAAGTTAATGGCAAGGTACCACTGGTTTTTGAGAGAAGGAAGGGGGCTCAGTCTCCCCGGTTTGAGAAACAGACCAGTCGCACAAGGCATACAGTATGATACAGTATGGTTAGATTGACTGTTAAATGGAATTACCCCTCAGTATTGCTTTAGCATTTACTGCTCTATAGACTTCACTAAAAGAAAAAAAACTCACACACATATTTACTATAATCAAAAAGATAACAATAAAACAACCCAACTAGTCATGTATCTGAAGTGAATTTGTGCGAGAAGAGCCTTTGGTATCATTTCTTCAGCCTCCCATTTAGAGTCCAAGGAACTGGAAGTGTCATGTTGCTGTGTGATGTTTGCTCAGTTTTATTCCAAGGGAATTGAAGTGTTTTCTTCATACACCCATCCACATATCAAACCAACATTAATTGCGAACATCCAGGTCTTGCTGACAATTGGCACAGGCACTGGTAAGTAAATGTGTCTGAAAAACAAAATATTCTCTGCTTACTATTTAACAAGGTTGAATGCTGAAGTTTTCACTGCCCATGCCTGTGATATATTGAATATAAACATAATTAACAGTCTGGCAGCTTGCTCTAAAGCCACACTCATACTACCATTTAAGAAAGGGAAAGGCTATTGCACTGGAAGAACCTTGATGTTTACCCTGCTTTTAATTGATGTCTCCATTATCTGACCTCTCAAAAAGACTAAAAAAGCAAACATCACAGTACATGTTTCTGACTCTCCTAATCTCTCTCTGAGCAGGTTGATGTATTGATTTTAGTTGAAGATTAGCCAACACTGAACTCTTAACTGATTAAAGCCAGTGTGAATTTGAGAAGTCGCTTGGTATAGTCCAAATCTGTGATGGCCAAAGATCATTAAAGTCAATTAAGTCATGCCCCTGTTGGATTGCAGCCCAAAACCAAACTACTGAAGTTCTCAGAAATTACAGACAGGAAATGTGGTTACCTGATCTTGTGAAATATAAATCCATCATTTGACCACTTGATTTTTTTTTTCTTCATTTAATGCTGACTCTTGCCTAATTGCATACTGCTGACATCTTGGCACTCATTTGAGGCATACACCAATACTATTTAAACACATGCGAGGAATACACTGCTTAAAAATAAAGATCTGCAGGAAATGATTGCTCAAGTAATTCTGCCTGCAACTATCTCTTTCTAGGACTAGACTAAGACTGAAAAGTAACTTCCATAGGAAACCAGAACCCCCTGGAGGATAAAACCATTCAAAGGAGATCTATCACCACCACTCAGAAAATGCAAGATTTATAAATGTGACAGTCACTTTAACAAAGTTGTGTGCTTTCTCTCCCCATCTGTCTTTACATATCAGAGTGGATTACATCCACTTTGGAGGACAACCCTAACATCCAGAGTAGCATCTGTCCCTATTTGAATACCTCATTTCTGACACCCTAAAAGTCAGTGGAAGACTCAAGCGCTGCTGTCCTGCGAAGGACAGGCCGGGGAGCAGCAAGAGCACAGCCTTTCCTAAGTGACAGGGAGCAGGAGCCAAGGGTTGAATGCAGCTCATGACCACGGGTGGGAAGGGGCTGGTGGAGGCTGCAGGTGACACTGTTCAGGGCCATAAAGAGCTGCTGGAAAAGGCCGGGCCCTGACAGAGTTGGATGACATGTGTGCCTGGTGCCTCGCTGCCCTCCAGAGTGACCACGCTGTGACTCGGGCAGCAAGGACGTCACCGCCTGGCCCTGGAGGTTCCTGGCCAGCCCTGTGCCAGGAACAGGGGCAAAGCTGCATCCCCATGCAGATGGGCCACAGGGAGAACAGCACCCTTAATACCTGTGCTGCAGCACCACAGCAATATCTGCTTTTAAAATTCTGATATCGAGAGTATTGTAACGTTCTGCCTCATCCTGAGGGCCATTAGTTTCAGGCATGTCCTGTAACTGGATCCATGCTACCCTTCCAGGACCTTGTGCTGAAAACTCCAACAGCCATTCCAGATCCATCAGGCCTTTAGCCTTTTCCTCCCAATATTCTTTCCCACCTCTAAAGAAAACAAAGTGGCAATAGGGAGGCTCCTTTCACCCACTCCCTCAATTATGTCCAAAATGTTATTACAATGAGGCTGCCTCTTCCTTCCCTTGCAGTGAAACTGCTTATTAGTAATTAAAGCTTGATTTATACTAACAGCTCCATATAAAAAAATTCAAAACATTTGATCCCTTTTTTCTATTTCTATTCCGCTTCTTCTGGTAAATATAGTTGCAGGGTGCAATTACTAACTGCAGTGAGGTACAGTTACTACAAGAGGGGTTTTAAGTAATTTAAGGTTCCATGTCTTCACTCACTCCAACCGTGCAGAATTGCTCTAAACACACATTCACTTACTCTAAAATGGGCTGTTCCTTCTGTAAAAACTGTAAAGGGGTTCTGTTTCAACTATTAAGGAATGTAGAAATTTCTAATATCCTTACAATTTTTTGCATCAGAGAAACTATTTCCTCCATGGGACATTTAGTATACCTACCCCTCTCAGATCAAGTAAAGGTCAGACGTCCATGCTTTTGAAATGGGCTAAACTAGAACTGCACATTTCGAGGCGGACGTCTTGACAGCGTAACCTACCCATTTGTTCATACTTTGAGAAACCCATCTGAAAATGGGGGTACATGGTACATAGAATGGTCTTCCATTCTATGCCCCAGATGCTATACAAAAACATTACAGATTCTGTTATTTATCAAGTTTCATTTTAATAGTGCAAGGCCTGTTCCCAAGTCTCACATCTTATCCTCAATCTGAATTTAGTCATAACCCTGGTCACCCTGCTAACACTGACCTCTTGCTTAAGTAATATTTTACTTTTCCATTTTCTGCAGTTTATTCTCTTTATGTGTTTATAGACGACAATCACATCTTGTCTTAGCTTTTATTTACCCAGGCTAAACAAACCAAATCTTTTAAGTGTTCTGTTATCTGGTATGATAAACCATCCATTTGCCAGATAAACTGTGTAGCTCTGTACACCTGATTTAGTCTGAATACACCTTCCTTGAAAACTCCAGCCTGTATCTCACATCATTTCTCCCACACCTCTCATAAGGTACAATAAACTACTACTTTGTCTCTCTTACAAGTATCTGGGCTCTCTAGAACCCGATTTTCAACACACAGTTGGTTTACAGTCCCCCTAAAAAACACCTCCTAGTAATGGTGTGACAGATCCTGTGTTTTCTCTCCCTCCTGCCTAAAAACACACTGCCTTCTTTTCTTTCTCACCCTTAGGTATATCACACTCCTGTCACTCATTTTCAGATTGCTGCCTCTTTTCTTAAAAGATAAGCTGCTCCTCTTTCACTACTTCCCTGCCCTGTCTGCCCTTTTCTGCTATACCTTCTGGATATTTCCAAAGGCATTTGGTATGCTGCAAACTACAAATAAATAAGCTAATAGGCAACAGACATACAAATGTATATGTCCTCAAAGACCAAAGGCTGCTCCATCCTCAGGAAAAACAAAGCCTACACAAAGTACACAGAACCTTGCTTACCAGAGCCTGCCTTGGTCAGAAAGTTATTTCTAAATTTACCAGTGATATGTCCAGTGAGAATGGTTAAACACCTGACTTGTCTCATTCTGCCTCAGTAGTAGAAAAGTGGAGTTAAAAAACAAAGGTACAGTTTGATAGAAGAGTGTTAAAAATAATCACAAATACGTCTGTACTGCTCATTTGAAAAGGTGCAGAAGGCAATAGTTGGATGACCTCTACTTCAGTCTGGAAAAGCTTTCCACTTAATCTTCTTTTGATTCTGAGAAATGAAACAAATAGTATGTGCTTCATTCATTTCCAGAATCAGTACACTTCATGAGCTAAAAATCATTCCTAATAACAGTCTTGCTATGATTCCAGATCTGCAACGAAAAATATATCCAACTCCTAGCAACAAACCCCATCTCTGCCTAGTCAGTTACATTGCTGAGGTTTATCACTCATGTCTGAGACACATAAGTCAGGGAAAACCACTCATTTACAGACTGTGGAAATGGCAGGAAAATGATATTTAAGAGAAAAAAAAAAAAGTCCTGCCTTGACTTATTAATGCTGGCTGTTTAACAAGCTGTCAGTCAGTCCTTCCATAAATGATGGATCTAATTGGCCTAAGGTTTACAAAAATCAGAGAAAGCCTTACTCAGAAGCAAAAGTCCAGCTGAATACAACTTTTTCTCATATTTCTTGAGGGAAGAAAATATTACATTTTTGTGGGCTTAGTCAGGAAAGGAAATAATATAACCCTTAGATAAACAGAGTACCTAAGTATGCTAAATATTTTTAAACAGGTTATTTAGCATAAATATTCTTTCAAAGGGGGACTGTTTTCAATTGTTTTATGAAAGTTAACCTTGGCAAAAGATAGCAAATGCTCGTTTAAAGAATACTTCCGAGTAAACAAAGCCATAGCTACATAAAATCTGTTTCACATGCAGAAATTTGTTCTCAAATGTTCTTCATACTCCACATACTTTAAACACATGTAATGTGTGGATACAGGCACTACAAAATTAGAGGATAAGGTATCATTATAACCGTAATTCAACACTGTAGATCAGAATACAAAGGCAAATGTAATTTTTAGAAACTCAACTTCTTTCATGTAGTGCTTAATAGTACCGTTTTATAGCAACCTCCACTTCCCAAAGGAGCCTAAATATACTTTAAATACTCTTTCTTGGGGGACAGCTCATAGGAAGCAGCATATGAACCCTCTTGCTTTTTAAATTGCAGTTAACACGTCCAGGAGAAGGTGGGTATTTATACTACTGGTTTCCGAAAGTCATGCCCATCTTGTTATTTAGGAACAATTTGTTTTAAAGTATTTCAACCTCATTCACGTGTTTCAGCCACACACCAGGTAGAGTAGCAATGCAAACCACCACCTGCAAGTCCACTACCCCCCTTTTTGCTGTCTGTCCTTCTCCTGTAGCTCCTTTTACCCTGGCAGCTCCACATCTGTCTCTTACTCCACCAATTCCCACCACCCAGCAAACTTTCACATTACTTCTCTAGCTTATCTTCACCTCCCTACTAGCCCACCATTCTTGGCAGGACATTTTGCCTCCTAAGAATTGACTGCTTCAGGAAGCACATGCTGCTTATTTATTAAGGTGCAGCTTAAAGATTGCTCTGCTATAATTGAAATAAGCAGCTCATTAAGCTTGGATAGAACTCTGTATCAACCGGGCAGGCTGCTACTAACTAAATATCCATATGGATTTCTTCTTTCAAACACTTCACCAAACAGCACCACAGCTTCACACGTGCTGCCGAGAGCTCTCCCGGGGGGAGCTTCTTGCGTCCCCTCATGCCAGGACAGACGCATTTATGAAGAAAACCGGGGCACGAGCCAGCCGAGAGCTCACAGTACTCACTCGGGAAACACTTCCAAGGAGCCAGTCTTTAAAAATGCTGTGCTCTGAGACAGCCCCGGAGACAGAGAGAAAAACAAAAATAAATAAACAAAAATAAATAAATAAAAATAAATAAATAAAAAAGGTGGATGAGAGAAGCCTTTGACCGCCGTTTCCCCCTCAGCAAGACCCAGAGGCGCCGCCATGACAGAGCTACCATCACTTCTAACAGTCCGCACTAACGGGCGCCGCGCGCGGGTCACGTGAGTATAAGCGCGACGCCGCCTGCGTCACACGCCGACCAGCCAATGGCGCGCTCTGTTTATACATACATATTCATGAGGCGCCGCCCTGCCCCTCCCGCCGCAGGAAGCCGCGCGGCGGAGCTCGGCGGCGGCAGCGGCCTCCGGAGCGCGCGGCGCCCGCGGCCCTCGTTCCCCCGCGCCGCGGCGGCGAGGATGAGCCAGCGCGACACCCTCGTGCACCTCTTCGCCGGCGGGTGGGTGACACGGGCCGTTCCTCCCGCCGCGGGCAGGGCCGAGCGGCCTCCCGCGGGGAGGGGGAAGGGGAGCTGCGGCGGGGGCGGGCAGGCCCCGGGGGGAAACTGCGGCCCGCGGGGAGTGGGGCTGCGGCCTGCGCCGCCGCTTGCGTTGGGCCGAGCAGGTGCCCGAGCCTCGGCGCGGTGCCTGGGGAGGTGCCTCCTGCTTGGCGGCCTCCGCCGAGGCGCAGCTCGAGCGGCCGAGTCAGCCCGGCCGTGGTCCCCGGGGTGAAGCGGGACCGGGCATTGCGAGCCCGCGGCCCCGGGCGCCGCTGCCCTCGGCAGGGAGAGGCTGGGGCTCTGGCCCCCTCTGTGAAGTGGGAGAGAGGCACAGGGTGGCTCTGAGCAGCTCTTGGCACTTCCTGTCCCGGCTCAGTCTCGGGCAGACCCTGCTGCTTCATCCCCGGGAGCTCGTGTGGGAGCCCCTGGTCCCTGTGTGCCTGTGTAAGAGGAGAGCAGCAGTGCTGGAGCAGGACCGAGGCGCTTCTGCAAATTTCACATCTCCTAAAGCTTGAGGAAAAAGAGTAGGAATGTTGCCTCCCTGCTGCACTTGGCCTTGACAGCCCAGCAAAAGGGAGATTAAAGTGCTGGAGGAGCCGTGCATGGCGGCGGAGAGGGAGTCCTGGCTGTGACCCCGTCCCAGCCCGGGTGCAGGTGGCCGTGCTGGCCGGTGTCCTGTCCGCGCTGTGCAGCACCCTGGCTGCCTGCCAGCCCCTCGGCCGGGCCGTGGGGGAGCCCTGGGGCCCCTTCCTCCACGCTGGCCTCGTGCCTCCCGTGGCCGGGGCTCAGCAGAGCCGCGCAGGCCTTTCCAGCAGGAAAATCACTTAGGGTCATGTAGTGACTTGTGCAGGCCCAGGGCATCGCCCGAGGAGGGATCTCATCTTCCCTGAAACCTTAAAGAAAGAAAACTCTGCTCCTTTGCTCCAGGTTTTGTTGGAATCTCTTTAGAAACAGTGTGATTGGCTCCATCTGCTAACCCTCTTATAATATCTAATTTCAGTCTTTAATTCTCCCATCTTGAGAAGTTTCATGTAGCTGAACATACCACTAATGTTTTATGATAGCAATGCTGTTTCTAAGCACAGAAAGAAGTAATTTGGAACTTGATTTGGAATGGCCTGACAGTTTTAGCACTAATATTGTTTTGAAGTGGTCCAGATTTTTCTAAAAAACAAAGCTTGGCTAAGTGGTTTTGCAGGAGTGGTTGATGCATTAGCTAATGCACGAGTGAAATATTAAGTTCATTTACATGCATCTCTCCCTCACCAAAACATGTCTTTTAGATCTTGCCTCTTCTTCTTTTTTTTTTTTTATATAATATGTGATTCTCTGTATAATGAGGTTCTATGTATACAAATGTAGTAGCAGTCCCACTTATATGTGGGGAAAAAATAGCATGGGAAAGACATCATGTTTGTAGGAAAAAAGATGATGGATTAGCAAAATAAAAATTTATGGATAATAAAAAGCAATGTGAATAACTCTGTGCAACATTTCACTAGGAAAATCAGTTGTAAGTAGTAGAATTTCAAAGCATTTAGAGTTCTGCCCAGTAGTTTCTCTGCTATCTCAAGAAATTTAAGCTTAGCTTTTCAGACTACCATGTGCAACGTTATACTGAGAGGTGGCTATGTAGAGTATGCCAGGGACGCCAGAGGTTTTGTACCTGAAGTTCAGTTTCTCACTGTGATACCTGTGTAACTGCTTAGCCCAGGTTTGGCTATGAGGTTCCTATATGTAAGAATCTCTTTCCACAGACCGTGCAGACACTGCAGAGCACCACTGACCTCTAGTATCCTGCCCTTGTTGGGACAGGAACTACCTGAGCATCTGTAATCCTGAATTCTGATAAAAGGTCATAGGGGAGATGAAACTTTTTTCTGAAATGTTTTTTTTCTTTCCTAGAATGAGACTGTTACAGAGGTTTTTATGTGCCTTTTCTCTTTCCATCTGCTAGTCAAGCAGCAACTGTTGGTGTTGTAGGCAGCATGCTGGTCGTGTAAATCCAGGTCCTCCTATTCTAAACCAAGAAGAGAGTAATCTGTAAGAAGTCTCATTATTGAAATGTAGACTTTAGAAGGGCACTCGAGTTATGTCAACTGTTCATGTTTTGCTATTTGGTAAACTTTTAAAAATCTTTCTACTTTTTTTTTTCCTCGTATTTTGCTGTGTAGGGAAGATCATCTTCCTTATACAGCATGTGACCTGACTGCTCGCAGTCATAACTGGAATATCTAGCGAAAAAGTAGGGCGTTGGCTACCAAAGGCCCTTCCAAGTCTTCATGATTTACTCTTACTCTCAAGAAATCTTCAACATTAAGTCTTTATGACACACACTTCTTTCCAAGCGGAGAAGTTGGCTGGGCTTGTTCTTCTCGCAGAAAGATTACGAGGACCATTTTGGGCCTCTTCCAGAGGGGTTTCTCTGCGTCTGTTTTGAAGGTGGGCAGTTTCTTTTGTCTTGGACGGTTTCAGTTTCACTTAATTCTTTCTTGGCTTTCCTTGTCTCTGGCAGAAAGTTGACTGTTCTTTATGTTAATGGGAGTCAGTATAGGGAGGAGTTTTCTTTGCTCTGCTGTGACTGTAAAACTGTCTTATCTATCTGTAACCTCAATAGGTCTTTGACCGGCTTATGAACGTGTGTTGTGTCTGAGTGGTCCATATTCAGAAAACATATTTAAGTATCCTCTCTTTTTCAGATCAGCAGTGTTACTCTATGTGAAATGGCAGTGAAATATCCTTGGATTTTTATTTTGGATTTTTAAGAAAATATTAGTTGCAAGGATAGGTGGTGATTGGTTCCTTTCTTACTGCTTTTTAGAAAATAGCTGCTTGGGCTGCAATTGTGTAATTCAGGCACTTGGGCTCTCCTCTTCCTGGAATTAAACTTCTGGCATAACCCATGGATGCCCTCCAGAACCAGCCCTTCCCTTGCAAACCACAGGAGAGGGTCACCACCTTCCTGCACCAACTCGAGGTTATTTAGCTGTTCGGACACTCCTCCGGGAGAAATGCAGTGTTTGTTTAAAGCACTGAGAGGCTTTGGGTTTGCTCCATGAAGTGACTGAATCACAAGTTGTGCAGAAATAGCTGCTGGTATTTTAAGAATTGCCAAACTGATGCATTTTTCATATTTCCCTCAGGATGAATGTTGTTTTCAGCTGCCTGTATTTAATATAAATGTCATAGTGTAAGCATTATTTTATGCTTGTTTCTCATAGGAAGTATAATTTACATGTTAGTATTTTCTAATGTTTGCTTTGCATAATGGAAACCAGTGGTGCTTGTTCCCCTTGTGGTGTTTTTCTAGTTGTACTTATAGGCCTTTATGTCAGCAAATCAGGGGAACTTTATTTTTATACTGTTAACTAAAAATACCAAGTTTGATTAGTATTTTGAGGTCAAGAATGATAACACAGAACTTGTAGTTTTTAAGCTTCACCAAAAAAGGCTAATGAGTTAATCATAAGGGATTTGTGCTTTTCTAGCTGCCAATGCCCATAGCCATAACGTCGGTGTATAATATACAAGTGTAAAATACAGTAACAAGAAAAAACTACAAGTTTTACATTAACGAAGTGTATTCTTGCTGATTTCTGAAAGCTGCCTTTGCTTAAGGGCTTAAATTGTATCCAAAAAGGATACTATCAATTAAAAGTATCTAAACGTGCGACTTGCCTGTTGACCTGACAAATGGTTACTGGGGGCCTGTAGGGCAGTTCTCAGAAACTGTCGGATTTGGGGCCTGAGGTTGCAGCCAATGGTGAAGGGATTAGGAGTTTTCTTTGCAAGTGTCTTGTGTTTGCTTGTTTCTTTTGGAGAGCTTTGAGCTCCCTGTTCTCCCCAGTGTTTGCTTGGAGCTTTCGCTTTCTCTAGGAATGAAACAGTTGGGGAAAATACGTGAATGAAAGAAGAGCCGAGATAAGAGGGCCAGGGGTTATCTGTGACGAGGCTCAGAGGCCGTGGTTGCAGAAATTGTGAATGGTGAATCTCAGGCAAGTGCTGTGCAACCTCATTTCTCTGTTTGTATAAAAGCTGGCTGCTCTTACCCCGGAGTAGTTACCCCTCTAGGTCAGCTGGCACTGTCGGAATTGGGAACATTAATTTGCTTTAGGAGCACCTGTAGACAGTCTGCTGGCTGACATGCTGAAACCCTCATCTACCCTGAATCCAACCCTGCTGCTGCTGCAGGGGTTTCATGTACCAGCAGAGGATATTTAACAAGTCTAGACAAGGCCAGTGATTCCTTGAGAAGTATCCTCAATTTGCTAATATAAAAGGAGGTTTCTTGTGCAGATATTTCTGGTAGTGGAGCCTGAGATTCAAAAGCCAACCAGGATTGAGTTTTGAAGCATATTCATCTTTCTTTTCTTGAGTAGCCTCATGAATAATACAGGTCTATCTGCGGGGAGAAACAGTTCTCCATGCTGGGAGTATCTGTGCTGAAGTGCACGCAGAGTTTAAAACGAATGCATCCAGGCTTGTCTTCCTCCGTCAGGTGAGGTGATGGATGAGTTGTGCACACTAGAGGTCAAGCCGTGGGCCTTTCTGTATTGCTGCTCTTTGGAGTGCGCTGCCGTTCAGAGGAGGCCTGAATCACTCCTCCTGTCTCCTGTTCGAGAGGGCTGGTATCAAGTAGGGACAACTGCTCTTAGTCTTGCTGTTGGCCTGGTCCTAGTTAGCCTCAGTCCTGCAGGTGCGAGGAAGTGTTCGCATCTCCACCTGTTGCACTGAGTACTTGTGTCCACTTGTATGCTTTAATTTGCAGCTTTAATGCTCTGTTGCATCTAATTGAGTGGTCCTTCATCTTCCCCATCCTCCTTGTTTTTGTGAATTTGCTTGTGGTTGTCTGTCCTGCAGCCTGTTGCAGGATCAAGTGTTTCTAATGTAAGATTAGAAGTTGAGGTATGCTTTGTTTGTTTTCTTAAAAGCACTTGGCAAAACTGGAAAGTTGTGTGGTAGGCATCAAAAAAGGCATATATCAAAATTAGGATATGTTGCTATGAGGCTCATCTCTTGGGCTGAAATAGGTGAGATGAGAAAACAGTATTTTTAAGTCAGGTATTTCTCCTGAATGCACTTAAATGCTTTTGGGAAGGGATAGCGGTTAAGTCTGGAATGGAGGGCAGGGTCTGTGGCTGTGTTAGCAGGAGGCCTTGCCTTGCTCAGGCTAACACTGTGACCTGGCTTGTGGTGCTATCTGCAGCCCCAGATAACTCTTGTTCCTAATCATCTGTTGACAGGAGTGCCCCCAGGTCTGCCCTCCTTGGCTCCCTGTTTATGCATTGTCAGCATGAGTGTAGTTGTTTACTCACTATCCTGGGTGAAACTCCTCTAATCCTGGGGAAAATCACGTATTGGTTCTTCACAAGTCACACTCAATAGGGTTTAGCCTGTGCTTGGAGATGCTGAAGCCTGAAGGATTTTGAGGTAGAAATTTCTCATCAACCTACAAAATCTCAAGAGAAAACATTTTTTTTGAGCCATTTAAAGTGTGTTTTTTCTAAGCTGTGATGCTTTCTAATTTGTGTTAAGCCACAAATTGAAAAAAGCCCTAGACCTAGCTGTGGGAGGAGGGAAGCAGTTATGGTAGTCGTGGTCTGCTAAGATTTTAAAATTAATACACTTTTACTAAACTGCAGCTAATGCCTGTGTATTAATGGTATTTCAAGATTTCCAGCGCAGAAGTGACTGTTTATTCCACAATATTTTTAGTAGTAGTCATCTGTTAAATAAGCAGGCCAGGAAATATATATCTGTTTAAATAAATACTGTCATTGATACTGCTGACAGAAGAGCTGACGTGCTGCTCAGTGTGGTGTTATTTGTACAGACTGCAGGTGAACAGGAACAATTCAGTAACTCTGCAGACTGTTTACTGACAGTCCCTGTTATACTGTGAACTGACCTTTTTTGTCCAGTGCTGGAGTACGTATGAAAAGGTCAAGTGAATTATGTGGTTGATGCTGTTTCTGGATTATGGTTTCACTTAGTGCCTCAGTTCACACTTGAATCGTGTGAGGTCTGGGTCAATCGTGCAAGGTCTGGTTCCCCAACGCTTGGGGATTTACTGCTTGCCCTTCCGATTTGAAACGTATTCTCTGTCCTGTGGGACTTGCAGCCTGAGTGAGCAAAGTCTTCCATTTTGGAAGAAGAGGTTTCACACAGTCTGCCCAAAAGCGAAACCTGGAAGATGCTAGAGGGAGCATAGGGTCATGAGAAGCAGAAGGGTTGCAAGAAGGAAAACAAGCGCCCAGGCCACCTTCTTGCTCTGCTTCCTGGATGTGCCTGGTACTGTGCGGCCTGGGCTGCTGTCGACCCGCGGGTTACGCGTGTGCCGGGCAGTCCTTGCTGGCTGAAGCCCTGCGGTGTCTAAAGGTCCCTGTCGAACAGCCTTGAGGCCCTTTAGCCCCCATGGCCTGCTCTCGTGTGCTCTAACCTTTAAAGGGTTTCTGTGGCTTCCAACACTGGAACAAAATATTAATATATTTTTCACTGCAATTTTTTATTTTTAAAACTTTATATAGCCTTAATTCTATTAAAAGAACAGACAAATGACTTGCTAATTGTTAGTCCCCTTTAACATGCTACTCTAAAAGCTGTTCCCTGAATTAGAGTGTAGCACTGCATGTATATTTTTTTTTCGCTTCTCTAGACCAAGCTTATTTACTTTTCTTGCTTAAAAGTTGAAAGAGAGGAACCTGCAGTCTGATGTTGGAGTCACCAGATGTGAGTAATGGGGTGCCTGTAGGTCACTGGTTTAAATGGAGCCTAAGTGATGATGGTCTAGGATCATATTTTGCTGCACCTGTTTGGTGCTGTAAGCTGAGTTCATTCAAACACAGATTAGCTGCTTTCTAGGATACAGCGTTGTGCTAACAACTGCTGTTGTATTTTTGATATTTTCTGTGGCAGAAAAGAACTAATGTCAGACTCTAAAAGTTACATATACCTGAAAGTCTGTAGGACAGTCCTTGAGTCTAGCTTTTATTTTCTGTACATGCGTTGAACTCTCCTTTCCCTTCGGTAATATTCTGTTTAAGGGGGGGGAAAAAGGTGTTATTGAGCAAATCTGGCATTTTTTAAAAGTTTCTGGGGTTTGAGTCTTTTCCATTCCAACAAAATAGCTGCTAATTATTTTTCTGTGATTGTCGACATCAAACATGAGCTCTGTTCCTTCCGAGAAGTGAATGCAGGCCCCTTGAATTTAGTAGGAATTGCATTTGTGTAGTTGTTAGTGGATTTCACTGTGTGGTTAATAGTGTTAGTGAATGGCCTAAATTAACCCTTCAGGGAGGAGGTGGTGGCTGGGAGAGGAGAGGAAGGACCAATTTAAATTAAGATATTTGGCCAAATGGAGGAAAAAAAGAGAATGTGATCTTGACAAGGACTCAAGGAAAATTTGAGAGAGAAGGTTTGAGATTGAAGGAAATATGGGCTTGACTTTAAAATTTAGACTAGCAGATTTTTTTTCCCTCAGGCCTCTCGTAGTCACACTTGAGCAGATAGCAGTGCAGGTTATTAGTAAGTAGGTTATGGATGAGCTGAATGAGAGCAACTGTATCAACAGCACAAACTGTGCTCTGCTTTCTTGCAGAAATGGGTGGCAGGTGGTGGCAAAACTAGCAGGTGTTCACTGGGGAGCTCCTCAGAAAGGTCTCTTGTCTGCCTGGTCTGTCCGTACTAGTAGCCAAGTCTTTCTGTAATGGGCAGAGCCCAGGAAATACTCAGAATCAGTGCGTTCATGGCACTGTGCCCAAAATAGAAAGAGGATTTTGAAAATAGCTCAAGATGTCTCCATGGCTATTTTATTAAATCACTTGGTCTCACTGTGGTACTTCTCAGCTTCCTGAGACCTGATGTTTGCACGAATCTGTTCCGTTGGTAAGGAAGAGATTAAGCATTCAAAAGAAGTTAAATTTTACCATAAGGAGTTAAATATTTGAGATACTAAGCTGTCTTTCAGAATGGATTTGAACAGTATGTACTGAAGACTGAGCATCTTTGTTGCGTTGGGAAACTTTATCTGTTTGAATTTTCACTCTTATTATGGCATTAGCAGAGACTGCCTTAAAATGGATTTCATTTGAGAACAGTAACTACTGCATTGTTGTGCCTACACCAGTTACTGCTTCACCTTTTGCCACTTGATTATGTTGAGCAATAACCTTAACCCTCTAATAATAATTAATTTCTTAGCAGTTTAGAGTGTGGCATTTTTCCCTTTGCAGATGTGGAGGTACTGTTGGTGCAATTCTGACATGTCCCCTAGAAGTTGTGAAAACAAGGCTGCAGTCCTCCTCTGTGACTCTCTACATCTCTGAAGTCCATCTCAACACTGTGAACGGTGCTCCCGTCAATCGAGTAACTAGAGTTTCCCCTGGACCTCTCCATTGCTTGAAGTAAGTCACACACTGCTAGGCTGGGGAACGGGAGAAAGGTTTAAGCAAAATGCGTATGAGAGGGTCAGACTCCTTCCATGATGTTAATGATGTGATTTTCCATGCTTTCCTGTTAAAACTGTAATTAAATTGTGCCTTCTGGTCTTCCAAACATCCTTCATGCTTGAATTTGTACCTGGAATTAACCAGAGGATTCATACCCTGTAGATTTGATGGCTGCAGAGTATGTCTCTGAACACTTGCTGGAAGCTGTACAACACAAGTGTCAGGCTGCTGGTTATCCCATTGTAGATATGGGGTATAATTTGCTCACTGTCTAAAAGGATAGGGCTGCTATCGTTGTAGGTTTAACAGAGGAATCAAACTGGATCTCCTGTTACTGTATCATGCCCTTATTTTCACTTGCTCTATTCTGAATTGCAGGTGTCAAGGTTTAGTGGTTTTCTCATGTGAAATTAATGGCAGAGAGTGGTGCTGCTCCAGAATGCTCAGGAGTGAGCTCACCATACTCAGAGTCTAAAAGCAGAAACACTTGGGCAAGTGATGTCAGAACATGATTTAACTCCTGCAGACTCGCTCTTGGCCTGAGTTAAGTGTCAACAGAGGTGACCTCAAAGGCATCTGTGTCAGGAAGCACTCTTGGAAGAGCTAGTACAGGTGCCTGGAGCCTCTGGCAATGGAATTGCAATCTCTGTATTCCTAGATGTTCTGTTGGATGTTTCATATTGCTGCTGCCTGCCATATCTGATATCTGACCTTGCTAAACTTAAATCACAGGTCTTGAATAATGGAAATCTGACTGACCTTGCAGTAGCCTCCCCACGTGACACAGGCAGGTCACGTAAGGCCATGTGGAACATTTGTGCTGCTTTTCCAACCATGGACTTAACATTTACCTCTTTCAGTAAACTGTGTGGACATTTAGGATCTGCTTTTCAATGCAAAGAGTTGTTTTATTTTCAGAATAGACCGATGCTTTTCTACCTCGTGTTTGTGAATACAGAAGAGTAGCAGTAACTGCCACAACTATAGTCCTGTCTGCCCACTGTCAAGGAAGAGTTGGCTGACTTCGCTGAACTCTTGATTGCACTTAAAAGCCAAGTCCTAGAGGGTTGGTGGAAAACAGACCTGATGCTGTTTTTGCCTTGTGTGCATGTGCTTATTAGACATGTATGTATATCTGCATATGTGCATCTACAACATTTAATTGTGAAGCTACCCATGTTAAAACAGTTTTTTTTGTGTGTGGGCACATTAATAAAAGGTGCTTCTATACCAGAAATTTTGATATTTCAGAAGGAAAAAATTACACCTTTCTGAAGTAGTTTAGTATAACAGCTACCTTCGCAGAAAACTTTGTCCATAATCTAGATTTCTTACAACAATTCTTGGAGAAGCTTTCCTGCTTTATGGAATGTTTTTTAAATACCTTTTGAAATGGAGAGAAAAATATGATGTTCCAGAGAAATTAATACTTATTGGTATGAATACATTTTAAAGCTTTTTGTGTTTCCTTAATATATTATGCCTGATAAGATTTGCAGAGCAGATTATATGCAATAGGAATAGCTTCTGCCTGGCCTGGGACTTTAATTGCTGTTTTCTGACAGGATGCCTTAGGGCAAAAGGAGACCTTTTTACAAGCGGGGAGTGGAGCTTTCAGCAACACTCACTGGTTAAAGTTGCAGAATAAAGACATGGAGTTCTGCCAGAGTTTTTGCTAGAACTTCTCTTGTGGGTTTTCTGGTATTTCCTAAGGAGACTGCTGTCTAAATCACTAAAGTGGTAAAGGTGATTCTGCACCGATGCTGTGTGGTCATCTCGTCATTGCTTCTGCCAAATGGCTTAGTTGTCAAATGCTACGTTTTCTTCTGTATTGTTAAATGGCTGGTAAACTGATCTGTCCTCTGAATTACTTCTAAACTGAACTGAAGATGTGTGCTTCACCACTAAGGCCTGGCCTGAGTATCATGGCAAATTTTGACTCCAAATATTATATAAAAGTATTCTCACTCTTAAACCCAGTTGCTTGAGAGGTAGGCATTTCAAAACTCACTGGGGTGCCTAAAGCTGAGAACTTAAGCTGTTAAATGACAACTCTTTTTTGGCTTCAGACTGAGTCCAAAGCCAATTTCTCTTTTCCAGATCAAAAGGAGAAACTCTTGTTTTTCATACCTGGTATGTGAAAAGCCTAGTTAAAACAAAAGTCCTGTATATACCTCTGTTCCTGATTTAAAAACACCGGCACTGGTGAAGTTTGCTGTATTGGTTATGTCCACAGACTGTTTCAGGCGATAACAGCTCCCTGCCTACATTGGTTTGGTTCAGATTTGCTCTAATGTGGTAGTGCATGCATGCAGAACCCTAGGGAAGGTAAGACTTTTGGAATAGATCCTTCACTAAGTTTTAGAATGTTTTCAGGATAAGCTTTTCTTAAATATTGGGATTTCCAAATGGCTTTTCACATAGGTGTTCTGTCCTCCAGTTATTGCTGGGGAGCAACTCTGCCAACAAAGTAAAATCCATCTAATTGTTACAGACAAGAAACTGGGGCATTGCTGGAGATATATGCCCCGATTCTGACCGGTGATGGTAACTGCTTCATATCGAAATAGCTGCAAAGAAACAGTGTTTTGTGTCTTACAAGCAAATATCTTTAACATTTGGTTTGGCAGCAGAACTATGGTGAAATAGATATTTTCAGTCATTGGAAATCAGAATAGATTTGGAATCTCCTTCAGTGCTATAAATAGTTTTCAGCTGTTCTGAGAGTATATTCAACCCACACAGCCATTTATACACCATTAAAGCTTGTGTTACTAGGTTATTGTCTTTAACCTGCATGTCTCTTGATATGTGAAAAATTTGTTTATTGCACAATATTTCAAGATCAGTGGTTTCTGTATTGCCAACATCCAGTGGAGGAGTAAAGGATTAGCTGAAATTCTGAATCTATTTAGCAATTTGTAATGATAGTGGTGCAGAAAGTGCTTTCTTTCCTCCCAGGTCCTGTTTATTTTATACCGTACCTGATTAGCATCTAGGTTGTTGGACAGAGGATATCTATTAATGTCTAGTTCTAGTGAAAGTTACTGTACAAAGACATTTTGCTGTATGCTGATGTACAGCTTCATCTTTCTTAAAAATCCTAGTTAATAGAACAGTATTTTAAACACATTGGCAATGCCTGACTGAAATCTCGATTCACTGCTTGCATCTGTCTGTGTTGAAATAAAGTGATACCCTCCTGTGCCAGAAAGATTCTTTCAATTGTTATGTTTGGGGTGGACCTGGTTCCACAAGATGTTAGGGCTTTAATCTGACCAAGTGATTTTTGCAGGGCTGGAGTCACTTCTCAATGAGGCCCAACCTGCTTTGCAAAGGGCTTGCTTGTGTGGGGCCTATTAAAAGGGCATTTTCCTTAACTATCTGAGAGCAGATAAGCTTGTGCTTGATTCTTGAGGAAAGTCCATGCTAACAGGACTTTCCTGGCTTTACTGGGACCTTTAATTCCTGAATTTTTACAGCTTGTCAAGCAATAATGTAGTTAGATTTTATTCTATGCTGCTTCTAGGAAGTCATTAGTGCTTTTGTGGTCAGCACTACATTATCAGTTATTAACCTATATGTATGCAGAGAGTAAAACTTAAAATGCTGAATTTGTCGTGCTGGTTAGCGCTTTTCTTGATTTTGATGTGAATGTTTAAGCACTGTCCTTTTTTGTGTTCTAGGATGATCTTGCAAAAGGAAGGTCCCCGTTCCCTCTTCAGAGGGCTGGGTCCTAACTTGGTTGGCGTTGCTCCTTCCAGGTAAATGCGAACAGATGTTCAGAAATGAAATAACTCAGAAATGGTGGTTGCCCAATGTTATTCAAGGGACTGAGTGTTTATTTCAATGAGTTATTGCACCCACAGTGTAAATGCATAGCAATGAGTAGCTTCTGTTTCCAGGGTAATTCTGGTATCTGAGAAACAGATGGAACTGCCTGTGTACTCTGCAGATCCCGTGTGCATCCCCCTACCTGCCGCCTCAGAAATGACTAATACCGGGGATTTGTACACTGTAGGCAATGCAGCCTTGGCTGCTAGGGAAGAACAAGATTAAAAATTGCATGCGTAAATAAGCTTGTGCCTGTGAAAATACAAGAACAGCCTTGGTGTGATCCTCCTTTAGGGGAGAAATTGCACAAATTTAGCCTCAAAACATTGTTTCCTGAATTTCCTGAAATCTGGTGCAGCACAGGGTGCCAGCCACCTGTATGAGGAAGGCTGGTCTGAAACTTGAAAGAGGGAAAGAACAGGTCCAATGAGGCACATACAGGTGTCACAGATGAAGCAAATCTGGCCCTGGGCTGGACTCAAAAGGGTAGTGGGGCAGCATCAGGGTATGCAGCAGCCCAGAGCAGGGATCTGGTCTTGCTGACACTGTCACTGCTGCTCTCCCTATAAAAACAAAACTGTATCAAGCTAGTGTAACTTTTTCATGGATGAGGCCATAACATAATTTGTTTCCATTTTGTAGTAATTCCCTTCTGTTGTCAAGGGAAGTGTTGTTATGCAGAGAAAATATATACCTCATAGTAACTATTCTTCCCTTTATTTCAGTGCCTTGCTTTCATTATTTTTTTTTTCGGTCTGTACCTTTCAGTGGTATTAACAGAGTGATTATTCCTTTCTCGTGCATGTGGTTGTGAATATTTTAAGCTTTCTGGTTTAAGGCCTTTTTCTTCTGGAAAACACTGATTAAAGTAGACTTTTTATTTAGTACTGATTCTTGCATACACATCTGACAGATGAAGAAATAAACATTTGTAAACCTTCAACATGATTCAGCACAAAAGCATTCTTCAAAATTTAGAACATTTTAGTCTTTAGAAAAGACATTCAAAGGAACTAGATCTGCTTGAGGTAATTTCTGTTTGCTAAATGAACATCACTGTTCAGAAGAGCTGAAGAAAATTCTGGCATCTTTCTGTTTCTTGATCCCTGTAATTGTCTTGCTGCTTGCTTTCTCTTGGCCTATAAGCTGAAATTCTGACTAGTTTCACTGATGTTCTTAATTTGCTGGAGAAAAAGTCTGATTTGGTTATCAAGCAGTTATTTGTCTTGAGATTTAAAAAAGCAGTATTTTATAGTGAAATATGATAGCAGGAGGTTCTCTCTGAGCACTCTCCATCAATATTCTAAAATAACTACTTTTGAGTCTTTAAATGCAGGAAAAAGATATTAGTTCATGTGAAAGATTATTTTGTGTGCATCTGTTTGACACATTGAGAACAGATCACGCTTTCACTTGAGAAATGTCTCCTGACAGGAACCTTGCAGGTGGGCTGCCCAGCTCCTGCTGCAGGCGCCGTCTGCCACCGCTGCCACCCGACTCGGTGCTGACTGTGCCAGCACCTGCTTGCAGGCAGCAAGGGAAGTGCTGTCCTCTCTTCCTGCTTGTCTTATTGTGCCCTTATCTTCCACTTTGCAGAATCATAGACTGGTTAAGGTTGGAAGGGACCTCTAGAGATCATCTAGTCCAACCCCCCTGCACACGCAGGGTCACCTAGAGCACGTGGCACAGGACTGCGTCCAAGCGGGTTTTGAAGATCTCCAGAGAAGGAGACTCCACAATCTCTCTGGGCAGCCTGTGCCAGGGCTCTGTCACCCTCAACAGAGAAGTTCTTCCTCACATGGAGGTGGAACTTCCTGTTTCAACTTGTCCCCATTGCCCCTTGTTCTGTCACTGATCACCAGTGTCTTCCCTCCCCCTTCCTGCTGCTCTGCGCTAGGAAAGCGCGTGCATGCGCCCCTGCGCACCCAGGCCTGTTCTGCTGCTGCTCCCTTCCTCCTTTGGCAGGAGGAAGGTAGTTTTCCTTCTAATTTGTCAGTCCTTAAAGGCTAAATTGATCTCTATACCATCAGTCTGTAGGAGTGAAGTTATGGGACCTTAGCACTTAGTTGCTTTTTTCCCCCCCTTTCCTCTTAGGCTTTTTTTAGTTATTTTTTTTTTCTATTGGCAAAGACTTAAAGTGCATTGCAACATTCTCAGTGCAGGAGCCTTTATACAGCAATGAAGTTGACTTTGTCGGTGACTCTATCCTCAATGCTCGTGTAGAAGTAGCTGTAGCGCCTTCTGGAAAGTTTCATGTTTATTTGACTGTTTCAGTTCACTTCCTTTCTGCCACCAGGTAAAATGTTTAATTTGTGGGGGGTTGGAGTATTTGCTGTTTTTTTTCCATATTAAAAATGTGTACTCACTGTAATGTGTGAAGTCTTAAGATCAGCACATCCCTCCCTCTCTTCCTGTGCACTCAGTCTTCATTCAGTGCTTCATTTCAATTAAGCATTAGCTAAGTGGATTTAACAGCAGCTCTTTGTTTAAATAAGCTATAAGGAACCTTATTTCATAACACATTCAGTATACTCAAGTATATGGGCTCAGGGCCTATTTTAGAAATCATGCCCATGAACCAAGCACTTTATCATTTTTATGATAAAGAAACATGTTTGCAGAACTAATGAGGTTAATGTTCTGTTCATGAAAACTCATGTTCATTCTTTTCCTCTGTAGACTCTCACTTAAACAGAAATCTGAGTTACCAGCCTCAAGTACACACAGTCAGTTCTGTGTGTACTTAAATCATGTTTATAGTCTTAGTGAGCTTGTCACAATATTATATTGACATGTTAGTTCTTGTGTCTAACTTTTATATCAGTGTACATAATTTAATGTAGCACAAGCTTATAAATATTTCTCTTGTATTTATGAAAAATTTAAGCATCTATTCTGAATGCAGAATTAAGGAAACAAGCAACAAATGTCATTATTATTTAAATATGGTCTTGTGACATTTTAGTAAAATGAAATATATATTAGCATGATTACTGATGTTCTAACAGCATAATCTCATTTCAATAGAATTAAGATTCTGAGGAAAAAAAGCTAATCTTTTGAGGAGATATACAGTTGCAACTTCAGTTCTCAATTAAGTATTTACTTCCCTGGCCAAACTTCTACCCAACTTAGAGCCATCTATTCCATACCTCATCAGGTGTTAACTAGCTCTGCTGAGGAAGAAAAGCTGTAAAATGTGCTCAGTCTTTCATTCCTACTATGTTCACAATTTTGGTAAGAACTATTCCCTGAGTAGCTTTTTACTTAGGAGATAAGACATCAAATAAGATCACTCGGAGTTACTGAAGCCAGTGGCTCTGCCCATAAGTGCATCAAAGCATAAAGCATAATATAACTCAGTTCTTGTTCTAATTTTAGAGCGATATATTTTGCTGCTTACTCAAACTGCAAGGAAAAGTTAAACGATGTATTCAATCCAGATTCTACCCAGGTACACATGATTTCAGCTGGTGTGGCAGGTAAGGATCTGTAACTTTTCAGCTTCATTCTAGAGTCCTACTGATAAATGAGGTGGCAATAAACATGGAAAAATACTCAGTGATTGAATGACTTCTGCTTCTAGTAGTTATTTTTGGCCTCCTGATAGAGACACAAGCCATCTGGACAATATGTGCATGGAAGTTTGCACTAATTAAGGTGTTTAATTGTCTGTGTGTGAATAGTCTTTTCTAGAAAAACTGCATGCCTGCTTCCTTGATATATTTTGTGAAATGTAAAACGAACACTTTCAACACAGTAATTATTTTTGTTCTGCTAGCTAAAAATGATATTGTCTGCACTGAAGTTAGGTTTAATGCTTTTAATATATTGTTTTCACCTTTGATTTATCTGTTACACCATGTGTATTTGACTTATTTTTTATCTTTTGGAGATATGCTTGGTGATGTGTTTAAAAATGCACACACCCTGTACTCAAATGCTGGTCAAATTGGTTTGTTCTACCATAAATACAGCATAAAAGAAGATTTTTTCGTTGTTGTTGTAATCTCTTATCTCTGGAAATTAGTTTCTGCTTTAGTCCACAATATAACTTGTGTTTATTTTAGCCATTACCAATCTTTGCTTGGTTTGTGATTCATTGCATTGGGATTGTGAACAACGAGGTACAGGCTTGAGTTCCCATAACAGACTTGTGCTGGGGAAATAAAATACTTCATCTGGCAATACTTTGCCTGTTGTTGGCAGCAACAACATAAATATGTCTGTGTGTGTGTGCCTACGTGTAGGCTATAGATTCTACAGGGGGGTTCTGACTGTATTACAACAGCCTGTTGAACTTCCCAATTGATACCAATTTTTTACACCCACTGCATATAACTAGAGCACTGGTAATATTGAAAGATCTGTCAATTGTGACATGAGAATGAACAGCATAACTCTTCCATAGATACTTGCTAAATCTGATACAAAGAAATTAGTATCTAACATAGAAAATAGCAATGAAATTAGCTTTTTACTTATGTATCTCAGTGCTTGGTAAATATGATTGAAGTATTTTTGTCATGACTTAAACATAAGAACAGGCATTTTGTCTTAAATGGGCAAAGTAGGATGCCCATTTCATTGGTAAATAGAGTATATCGCTAAGCAACGTGGTTTTTTGTTGGTTTGTTTTTTGGATGAAAAACACTGGGGAAAAGATTGGGAAGGAGTTTGAATTTCATCCCAATCAATTAATTATTCCAGAAACCAAACTTATGCAACTCTTCCCCATTTACTATCCATATTTCTTTCCTCGTGCAGAATAAAGACCTATTTTATCTTCTCGACAAAGAGCTGAAGATGAGATAGGTTAGCACTTTTAGACTGCAGACTACTTGTAGCAATGGTGGTCCTGCAGAGAACTAAAGGTTCAGAGCGTTGTGAACCCTGCTGGCCTCTTTCTGTAATGGGAAATGTTGCTGAGGGGATGCTCTGCAGCAGCCTTTCCCCAGCACCTGAAGTTGCATTTCTAGTTTTATCAAGGAGTTCCATAGCTGCATGTTGACTTGTTTCCCTTTCAGAAAAATTGCTATTAAATATCTGCATTTATGAATACTGGAGACTGAGGTGCATGTGTCTGACTCTTAATTGCTGTTATTTTTTTACACTTGTATACCAGCTGTAATATTGAACAGTGCTGTGGCTGTATGTTTCTTACATCTATTTAGTTTTGCAGTTGTATTCGTAAACCACGTGGCTGGTGCAACTGAATGCAAGTTCACACTACAGGTCACTGTTTTCTTTCTTTCTCAAACTAGTTTAGTACTGTATAATCCAGACCTTCCCTGGAAGCCCTGTAACAGAGGCTCTTTGACAGACCATGTTCTGAGTCCTGGCACTCTCCTGTTTGATATGCAAAGGGCTGTAGTTCAAGTTAACAGTGCTTTTGGGAAAGTGCTAACCTTGTTGTTTTAAAATCTGTATGTAATTATATGTCTTTCAGAAGACAGTTCTGCCTGTAAGGTTTGTATTGCTGTGTGGTGCAACTCAAGGAAATGGCAAAATCCAGGGACAAGAACTAATATGAGCTCTTAATTGGCTCAGTTAACAGGTTAACACAGCAGCTCATGATAATGTGTTTTGGAACTTAAACAGCTTTATCTTGGCACAGTGAATAAAGGCTTCTAACTACTAGTAAAAATAACCAGTATTGGTTTTTATCTTTTGCAGCTGCCATTGGTTTCAGTAAGGAACTTGCTCTCAAATGTCAGGGGGTTTTGTTTAAATAGGACCTTACTCTCCTGTATAAAGATGTCCATTGCCTAATAATCAAGAGGTGGTGGTTGTACTATAAAATCTTTCCCTGTGGATTTCAAAATACAATAATCATGCAAAAAAATGTGTAAACTTTCTATAAGGTATCCATATTTTTAGCTCATGTTGTTGTATGAAAGTCCTGTAAGTAGTCAACCTGGAAAACAGTGCTTGCCTGTATCGTGTTAATGCATGAGTGTCTATGGCTGGATTAACTTTGTTGTTAATATGGATTATTTTATGCATGTAGTGGTTCTTGGAGCAAGAAGCTCAGGTACTGTATTCTGTAGTTCTGTTAATGAAGTACTGTGGTGATAGTTTAAATTTTGAGTGCAATTTAAGCATTTCTTGTTTGTTCTTGGGTCTGATTTTTCCTTCTCAAGATAAAGCACACTTGTTGGTTTTATAACAATTTTGAGCTTTTTATCCTGAGAAGGATCAATCGTGCTGCATATTAGTAACTGATGCCTTATGCAATTAGAATTTAATGTAATTCCTTTTGCTGTGTGCTAGCTTCTAGCATATAATTCACACCACTTTCATTCTTTACAATACTCATATATCAGCATGAAAATATACTTAGCAACACTTTTCACTTACCATCTAGCATATCACATGATTGTTTTTGAAAACTTGGACAGGGAGTAAATTTGAAGCCTTCTGCTATAAGGACAGTGAAAATATTTGCCTGTGTAAAGATGAGTTATCTCTGCACACTCCAAAGTTATGCAAAACTTTCCGATTTGCTTTAAACTTTGCTTTCTTGTTACACTTACTGTACATCTTTTACCTCAACAGAGGGTAAAAGCTCACATGGCAACCTAAATGAGGTGCTTGGTTTCTGTGTGGCTTTCTAGTTTGCCTCCATTTTAATGATTCATAGCTTTATTTGGACAATGTAGTTGCAAATCTGTCACTATGAAAGTGCTTTGCTTATTATAAGTTTTTCAGTCTTTCTGGAACTCCAACTGGCAAGCCAACCCAAGTGTAAATTTAATTTGGGTCAACTCTATTTGCAGAGACACCGTGTATTTTATACCTGTCAGTAATATATACACACTTAACTTGGCAAATGCCATATAGAGAGTACTTAGTTCATCTGCAACTTGTACTAGACAGCTTGATTTCATAAGGCATCTTACTGTACTTCCAGAGTCCTTTGACAAGTTAGCATTTTTTTAATTAAAAATGTGGGGAGATGGGGAAGGAGGAGAGTTCATTTATAAATCTGATTTGTAAGTATTGAGTTGATAGGTAAGTATTGCAAAATTGAACTGCTGCAAATGGGCAGAAATTTCAGTACTCAGTGCATTTTACACAACTATTTTATTATCTGTGGCCTGTTCTGATTATTTTTCTTTCTTTTTTCCTAAACTTTTACCTGAAAAAGTTAGATCTCACAATAACTCACAAATCCTTCCAATGGGATTCAATTTGTACACATGTGTCTGATGAGGTCACTGCTTGTTGTTATGATACAGAAAAGCCTGTGTCTATTTTAGGCATTTACTGTACATTTCTCCCGTGAAAAGAGTGAGATCGTGTCATCTCATGCTCCCCATCCGCAGGTCACTTCCTGCAGCAATATGGACTAACTTAAACCTCGTGAGTACTGAACTGAGCGTCTCTTGCAGCCTCTAGTGTAAGAACCACACCTTGGGTTTGTAATATCTATTAAACAAAATATGGGGAATTCACTTTTCATTACCGTGAACTCAAATTTTGCTCATTGTGCAAAGACATCATTCTCTTTAACTCTATTCAAGAGTTAAGTTTTTCAGTGCAGTTCAGGGAAAGGTGGAAAGTACCTTTCACTGATGGCTGCTGCTTTTATTTAGCTCTGCTAATTGAAGGTCCCTTACTGGGTTAAACCAGACCTCTCTATTTTTTTTTCAGAGCTGCATTTAAAATGTTGCAGCTGTATTCTGTGGTGTCACATTGTTTCCAAAAACTTTTTTGTTCTTCTTTGTCTCTTTTTTTCTTTTTTTTTTTCCCCCAAAAATGTATACAGTCTCCCTTCTGTCTGTTTTCTCTTTTAGTTTGTTTTTAATTTACTACTTTGGATTTCTAATTGAACATTCCATATTCATATGTGTCTGTATCAGTGACATTGGCTTATAGATTAAAAAACTAACCTTTGAAATGTAATTCACAATAGGAATACCTGGGATCTTACCTGTCACTAACTGGTTTAGCCCAACAGATTGAGAAATTTGTCTGAAACTTGAATACAGTTTTGTAGAGAGAACTAGAGTATAGAGACAAGTAGAGGAACTGCTGGTATTGTCAGGCTGACTTGCACTCCTCATGAATTTGCAGTCTTAAATCTTTGTGGTTCATAAACATTAAGTGTTATGAAGATCAGTGGATGAACATAACAGTGGGGTGGGAGGAAACATCGGGTAGAGAGGCATAGAACTACATAGTAGATGACAACCAGACACTCATTTTGTTTTAACCAGTGGTTTTCAATAGAGAAAATCTGTAGTAAAAAGGGAAGCTTATCTTATCAAAGAGATCCCGACATTTGGGGCATTTTCTGTTCAGGTGCCTCCGTTGAGTTCAGTGTGGTGCTCAACTCTTAGTGTATTCTGCTTTTTCTACTTAGTGTATTGCCTGTGAGAACTGAGCTACAGTGATCTCATCTTGGATGCCTGAATTATTGAAGACTCTTTGATTTGAAAGTTTTGGTCCAAACTGTTCTGCTGTTAAGGCGTAAAACAGCCCTAAGGAGAAGGAAGTGGGGGAAAAAGCAATGTTGTGATGCTGTGCTCCTGAAGTGCTGTGCTTAAATTACTTGGAACAGCCCAGGGAGTGCAAGTTTAGGTAGGAGGTGTCCTGTGCCAAGCAACATTTGCTGCAAATTCTGGTATATCCCTTTCTGCATAGCAATATCCTGCCTTTGCTCTGGGAAACCATAGTCACTAGGCACTTGGACACTTAAAGTAGCCTCTGGACACACATATTCTATTATGGGTTTAGGTTCTACAGAGACAAATCTTTGTGCCAAATAGGAAAGAGAAAGAACTGAGCAGAGAAATAGTTCCATAAAATATAGCTTAGTAAATAAAATTCTAAAGACTTTTAACTTAAAGTTGGGTAGGAATGCAAATGACTTTGGTCTTGTAGGCAGATTCATTAAAAGGTTTGTAGTCAAGTTATTAAAAAGTAGAAGGGACTTCAGAACTACTTTTGTTTCTTAATGGAGAAGTCTTCTCTGGCCGTTGCCTAGGAGGAAATTATTTTCCCCTATTTCATTTCAATATATTTGTTGCAGTCCTGTACATACTGCATTTTAGTGCAATATACATCTGAAAAGGTTGTTTTGAAACGTAGCAAGACGCAACTTTGGTAGCGGTAGGATAATGAAATGTTAAAATGCAGGAGAGCCTCCTTCCCCTCAGCACGGTGCGGGGCTGAGCGCTGCCGGGACCGGCTCGTGTGGCGCAGGGTGCCGGGGAGGAGGGCTCCGGCCAGCCCCACCGCGGACCCTCTGCACGGGTCTCCTCCCTCGGAAGGCCAAAGAGCCCTGGTGCTCTGAGCTTTTGCAGAGTCATTTGCCTATGAGTAATGTCCCTTTTTCAAAGGAGAACTTTAACTTTCTGTTTATGATCTACTGAATGAGTGACTTCACGTGAAGTTATTCAGTTGAGTCAGTAAAAGTAAATTTGTGTTTAATAAAAGATTAATGGAATAGGTAAGGGTCATTCTTGCTCTTTTGGCACAGAAATGCACGTAGATTTTAGTAGCTGCTTAACCTTACAGGTAGTCATGGTTTGTCTTCAGAACTGTAACTGGAAATCCTAATGAACTATTTTGGAGGCTTTGAGGGGGAGGTACCTAGACCTTAAAACAGTTAAGATCCTGTGGCATTTCTGAGTATTTCAGTCATTTGTGTACCATGTAAACATAGACTGACTGAACAGAAGTAACTGGTCTGCAAGCAGTTCTGCTAAACAAATATATCTATTTACATAAGCTGTTAACGATCTCCATAAACAAGCTTATCAATAGCCTCTTCTTTGTGTAAGTATTGCACAGCAGATAGAGCTCGGAGCGAGGCAGTGTGTGTTGCTTTCCCTCAGGCCCAGCCCCGTCCCTGGCAGGAGGCAGCCTGTCGTCTTGGTGCTGCACAGGCCATGCGTGTCAGTAGGAAGCGCAGTGTCTAAATTTACCATCTCTTGCCTGGCCATGTTCCAGTTCTTCCCTCTCCCTTTTCCCTCCTGCAGACATGTCACCTCATTAACGGTGCATGTGTGATAATATAACTCTAGATGTTTTTATTTTTTATTTTATTTTTTGAGCTGCCTTTCCACTCTATCTCTCTCTCCACAGTTGTACAGAAGTAAGAGTGACTCTTACTTCATTTTTTCTTTTTGAATTTGCTTCCTTCCTTTTTATTTTTTTTTCCTCCTTCCTTCTTTTTTTCTTTAGTGGACTGAAAATCATAGATTTAACACTTAGCCTTGATGCAAGTCTGAATACTTGGTGTCTGTCTGGATAGTTAGAAGCCATACTATTTATTTTAACAATTTAAACACTCATATGCTTGTATAAGTATTCCTCAGCCAACCAACGATCTTTTCTTTGAATGCTAAATAAAACACTAGCTCTCAAATTTAATTTCTCTCTATTCCTAAGTATTAAAAGAAATCTCTTAACTTACAGTAAAATATGCCTTTTAGCTACACCAAAAGTAGTATTTATTCAGTTTGCATGCTTTTAAACTCAGATTTTATTTCAGGTAGAAAATTAAATTGACCCAATGTTTTCAATATCTAATTGCTATAGCTGTATTTGCAACATGCTTACTTAAAATGTTTCCAAACTAATTAGCTAACACTAGTTTAGATAACTTTGCTATTCTTTGGTGTTGAAACAGGGTTGGTATGAATGGATAGGCAGGAAAATGCACACATTTGGGCTTATTTTTTGTGGGGAATCTCTTGCTAACAGTTAAGCATATTACTTTTTTAAAAAATTACTTTAGTATATTCAATGTCTATTGGCTGTATGGATTCTTGTAATACCAGTAAAGGGCTACAATGGGTACTTTATAAAAATCAGTGTAGTCTGAGTTTTTGCATCAGCTGTACCTTACTGTGTATGCTTGAACTTAGGTGCAGTTGCTTTTATGGTGCTATCACATCTAACTTTTATTTTTAAATGTTTGTTTAGGTTTTACTGCAATCACGACCACCAATCCCATTTGGCTAGTAAAGACACGGTTACAGCTTGATGCGAGGTAAGAAAGTTAATAGAACTCACTAGTGACAACCAAAAATCTTACTGCTGTAATAAGACTTTGCTTAGAATAATGTCGTCAACTTGCTCTGCATCTTAAGCTGGAATGTTTCTTTTTATAGTGTCTCAAATTAAAAAGTTGGTACTGATCTGTAAGTTAAACTATCATGGTTCTCTATATTTGAATCTTCATGTTAAGGCATGCCTGAGGTACTGCAGTAATCTCTGGCCAACAAATTCTGAATGAAAGTCAAAGTTAAGTCTCATTAGCTTTTATACACTGATATGATTGACAAAACATTATTTCCATTGTTTTGAGCTGTTGCCCTAAAATCCCTGAAATAAGGATTTTGATGTCTTAACAAAATATCAGAAAAATACCTGAAATATACTGCTTTTCATTTCTTTCGCTTATAATGAGCTCCTTTAAGAATATGACTCTCATTGATCTAGACATAGAAGTTGTCCTAGCATAGGATAATCAATAGAAGTTGTCTGGATGCATTACAAAATCAATTATGGAAAATGTTTTTTGCCTTGTAATAGAGTAGAATTTTGTACAAATAGTCAGGGAAGAACAGCTTTATTTTCTTTAAAGTTTGGGAGACCCAATTATGATGCAAGTATCTTAGTGAATCTTTTTATATACCTTATTTTTGAAGCCTTGGTACACTATTGAACCTTTTAGCTACAGAACCTGCAATTGAAACTTTAGTTAAAAGCAATATGGAAATACATCAAATATTCAAAAATACTAGAGCTCCTAATTACATATGATGTAAACAGAAACATTATCCGAGTGGAACAGTTAAAATCAGTATGCTTTTTAATTCCAAATAAAGACTGAAACTGCCCAGTGTTCTGAAACATGAACTCCAAGGTTCCTGTTTTGAGGCTTTATTGGACTTCAATCTCATAGTGATGTTCTTATTCTTAGTAGGTAGGGTCAGCTGCAAGATGACAGTAAATGCATCCCAGAACTAGTTTTATGAGACTTCTTGTGATGCTCCCATGAGACTGGGGGGATTCTGCGACAACAGTGTGTCTGAACCTGATACTGTCTTACACTTTTCTGTTCATGAATTCGCTTAAACCATATGGTTAAGGGGAAGTTTAGGGGTTCATGTTTATTTTACTCTGTACATAGCATCAAGCAGGCCATTCCTATGGGGCACTTGCAGAAGGAAGCGTTTTTGATCTTTGAGGGCAAGGCAGTGCAGCTGTGTGGCCTGGCCCAGCACTGCTTCCAGGTCCTGCGTGCATTAGAGGCACAAAATTGATCCCGTTTCTGCTGAAGTTCTTAAAACTCCCACAGATTTCAGTAAGACCTGCAAGAACGCAAGGTTTGTTCCCAAAGAGAAGTTGCTCTGGTCTTCTGAGACAAAATGGTGCATCTTGCACGTCAGAAGAGCAACTTGTTAAAGGAGTCAGTGTGGGTAGCGGGTCCGGGGGGGTGCGTGGGTTGTGGGTGTCTTTGGGAGCTGCCACAGTAGCTCCCACTGCTCCTCTTTCCCATTGTGCTGCTTCTCCTTTCTCTTGCCACGTCAGCAGTGTTGTCTGCTCCTTTGCAGCATCCGCAGCTTAACTCAGTCCAGATCTGATTTGTGGCCATGTGCATGTTTGCTGCTTTTCTTTTCTGAAATTCTGGCAGATTCAAACCATCAGACTTTAAATTCTGCCATCTAGTGATGCCTCCCTGTTTGCACAAAGGTGCCATTGCCATCTACCTTGCTTTGACATATCTGTGAGATCTATGGTAGTTTCTCTTAAGGACAGATGCTGATTCATTCATTTGTTATTGAGCTTCTCTGCTCAGACGAGACCTCTACTGGCAGCATCCAGGTGCTTCGAGTGGCTGCACTTGCGCTGCAATGAAGCTCACTTAATGCAATGCCTAATAGTTTTGTGTGCTTGGTGTTTTAAGTGTTTTAAGATGTACAGTTCCCACGTGCTGGTTGATAGTGTCTAAAGTAATTTGAAAACTGCTCATTTCATTGACATCAGAAACTAAAAATTGAGAGGCTGTGGAGGAAGATTTTAATGCTCACATATGTAAAATGAGCATGTGGAGGGCAATGGCAATCTAGTGAACGTATCCATTGACATCAGTTGTGACTCAAAAGTTACTCTTGTTGTATTGCTTTTTTTGCCTCCTTCATACCAGACCTCCCAGCTCTTCAGGAAGAGCCGTGATGACGTGAGGCATGATGCTTGAGCCCTTTGTGTTCACGTGCTTCATAGCCGCGTAATCCTAAAGGCCATGTTGCAAGACTGTTATTTCTAGAATAGAATGGCTCATTGCCCTGCCATAAGAGCTGTCTATTTAAGGTGAAGTTGGAGGAGAACATGGAGAAACATACCTAATTTTTACATGCAAAGGAAGTAACCCTTGACTCACAGGTGTCAGACTTATATAATTTACTTGTGAAATAGTTTTCAGATGATTTAGTCCACAGTTCTATAAGACTTGAACAGACCTGGAGGTGTTTGTCAGCTATTTATGGTGTTCATTTTGTTGGTCACCTTATAGCCTTTGACTAGGTTAAGGCAAAATGCTTACTGATGTCTAGTGCTGAAGGTCTTTGGGACCTTCAAGTTCTGTATTTGTAAGTATGTCATCATGCCACTCAAGAAATGCTCTAAGTTTTGTTTAGTCTCTGATTGCACCAGTCTTATATCTGTTTTTTTCTTTTTTCAGGAATCGTGGAGAAAGGCGAATGAGTGCCTTTGAATGTGTCCAGAGAGTTTATCGATCAGATGGTATTAAAGGCTTTTACAGAGGAATGTCAGCATCATATGCAGGCATATCTGAGACTGTTATTCATTTTGTTATTTATGAGAGTATTAAGCGAAAACTACTGGAACATAAAACTTCTTCTGCCATGGACAATGTGGATGAATCATCAAAGGAAGCTTCGGACTTTGTTGGAATGATGATGGCTGCTGCCACTTCCAAAACGTGTGCAACATCAATAGCATATCCCCATGGTAAGTGGGATGTCTGAGGCCTGAATCAAAGCAGTCAACAGGAGTCTTGTCAGTGACTTCTAGGAGACTGTTGGTTCACTGGCTAAGGAGGTCATACAGAGCTATTTCTTTGTTTGAATCTCGTTACTTTTGATTCAGCAAGTCAAAAGGAGTTCATAACATTCAGAAATAAAACTGGAAAATACTTTAAAATGGATTTTTAGCGTGGCCCCTTTTAGCTTTTTCCTTCCCCAATACCACAAGGAACTTACCAGGATCTGCCCAAAATCACTTAAGGGTACAGTAGTCTTTCCCTTGGAATTTCTATCTACGCTCAACAGTTTCAGGATTCATCAGCCAATTTGTATCTTCCTTCTAAGAAAACAGGCAAGACATACTTGCTAACACACTGCTCTTCATGATGCTCTCTTCTTTGGTTTTCAGTTGTACTTAATTTTTCAGTAAAGTAAGTGTGTATATATAATTTTTTGTTTTTAGTAGGTTGAATACTTCACTGGTGGTGATATTCAAGCTAGAATATGAGCAGCTATAGTCTTCCGGATGTTAACTGAGCCAAAGAACTTCACTCCCTCAGCTAAATATTTGGTTAAACTAGATGAAGGTTTAGCTTGCTTCACTCTTCTAGATGCTTGGTTTACCCCTCTTTGATGTATATTCTTTTTTAATTTGATTTCTGAAGCTTTGTGATAGCGAACTTGAGGAAAGAATGATTTTTAAATTCATTAACTGCTTGCTGGAAAAGGAAAAGCAGTGGTGAACATAACCACGTATGATTTTCTTTATACAGAGGTTGTACGAACAAGGCTAAGAGAAGAGGGAACAAAATACAGATCTTTCTTCCAGACACTATCTTTGCTTGTGCGAGAAGAAGGGTATGGAGCCCTCTACCGAGGCTTAACTACACATCTGATCAGACAGATCCCAAACACAGCTATCATGATGTCAACCTATGAAGTGGTAGTCTACTTGCTGGATGGATAGCAGTGTCACAAGGCTTTCTAGAGGAAGGTGGAAGACCGAAAGACTCGAGTGGACTACCAAACGTCTGTGCCAGTGTTGCAGGCAGAAGGAAAGCTATCAGGAACGTGCAGCTATGGACAAAATGGAAGATTTATTGTGGGCAACTATGAATGATTGTACTGCCTTATTGTATGGTCTCCTGGCAATGTGTTAATGGGAGCTGCCCCATAGGGAATGCTTTTATACACCTCTTAATTCAGAATTGCATTTTCTTTGCATCTCAGATTTAGACCAGGCCATTCAGTCAGCCTGAGAGACCTGAAGGGTGAGCAAAGGGGTATAAAATATACTCTGGGGCAGCCCTATTCCCTTCTTGAAGTGATTGCTCTTCAATATACCTTTCTGTTCTGTTTTACTGCACAGTAGCCTGTTGGAAGAATGGGGAAGAACAGACTACATACCCCTACCTTTGCATACATTATGAAACTTCACTTGTTCTGAAGATGCATAGAGAGACTGAGGTAGTAGTCAATGTGTAGCTTTTTTCATGTTGCTACCTCAAGGTAAAATATGGTGCAAGGACCCAGAATCCAAGTGTTTCCTCACTACAAAAGGTGATTTCCTCCCCTTACCACCTGTAAAGGATGAACAGTGCATTCTAGGCTAGTAGGAGAGAAGATATTATTGTTGGACTCCTCAGGTTATTCATCTTTTAATATTGATGTATGTGGATTTCTAGTTCTGCTGCATCATCTTTTGCTTTCTCTCTCCTCCCCCCCCCAAAAAAAAAACCCTTTCCTCCATTTTTTAAAAGCAAGAAATTCATAGAATATTCTCCATCATGAATTTTCCTTGCTAACTCTAGGTCACCCATACAACTAAGAAATAACTTGTTGGATACTTTTTAACAGTATCATTAGAGCTTCTCAGTGTAATGATAAATTCTATCTAGTCCAGCCTAATGTTTGTGAAGACAAGATTGTCTTAGAGTTTCATGCTAGCTAAGAGCAAGCTGCATTAACTTGAAACTAGTTCTTGCAAAGCCTGACCACGAATTACCTGCCTTGGAGAACAGGGGAGGAAATCACATGAACATGGCTAAGATGGTCGGAAAGCAGAAGACAGTTGGAGTTGAGAGAGAATCTTCAGTGCAGCCTTTGTTCAGAGATGGGAAAATGGCAATAGTTTGTTTTGTTTTGTTTTCTGTAAGCATCCCCCTTTAAATTGCTGAATCACTTCCAGTTTGAGCTTGTGTGCAGAACTGCAGCTGACAGTATAACCTTGTGCTCCAAATTGTCTGAATATTCAGGCATCATTCTATAAACTGCTGGCAAAATAGCATTGCGTTCAGCAGCAAGGCTCAGCTCATAACTTGCAGGGTTTTCCAAAACCATACAGCTGGAATGTCAGAATTGTAGGTTAAATGTTCCAAAAATTTGTATAGCTTTGTAGACAACCTTTCATCTGCACCTTGCCTACTTCTAAAACTGCATCTGTGGTCCTTATGAGGAAGGTGACCATTATAAATCAGGGGCAATAGCTTTCTACACAAATGCTGCTACACTGAGGTGACAGAAGGGTGCAGTCAGCTCTTCCAGTGTGGTACCTGAGTGTACTTACCTGTGCATTGTGTGCAATGGCTTTATCTTCTGAATGACTCCTTATGCACTTTGTGGCCTTCTTCTGCCTTGTGACTTTTCTTCCTCTTGCTGGTTATCTATAGCCCAAACCTGCGTTCAATACATGCAGTTATGCATTAAACAAAGCATGTGGTTTGGCTTCCATGTAAGCTGTGCAGGTTAAAGCATTACATGCTGCAGGTAAATAGGATCTCTGTTGCAGTAGTTCTATAGATTATATGTAAAAGGCTCAGAGCATACAGAATGATCAGCATATTTTTCATTTGTATTGTTATTTTTGACCTCACTGTGTTCTTGATATGATGTCAAATCATTTCAGTTCCCTATGAACTTCCCTGTAGTAATTGGCCACTCCTTGGAGCCACCTGCAGAGAGCCCAGCACCCACTGTAGTGCCCTTACAGGGGGACAGGGCTGGATCAACTTGGCTTTGGAAGATGTTATCTCCCTTCTTTAAAGAAAAGGGATACCATGGTCTGATTTGCCCAGAGATGAACATGATCGTTATTTTAAACAAGCAAAAAGAATACTTCAGTGTATCTTATAAAATGGCCATTTTTCCAATGATATCTTCAGGAAAAAATCTGCAGTTTCGTATTATTATTATTCTATTTTATATTTTTATGTTTTGCTTTGGTACCATTTTTCAGATGACTAAGTGCAGGATTAGCTACTTATTGGAACACTAGTTTTGCAGCAAGTGGGTTGTTCTTTGGTTATCAAGGTGGTTCCATGATAACTAAATTTCCAGTGGGCAAGAAAATACAGGAGCCCATATTAGTTTGGGAGTTAATACGGTTCCTACTTGGATTCATGAGTTACTGTTCTGTGGATCTGCTCGGCCATGGTTGCATATACAGCTCCTCTGCTTGCTTGCTGGGTGTGCGCCTGTCTGGGCAAGGACAGCCTGCCTGCACCTCTTCCAAAACAAAGCTCTGACAAGGAAAGTGTTGACTCCCTCACCCACTTGTCCTTGTTAACAGCCAAGAAGAAACAATCAGCTTTTTGTTCCCCACTTTTAGTGGGAGTTCAGGCAGAGTTTTAAACTTCAGGGGTGATTTTTTTTGGTTTGTTTGCTTTATATAGCAAAGCATAAACCCAAAGTCTTTAGGGATTTTTGTCTTATTTTAAATTACCAGTCGGTTACCTCTGAAATATTTCCCAAAGATCTTTATTTATAATTTTTCCTGATATTTATTATACAATCTCAAAGGGAATAAGCAGATGCTGTATTCGGTGATATCCCTAACCACAAAGCAGAAAAAGTACGCTCAGACTTCCTTGCAGCTCAGATGGTCATCTCATTTGTACGTTCGTGTAGTTTTTGTCACTCCTCAGCTGGAGGCAAAGGCCTCATGTGTCCGAAGCCCTTCTCCGCGATGAGTTTTTTCCGCGCGCCGCTTGCTCAGACGAGGTGAAATCGCGGCGAGCTGTTCACGTCGTGCTGGCCCCGCCGCACTGTGCAGCGCTGCAGTGGGGGGCCTCAGTCGGAAGATGGCACTGGAGCCCGGGCGGCTGGAGCGCGGCGCCGCGCGCCGTCCCGCGGCACCGGGCAGGACGAGGCCGCTGCGGGGAGCAGGTGGGTCCTGCGAGCTCTGCTCTCGCTCTCTGCACTTCTCGGCTGCTGCGGAGGTTGTTTCAAGAAGCTTTACACTAAAGGTTTATAGAAACTTTTTTGTTGTTTTTCCTATTTTAACTATGAACATCTGAAACATCAACCTCTCCACTCGTATATTGACACTGCACCTATATATTTCCCTGTTTACATAATGCACTCCATACATTTCCTTTCTAATTGAGGTGTTTGGTAATAACGATTTCTGCTATACTGTTTTTGTTCTTTACAATTACCTTTTTTAACATTCCTTAGAGTGTAGCATTTTAAAGGAATGCTTCCAGAGAAAAAGATTGGAGATCCTTTCTAAATGTTGCTTCCTGTTTAAACTATGTTTAAATTCAGAAAACAAGCTGAACACTGAAGCGTGCCTCAGTAAATGTAACTTTTTAAATTTTCTGTCTGTAAAGACTTAGTCATGTAAGTTTTCCTTTCTTCTATTTAAGAGTCTGCCTACCCTGCATATGTGAAATTAATTATATCCTATGAGTGATAGCTAAACCCTCACAGATCTCAGCTGGAGAGTCCTTTAATGCATATGTGAGGTTTGCTATTATTCTTGCATACATGTAATTGGCTGTAAACTATGTGCATTTACTCTGTATTTATATAACCACTTATTTGTTTGAATTGTTTTAAACTTAAAAGCAAATTAAAATTATGTGCTTCTATTAAAATGTTGCATTCTGTGCTAAACTGTACATTATTTCTTAACCTTTTAACTTTTTATTATTGATATATTAGTGCCTGGATAATTGTGATTAAAAATAAGCAACTCATTAGGAAATTCCTGCTAATGTTTTTATCATGTGTCACTTGACAGTAGCTGAAAATGGTTTCTGTATTTTAGGAGCAGGATGTGCCTGTTTCGGTTTCATGGATGGCTGAAGTCAGATGTTTCTTGCAGTTGGATCTGAGTACTGTAAATAATCACTTTGTCACAACTGGGGGTTACTGACCTTCACCTGAGATTCAGTAATCGATGATCAAAATACTTTTGCACACTTAAAATGCCAACTGGGTGCACAGCATCACTGAAAATCAAAAGGCTGCAATCCTGAAAATGCTCAGACACAGGAGCAGGTATAACTGTCCTTAAGTCTGAAACTTTTTTTTTTTTTTTTTTTAAACAGTAGCTATTTGACCCAGAATCTCTGCTCGGAGCTCCTTGCAAATCCCAAATGTGAGTCACTGTTCTGTAAATAGCTCCAAACAAAATCTAGGTATGTGATGTTCCTGCAGCCAGAGCACGTTCTGAAACTGGATGCTTTTTTATGAAGCCTGATGTGCTGGTTTGAGTCTTTAGCAGTATGCAGAGCTTGTGTGGAAGAGCACATGTGCAGCCTCCCAGGGCTTGCAGTTAGCACAAGCTGCACTCTGTTGCATGTTCCACCTTCCATATGTGAGGGAAGGCAGACTGCCCTTAACTGAGGTACGGGTGTGTAGACTGACAAATCTAAAAAGCACATGAGGTCTCTTCAGTGTGGTTGGTTTTTTGTTTGTTTTCTCATTTACAGAAGAAAACCCTTCAATTGGGTAATGTATTTTTGGGCAAAATAAATTTTAAAACCAGAAAAGGTATTTCCGAAGACCTATACTCTTCCTGCCTGTTCTGCAGCCCTGCTGGTACTTGTGTTGTGCTGACTCAGAGCATCGTTATCTCCTTGCACAGCTTCTGACAGAGGCAGCAAATGCCAGGGCAGGAATCTCTGATTGTCACCAACCAACTGATGTAAATAGAATGCTGTATTAACAGTGAAAATCATACTGAGGAGTTTGTGTTTTGTGGAGGAAATATTGCAAGGGATGTACTAAGGCTGGTGTCACTAAAGCAGACATACCTCATCCTAACAGATTGAGTGAGGTAACTCAGAGCTTTTGAAGAGCTCCAAGTAGCAAAGTTTATTGCTAACTTGAGGTCAATTTCTATGTAAGGGTGTGTATCCTCCCTTAACTATGGTTTTTAGGAGTCAGGGGCTGAGATATAAACGTTCAATTTAACTCCTAGCTTGAGTGTAAATGAAGCATGTAAATGTAGTCCGTTCTGGTCGACTCGATGATAACACAGCAAAAGCTGAAAGAAAATATATGTGAAATGCTGCTCTGACAGAAAATTTGAAGGATTCCACTAATTGAGGAGTTTGATCTGTAACAGAGGCAACAAAATTAAATGAGGTAACTGCAGGCTCGTGTGCCTATTGTAAGCAGAGCTCTATTATACCCCTCTCCTGCGTAGTGTGTTACAAAGGTAAACAAACAGTAGGCTGAAATTATTGAGCAAAAGTTGATTGTGCCAAAATAAGCTGATGGCTATCTGATCATCTGTATTTTAGATGAAGGAAATGCAGGAGAACGGTTCCATATGGATTTTGTGGAAGTATCTGATGTGGAGCTACAAAGGAAATCTCTAGGTTATTACAACCCGGGTAAGACTTTGGCTAAAGAGATTTTACAAAGAATTGTTTGATTAGGGATGAATATTATATGTGCTTCATGACCTCAGAAAGACTTTGTCAAAACTGGACTTGGTGTCGTATTTATAATTTGTCAGTGGTGTTGGCACAAAGTTAGGCTACTCGTGATGTGTGGGTAATGAATTTGCAGGAGTTGGCAGCATGCCCCAGGGCTGGAGTGTGATAAAGGGAGAGTGGATGATGCTGTGCCTGACCAAGGGAGATAAACTTGAACAGTGAAAAATGCAATTGATCAGTTGCAGATTACTGATGAGAAGTGTTGCTATAAGCGAGGAATATCCTTTTTATTCCCTGGCTGGAGAGGACAGAGCAACTCAGTTTAAAGTCAATCAAAATAAATAAAATCCTAGATTGCTAGTGCTTGGAAGCATCCATGCCAACCTTGTGTTTGGGAAACAGGAATGACAACCTTGGTCTGCAGTACTAGGCAGAGTTAAGCATTCAGAGAAGAATAACAAAATTGGGTACACAAATGTGTGTGTATCCTCTCAGGGAGCATAAAACTCTAGGTTATGCTGTGATAACCCCTTGGGAAAGAGTCTTCCATGAAAGTCTGAGAGGTAAATACTGTGGAACACGTTAAGTTACAAAACCCTGCTGCAACTGAATGAGGAGCTACTTGCTGGCTGTTGTTATAGCTAGCTTGAAAACAGAGCTTTTGATGTTGGCCTAACAATCTGTAGCAGCAGTGAGAGCAGAAGGGAAGGAAGTCAGGTTTGAAAGAGTCCTTGACCAGCATGGGAAAGGATGCACAATCCAGTCGCTCTGATAGCAGAGGCTGCGCTTACTGACTAAATAGTGTCTTCTGCATGTTTGATAATTACGTGGCTCAGAGTTTATTGCTGATCTCTCCCTGCTTGTGCACTAGGAGTGGCCTCTTTCAAGAGGATTTGTAGAAAAGGTGAGCTAGGTCTGACCTGTTTTTTTTTCCCTTGTTTGCCTCCCTTAAAATCAGGAAACTCCCCAAATTCATCCTTCTAACATCTCCTTCACACTTCTACCTTTACTGTTGTCTTTTTTTTTCTTTAACTGAACACTCTATGTATGTCCCTGCTAGTTTGAATTTTTCCAAATTTTTCATTGTATGTTGCTTTTCTTCAAGTGCTGCAGTCAGTAGCACAAGGCCGTATTGTTGGATACACTGCAGCGTTAGGAAAAAACATGTTGCGCATTCAATGAGCAAGCAAGGAGCCAAGGAAATCCCTGTGCAAGTCCTCAGTTAACTGGGGCTGGGATTGAAATTTGCTCATCTTGTATTGAAATGAGCAGTTTCTGTGTCCTCGGTTTCTCTGGCCTTTCCTTGTGGCAAGAAGAGGAAGTGAGTGCTGAGAATCCAGCTCTGTTAGTACCGGGCAGGATCCCTCTCCCCGGAGGCAGATGCTTCTGCAGGGGATTGTTGGGCACCATCATGTGGATTACCCTGGGCATTCCCTCTTCCTGACCAGGAGCAAAGTGTGCAGGGCAAGAAATAGGGGTTTCCTTTCTCCTTTACTAGAAATAGTCAGACACATGTATTTTATGGCTACTCCTTCATAGAGCGTGGAAACATTAGCTACAGGGAATAATACTGTGATGATTCCCTGTGTTATACAAATGTACTTTTATTCCTCTTTGCCCTTTTTGGCTGCCAAGGGCAGGCAAGCAGAGCTTGTTCTGAGATTGGTAAAATTTCATGAAAATTATTCTTAGATATTGTTTTTAGTTTTCTCTTTTTTCATTCCTTTCTGTATCTGTTTCCCTTCAGTCCCTTCTGAAGTTTAGCTATCAGTAAAAGTTTATAGGGTTGGTGTTTTTTTGTCTTTAGCCACTACACGTGTTTCCCGGCCTTCACGGTGATTGAATGACTTGCAGGCTGCTCTGGGCGCTCCAGCTGGATTCATGCTGGATGTATTTTAAAGACTGGGAAATGTGGTTTGAATTACTTGTAACAAAAATGATCTGTTATCATTCACACACTGCCCTAAGAGACTAGTTGGGGGAAAATGCTGAAAAATGACAACCATCCAGCTACGCTTGTAGGGTGGTCTGACATTCCCTAATTCATTCAGGCAATGGACAAAAGACTTAAAGTGCTTTCCTTGTAATACTAAAAATTGCAAAACCAGTACAAAAATATTGACCTTTCCCTATTGGAGAGAGGCATGGTCCCTAACTGCCCTAGTCTCTAGCTGTTACAGCTGAGGACCCTTGCCAAATCCTGGTAGCTGACATGTAAATGGAATATTACCTCTCTAGCTGTTGAAACCAGACACTGCAGTGCCAAGGGGTGGTGCTTGAGCTTGCACTTCCCCTTAGCTCAGTGTAGCCAGGACTGCTTCCTTCCCATCACCTTCTTTCGCAGGGTAAAATATTGTTTCATTATAACAGAGAGGGGCATTGAAGGGCTCCTCAGATCTTATAGCATATTTCTTGGTGTGACATTGTTCAGGTAATTCTCTGGATTTTGAAATGTCTCTTAGATTGTCACTGCATTTCCCCTTTCCCCTAGTCCCCCTAAAAGAGGTGTGGAATTATTTTTGGGGAGAGATGGGTTCGTTAGAAATGACAAACATGACGTGACACTGAAGGGAAAGCAAAAAGCATGAGGTTTTGGCTTACTAGAAAAGACCAAGAGGCATCAGCAAACCCACAAATATCCCAGCACAGGCAACCTTTGGGAAAACGTGGAGCTCCATTCCTCTCTAACTGTTAAAAGATGCCCCTCTGAATCCAGAGGGGAACTGATGGTGTGATGGCAGTACTGCCAAGCTCTCTTGTCCTTCCTGAAGGTGAAATAACAGAGGGAGTCAGCCCTGGAAATTGCACCAAAAGAAAGCTATGGACAAAGACACAGTATCCGGGGAAAATGGAGCTGCTGTGGTTTCTGACTGCTTATCTGAGTCCTCAGGCTGAATGAGGCTTTGAGAACTGAATATAGATTTCTGTATTCAGTTATGTGTTCACTATATGTATCTTACTCCATTGAATTCATTGTTTCTAGTTTGCATGTCCTGGGGAATCAGAAATGAAACTTTCCCAGGACCCAGGTTCTCTTCAGCCTTGTTTCAGACCAACTTTGAGGGAAGACAAAATAAAGTTGTAGTAAATCTCAGGCACAGAGGAGGTAGCTTTCCTCTTTTGCTGAAGCCTGATTAAAAGAAGCTATTGGGTGGGAGAGTATTAAATACTTACAAAAACTAAGGAAACTTGTACCTAGTTTTTCTCCTGGTTTGGGCTTGCATCCACTTACTAGCCTTGTTTAAAATGCAATTGTATGGTTTTTGTTTGAGTTGCTGGCTTTTAATGCTAAAGACAAACAGATAGAAGGAAAAAAAAAAACTCCTAACCGTAACATTTACAAATCCTGAGCTGACAGACTAAACAGCATTCTTCTGAGTAGCAAATCTGGAGGTCTCAGCTCAAGGTGGGCTCCGAGCGGAGCATCAGCAGCGTCACCGCTAAAGAATGAGGTATGTGATTCATATAGGACGGGGTGATTTTCACACTGAACCTGACATGTGGCCTTTTGAAATTAAAGTTAAAAAAAACAGGAATAAAATGTTCTATTAGTCTCAGTGAAGCTTTGAATGAGGAAGAAATGAGGATCATCCTAGCCCAACTCAGGCTGGGCGGTATTTTAGTGTGCTTGAAATGGCTTGTTCTGACTCAGTAAGTTTAGGCACAGTGCTCTATATTCTTTTATTTGGAAGCCAGAGAACAAATTTCTCCTAAAATTGTAGTATTTCTGTGAGCAGCGCTCAGGAAAGAGCTTTCACATATGTAGCATGCCTATATTGTGCTTTCATTTCACACCAAAGTGCAGTCAAACCAGCTGTATTTAACTCATAGCAAATTTCCTTATAGTTGGTAAAAGATGGAGAAAGTAGAGGACTAGAAAGCTTTATTTGCAGTGTAAGAATTGACATTGAGATATTCCTGAGCATTACTGGTAGAAGAGTTAAGAAAAAGCATGATTGGTTTCAGATGGCCAAATACCAAGAGCTGAAATTCTGCTGACAAACATGGCTGGAAAGTCTTGTATACTTTACAGGATGTTGCTAAGAGCACTTCATTCAGCACAGATAGAAACCACAACAGCAGCACGTTTATGGAAAACCAGAGATACCTCCTGATGTTGTGGCTGAAGTCAGCCTGACCTTCAGTTCTACAGGTAACACCCCCCTCTTTTTTTCTGATCAAAAGATTTTAGGGCTGAAGGGGCCTATTTGGACATCCAGTGCCACTAGCTAAAAATTACTCGGATACATAGAGCGAGACTGATGCACTGAAGTTCTACCAAGCACCCAGGCAGTGCCATTGTTTGTCTTAAAACAAACAAAAACCCTAGGGTGAAAAGAGCGCTGAGGTTCAAATAACTTCTGCCAAGATGTTTCTCACCCTTTAGCTTGCTCTGGGGTGTTCCTGGTTAGAGGATCCTCTCCTCTTTCCCTCAGCACCTGTCACTGTGCAGCAAAAAACCCCAAGAAACAGGAACCTTAGAGAAAAGGACACAGGTATTGTAGTGACTGCTTCTTGCCTCTCCTCTAAGAAATGCATTAACAAAAAAGAAAAACAGAATCATAGTTTTTCTCCCAGTGTTTCATCTTTTTGCCATGAAGTTTATATTCCTTCCTATGCAAGCTCTTTGATTTCACTTCTCCAAAGTGATTTGTGTCTGTTCTCTGTACAGCAATTCTACTTTAGCACTGGAAGGTGACACTTTCCCCTGTAAGAGAAAAAAGTCTGTGTGCGTTTGAATCTCCTCAAGCTGAAGAGGCCTTTGGTTTGCTCTGCTGTTGCCTTTAGGCCAGAACATGGTCTGCCTTATGTGGACTACTTGGACAGGAAAATGTGCCCAGTCTCCTAGGAGAGTCCTTGGCTGTTGTCTTGACTGGAGAGATCCCCTCACTGCCCCAGGCCTTCCCCAAAGCTGTGGGCTTAAGAGCTTGCTTCAGGTTTTTATCTCTTAGTTATTCTAGACTGGTGTGTAATGAATATTCTGGTTGTTGGTGACTTTTTCAGGAGACTGTGCAGTCTGCACATTGCAGTGGGGAAGTATTAGTGCATAGTTCAGTGCTATTCTGCCATCTGTCTGCAGATGTTGAAAAAAGCTCTTTCCTAAAGAGCTTAAATGTGGCATATGATAGAGGAAAAACAAGTAAGGGCAAGGACGATATGGTAAAGGTTCCATGTGTTTTTAACTAATGCAATTCAGTCTTATACAGATCTTCATTTATAGTTTTCTTGGCAATACTGATTTTTGTAGGTAGAAATTATTCTAGTACCTGGGGAGCAGTTGCATCTCTGCCTCTGTAACAAAATTATTTGCCTTACCCAAGTAGAAAAGCCTAAAATTGCTGCTGGACTGGAAATATTAGGATAGTTCTGGAGTTCAGAGATACAACTTCTGTCCTAACAGACATTATTTTCAGAGAAGCACAAGTCAAATTTTAAAAAACAACCTGGAAAGTAAGGTAGTTTGTAAGTCATGAGAGCCTTACTTGTAACAGTTATTGAATATTGAGTATTGAAGTTCATGTCAGTTATTGTTTGACTCCACATTGTTTTTTACCTAATTGCTTTCTAAAAAGGGACTGATGAAGTCACCACAATGTAAGATGATTAAAAATTCACTAAGTCAAGTCGAGTGTTTAATTGAGTTGTACTGAGGGGATTTGCGTTATGATGAATAATATTGCTTTTTAACATTGAGGAATGCTAGCTACGAATCAGAATCTTTGTGCAAGCCACAGAAAACAGTCCTTTTAAAAGGAATATATCAGTTCCATTTTAAGCAGGACCCAATTAATTGAGAATGTTTTAGGTTATTAGTAACAGACACAAATTAAGTCAGGTAAATGGGGTAGTTGGACTAATTCTTGGTTTAACTTCCTCTTAGTTTAATTTTCAAAGGTTTAAGAGACTTAGTGGGAGGAAAGACATTTCCACCTGCAGTATCTGACTTTATTTAATAAGATTTAATAAGATTTAACGATCTGAACTGTTACAAAGTGGTTCATTGTGAAAATGCAGTATAATTCCTGGGGACCTGGAGGGACTAGTGAAAGGTGACTGTTTTTGTAAAAGGTCATTCTGAACTTTTGACTCTCAAACCTAGACTTGCTCTTGACCTTGAGACTTCCAGTCCCTGAAGTGGTGGTGACTGAAAATAATGGAAAGAGAGCTATGTAAAACTGCCAGTTTCCACTTGATAAGAAAACTGATAGGTTTGCAAGTATGCAAAAATTTGATCCAGTGTACAGTTTACTCCTCCTGCCAGCCAACACCCCTATTCATGGTGTAAATTATTTTAGTTTTCCAACTGGGAAAACTGTGAATTTGTTCAGGCTTAGATATGTCTGTTCATGGAGAAACTTTATCCTTCTTATATCAAAAACAGCTTTTTACACAGAAAAATGGTTTTCCCACTGTTTTTCTAGTCACAAGAATTTCTCTGCAGAAACAGTGGAATGGTCTTGTGGGAACAGTATACCAGCTAAATCAATTCAAGTCATATTGTTCTCTAAACTGTATTTTCCCCCTGTGTCTGCCCCCAGCCTCCCCCCACCCCACACAGACACACTAAAAATCTGCTAGGTAAGCAGGAATTCAGTACGATGCAATTGAGGGGAAATTGCATGAAAAGAATGCCTAAATGGATAATGTACTGTTTCATTGTTTCCTTCATTAAAGGCAATTAAAAATTTCCTCCCAACATAGTTATAAAGTATGTAACAGAATTAAAAGCCCAAGATGCTTTCGAAGAATGCAAGATGCTGCTGTTGTCTTTGCCATTCCGAGTGTTTCCTGCAGCACAGATAGGGTCACCAAGCGGTAAATAATGAATGTGTCATAACATTTACAGACTGAGTCCCAGCTAAATTTGCTTTCATAAATAATGCCCTTCCTGTCCTACAGAATTGAAAGAAGGTTAAATTTTAGTTTTCTCATCTTTTCCCTCAATATGTGAAACATTAGTTACAGGAACTGTCTCTTATTCAGGGTGATTGAGTGTAAAGGGATTCACATATGAAACAGTAAATCTAGCTTATTAAGGTTGTTTTTGACTCTTTATGGAGCATTTTATAGTGGTTCATTGTGTATTCATGCCTTCTGATTGCCAATTAGGTTGACTGACAGTCATGAAAGCTTGACCCACAGGACTCCACTCAAAAACAAAACAGAAGCTCTGCAGGTATTTGGCACTCAGCAGCTCTAGAGTTGACAAATCAGGTGAATTAACTGTTGCCCTTACTGGTGAATTAACTGTTGCAACTGTTAACTGCTGAATCAATGTGCAGAGCTGTCAGTCTGCAACATCCCTGCTCTTCAGAGATGAGGGCATAAGAGAGAAAATCATTTAACTCAGCTATTCAATATGGAAGCATGCTTCAGATTGGGAATTTTAACTCAAGGCAACAAGGCTCAGACCGACATCTCAGTGGAGCTGAAATATTAAACCAATATTTTACATATTGGTTTGAATAGGCTATTTGAAGATTGAACCCAAGCAGTTCAGGCAGTGTATCAAGTTATATGGCATCCTATTAATGCTTACGTGTATCTTCACAACATTACTGCTAATCGGTCAGAAGTGAGCATGGGAGTTGGAAAACCTCTACTAGAATCACTCACATGGCTACAGAAGAGCAGAACTGCATTCTTATCATATTTAAGGATAAAGTATAATTGCTGATATTTTACTGCAGATGAATATGTATTGGGAATTGCTATGGTTAGTGAATGTAACTGATTCCAGTGAATCAGTAGGTTTCTTATAATGTAAAAACTATTAGCACCTTGTTATGCTGCCATATTGTAAAACTGCTAGCTAAGTAATACATAATACACCTCCTAAGCATTTATTAAGCTTTCAGGAATAGGGCCTTCATATGTAGGCACAGTATTGCTGCCAGGAGGCAGTGTGCTTTGCACACCTTTTACGGTTTAAAACTGGCCTGGGAATGGAGACTGCAGGCTAGTTAGTAAAAGCTTGGACAAGAATATTGAAAAGATAATTAATTTGTCTAGTGCAGAAATAACTTCACCCAGCTCTCCAAAAAGGGCCTGCCATTATTTTAGTTAGGCTAGTGTATTCCATCATTTCTAGTGACTTTTGTAGAGTACTGAGCAGCTACCGTGACACCCTATAAATGCGTGGCAAGAAGTTGATCCTGAATGCAGGGGTGCAGGGATGAAATGGGGTTCCTATGGGGTTAAAGTCAGCTCATTATTGTGGGAAGTTTTGGCCTCTAATCTCATTCATAAATTCATCAGACTTCATCTTCAAACTAATTAGGTTACTCGCTCTACTGGGAAATTGCCTCACAGCCTCTGAAGCAGTAGAAGCAGTGCTTTAATTTACAGTCCTAGCCAGGTAAACAAACTGATATGACCAGAAAGAATAAGCACTGACAGCCCTCCAACAAGTCACTTCTGTATGCTGCTTTTATCTGAAAAAAGTGATTTCCTTAATTTACTACTTTTTTTTAATTATTATTATCAATAGGTTTATTTTGTATTTGTAGTCTGGGGAAGTATTTTGCATATGGAAAAGGATTTAGGTTGTTTTGTCCTCTGTCTGGCACAATAATATTGCTGTCTCTTTTTGTTATTTGTTTGTAGAAAAGCGATTAATTATTTCAAAACAATCTGATTAATCAGCCAGCTATGACATCCTGTAGCTAACAGATAGGGCAGCTGGTTCAGTTTTTTGCATCCACAACAATTAACTCTGGCTAACTTGGATGGCTCTTGTTTTATTTCCCATTAAAAATGCTGGCTGGCAGTGGTGACTTACACATTTGCAGCAACTTTTTTGATGTCGACTATATGGACACTAAATTTCCCTTTGGTTGTGCAATTGAAATAAAACCTTGGAGTAATTTTCCTTACATCCTTCTGTAGGCCAAATTCTGCTGTCCTAACTTGCCTAAATCTTGCTCACTTGAACACTCCTTTTCTTCAGGAACGCCAGTGAGTGAGGTGCTGACACCAGCTTACCGTAGTTGTAGTATCTTTTTCCTTCTTTTGGCAATTCAGTGTAAGGCTAAGCTGAAACAAGTATAACACTCTCAGGTGGTGTTTTAGCTCTCCTTCCTGGCTGCTATATGAGGCAAATATTGTATTAATGTCATTGTATATTGTCTAACCTTCAAAAGTAAAACATAATTCAGTGAGTCACTTGTCTAGAATTTATGTGAAAGCAAGTGCTACATTTTCCATGCTAGTTCTCAATAAATTATTTAGCAAGGAGGATCAATGCTTTTGGCAAAGTAGTAGGCAGAGAGTAGGCATAAAGGATGCAAAAAAAAAGTCCAAGTGGTGTGCTCAAAATAACTCGCCTCTTTTCTATTTTGTGTAACCTTGGCAATTAAACTAACAGGACCCAATGGGAAAAATTATTACAGGTGCATCGCAAGAAAATAACAGACATAAGCGAGGCATCTCATGGGTAATTTTTATTAGAATTTTGCTTGGATTATCTTTGGGATTTGGGGGATCGTATGGAAGTGAATTAAATCATCTGATGTTTAACAGTCCTATGAACTGTTATACTGCCATGCTTGCACTTGCAGGTTTACTTTTCCACATTCAAGGTATAAAATTGGTATAGCATTGAAAGAATACAAAAAATACATTGCAAGTTCCCTGATTCTAGTGGTGTGTTATTTTAAAAAGTATGCATCTTTTCATATATCTATCTATATAAATTTTATGTACTTTTGCAGATGAAAGCATTTTGTCTCTGTTCGGAGAGCCAAAGACAAACATGTTTTGATGCAACCAAGAGCTGTGTTTCAGGGTGTGTGACAGTAACGGGGTACAATACTACTATTTTGTAGTCTTTGTGTCTCTTTACTCATGCTAAGAGGGAAGCTCTAATGCATTTGATTGGGGCTTTAATGGTCTCTCACAGCAGGGAATTGAAGACACATCTCAAATCTTGTGCAAGTCACTTAGGCACCCTGTCTTGTATCACCACATTCAAAGCCTTCCACAGATAAGGAATGTCACATTCTTTCTGCTTTCTGGACTCTCAAATATTTATAAGAGTGTTTTATGATTAAAAGTGTGTTTACTTCTATATTCTCCAAAATTACTGAGGAAAAGAAGCAATGGAGATTTAGTTTTACAGAAGAAAATTTAGGGACAATCAAACAAAACTCAAGTAGAAAAATAATATGCTAGGTTATGCCCCTGACAAGGAAAGGGGGAGATGGAAATGCATATTTTGAGCAGCATAATGGTATTAGCTAGCGCATATTAAATAATCAGCTGATGATGGTGATGCTTTGATTTAATTTCTTTCTTATGAATGAGTTTTGCATTGCAAAGCAGGCTTATAAAATTCAATGTTTTCACGCCATTAAATTTGTTCTTGTTATGTTAAGTACCTCAAAATGAGTTGGGCTCACTGGACTCTGCTCTATTGTTATTGAACACTGGCAGAACAGAAGGGGAGATTTTCAAAGACAGGTAGAAGATAGACATCCAGCTCCTGACTTTCAGGATGATGCTTAATGGAAACCAAATATTTTACTGCTATTTATGCTTTCCACATGCTTCTCCTAAGCTTTTACTTGGTAGCAATTTGCTTCATCTTTCTGATCATCATCATCATCTGTAAAATGACTGTTTTCTTAACTCTATGGTGAACAGGACAAACACACTGGAACTCTGGTGCAATTCAGAGGTCTTAGACTTTCTGGGAAATATAGGATAGGACAGGTAGGATACTTAATCTAAGGCAGAGAGCTTCAATGTAAGGGTGGGGCAACTCAGTGTGATCTTTTTGTATACTGCTTCTATGTAAAGATTGATATACTGCCCATTTAAGTCAGTGGAAAAATTGCTATAGATCTCAACAAGGATTTCCTCTGAGTTTGTTGTTGTTGTTGTTTCACCCTAATGTAAATTAAATATTTTGTCTCCTTTTTAGAGAATCCAAAAAGTTGTGCTGCTTACTAACTTTTTTGTACAAAGTTTTGGATTTTTTTTGTGGTACAGGAACTGGTTGCTTTTGCATTGGGAGCTATGATTTCATCAACTTTTTCAAGCAAAACATTTCAGTCTGCTTCAGAGACTGAGGAGGGAAAGCTAGGACATTAACATCAAGGAGTGCTATCCCTTCTGCTTCAGCTGTTCAGTGCAAAGTTGTGCTTTCCTCAGAATGAGCGGTGTGTTTATTAGATTAAATTCCATCAGAGACCTAAATAGCTTCCTGATGGTACGTATTCCCACGCAGTTGCTTCACTGGCTGTGTGACTGACAGGTACCCACTAGGCTATTCTGGGGAAGATTGCAAAGACTGTAAGCTATTTTGGGGAAGTATGAAAGAAAAGCCTCACTGACCAAATCGCTGCCTTTAATTACTATTGCAGACAGCATTTGTCCTGTGCGTCTCACATGCAGACATTGAGTGGCCCCTGTGTTAAGCTTATGGGGTCTCTGGAGATCCCAGATGAGAATAGCATGCCTGCAAAGCATCCTAAACCGAACCTCAGTGGCCACAGGGAAGCGGGGCAGTTGTCAACATGGGCAGGTCGCCAGAGGGAATGTTTGAAAATGTTCAGTTCTTGTCAAAACAGGTAGCGATCTTATTGATGCTTAGTACGGAGAGGTTGTGATTGCCCTTTGGAAATACAATAGAGGCCTGCATTTATTGAAATAGAGATATAGAGATGTGTCTACAAATATGAAGCATTCGTATTTGCTTTGTGAAGCACAGGCAGCAGGAGGTCCCTTTGGACTTCAGTCAAGAGTTGCGATTTTCATGGTGAGGCCCCATGACAAACGTTTCGAAAATATGTAAACAATCAATCTGTCAGATTTTTGGCAGAGCTCTTGCTTGTGTCTCTACAGTGATTCTGAAAATCTTAGTACATGGAGTTGGTCAGTCAGAGAGGTAACTGAGGCATTAAACTATCATGTCCCAAGATGTTGCAAATCTCATGTAGTTCTTTTCTGATGGGCTAAATTTAATGAAGAAAAAACAGGCTATGGACATGTCTTTAAACTTGTCCCAGGAAATGGAGCTAACAGTGGGAAAGCTGAAGGGGAAGGAAATAAAGAATTTGAAAATAGAAGTTTCAAATTAGAGCCTGAATGTGGTTGACCTTTCAGCAAAGGCATGCTCTAAATGCTAAACATTTTGTTAGGAATAGGGGGCAAAAGAAGACTTTCGAATGCTTAATTTCTGTAGAGACACCTTAAGATCTCAACCGTCTTCATACCTTAATAATCTGGTGGCAGTCTCAAGTGAGCTGAGGTGATCAGATTATGGACTGAATGTCAGCAGATGAAGGCACAGGGAGTTTTCCATTAGTTTCAGTAAGTCTTTCATTAACCTCTGTCTCATGACTTCTGAATAGTATATTTACACAGTATTTTTGGGCTCATGTCATGAAGATTTTGTAGATTATGTTCCTAGCATTTCCTGGCACCTAAAGTGGAGGCTGCACTGCGGAGTGTTATAGTAAGAAAGGAATAAAAGTTACCCATGGAACTTGCACCATTTATCCTGGACAACCTTGAAGGCCATATAGGCATGACCTCCTTCATGTCTTACTCTGGACTGTCATGATGGTGATTCAGATGGGTGTTGACTAAACCTATTAAATTCTGGCTCTTTAGACGTGTTAGAGAAGAAATGAGGGTATTCAGGAGAGACGCTTGTTTTGGGCAGCTTCAGTACAGAGCAAACTCATCCTCCTGGTAGTGTAGCACAGACTCAGGGTCTGGTTCTCAAGTCTCTGTATCTGACACTCTGAGTCTTCTTGCCAGGCAGAACCACAGTTGGTTTTTAATAGAGAAAAACAATAGAAAACATTCAGTTTGAAAGTGTCTAGCAGTTTTCAGAAGGAACTGAGCTTCCACCCCATGTGTGTTTCTTATTTGCCATCTTTTGTTGTTTGCAGGCATCTGGGTAGGGGCCTATTATCAGGATGGATCAGTGAGTGCCTGCATAGACATGCTTTCACTTGGTTCCTGATGCTGCAAGTTTCTGTGCAACATGAGATTTTAATGAAACTTGTAGAAATTGAGGTGACTTGTATGATCACGCAATGGGGAAACTTGGCTCAGCAAAGCAGCTGTGTCCCTGTGCCTGCAAAGATTTCAGCGTGGATGTGTGCTCGCTAAAAGGAAGTAAGAAGACAACAGTCTAGTATATGCAAGAGATGAGACAAATTTGCTTTGGTTTGTTTCAGGTTGCTTGTCAGAGTGTAAGTGTCATCTTCCTCTGCATCTCCATGACAACCTTTCCATTGCAGTGGTCATGTCAATACGCAGTTGAAGCTGGTGAATGAATTGGAAGAATTCTGTGCAGTGGATATTTCAAAGTCTGTGCAGCAGGCAGTAAGTGCATCTTTAGTGCTCTTTAGAAAGCTTAAGAAAGACAAAAAAATATGCGTGGAGGAGCTACAGATCATTTCAGAACTGTCATACTTTCCTGTATCTCTTGTTCTGCTTGTTCTGGGCATGTGAAGTGCCTAGGAGGAAATAAGAGTGAAGATGGTGAAAAAGGGTGGGTATAGAAATGCTGCTATGAGATGGTATCACCTTTGACAACCTGCACAGTGCCCAGCATTGTATTCTTAACAGAATACCAACTTGAAGCATTGGCTTCCCTGAACTAATTTTTTTCTCTGGATGATGACTAATGAAATAGTATTCTGAGCAGTACCACCATATGATGCTGTCTTTGTGCTGGAAGCCATCATCTGGGTCAATAACTGTTCAAAAGTAGGTGTGAATATAACAAGGCAATTGTGAGTAGGAATCACACAACTGTGTCTCTGATAAGATGTTGTGAGCATACTCTCTATACTGAGTTGTGATTTAAGCTGGCAGGACATTCTAAATTTGTAATGAAGAATGACAATCAATCTTCCATTCATTTTACTGCATTATCATGTCCCATCTGTCTGCCTGTCACCTAACTGCAAGGCCAACACAATATCTAGATATCTCCATGCATACTAATTCTTAAGGATAAAAATTCACACCCCTAAAGTTGGCACAAATCTTAACACAAAACAGTTCCAGGTCAGGCTCGCTGACAACACTTTGAATCTTCTGTTTCATCCCAAAGGAAGAACTGAGTAAGCAGATGAAAATATTGAGTCACTTGATCAATTCAATTCTTGCATTTGTTTGCTCTAGCTACGCAATGAGCTTGTGGAGTTGGTTGCTAGCCTTATTTTTGATTTGCAAGCGCCATCTGGATGGTTTTGCCAAGCTGGAAAAAAGACAGCTTCTGAGATAAAGAAAATAAAAGAAAGCATTCTTTACAAACTCAGAAAGCATTGTGTAAATCATGGCAAGAACTTTGTTTCATAAATTGCATATTTTATTGCAAAATACACCCAAAATATTGTTTATAGTGACCTCAAAATTCCATGCACAGTAGACTCTCAGTTCAGGAATAGGATCTTTACAGATGTTATCAGGTAAATATAACTACTAATTTGTAGGGAGGGAGGGCATCTTCCTGTTCACTTAAAGGTATCATAGACAATACATTAGATTAATCTTTTCTCCTCATTTCTGTTTTGTTTCTGTTTTAATAAAAATGCCACAAGATTGGCTTTTTATGAGAGTTGGTGTAGCTGTAGGATTTACACCCAAAAACTTTAGCATCTTTGACAAGTTTTGTTTGAAACAGTGCTATAGTATATGCCGCATATAGTATATGTCCACAGCTGGGCTACATAATTCATGCTGCACCTAAAGCTGAATTTATTGGTGCTCTGTCTTTTGTAATGCATTACTATGGAAGCCTTAGATTGTGCTGATATAGGTATTTTCAAATTGTGTCACAGTTTGGTTCGCCTTGTGAGGAATTGTGCTGTTGAGACCTCCAATCTGCTCCACTGCAATTGCTTACATGGAAAAGCATTTAGGCTGTTTTTCAGTTTCTGTAATGTGGAATAACAGCTGGAAACTAGGAAGAGATCCAGTATCACAAACTGTCCACTCTCTGTAGACATTAAATGGCTCCAGGTCACAGGATGGGAGCCTCTGTGTTAAAATTGCTATAGTAACATAACAATTCAGTGTGGGTACAGGTCTTCCTATTTCAGTGTTCCTAGTGTGTGTGCAGACATAGTCTTTTGAAGATGTTCTTGGTTCTCTTGGGCCAAGTTTTGTAAGGAAGCAGTGACCCTTGGAAAGAGAGGTAAGTGGATGCTTTGGTCTCTAGACTCTAATCTTTTCTTAGGCACTATTGCTTCCTGGAAATTGTTTGCTTGTAAGCAGAGACTTCTGGAGGAGGTCCTCCCATGTATTTCCAGGATAAAATACTCATGTGAGAGAGTGGACTCTGCTTTTCTATGCTTGGAGAGATATATGTATTAAAGAAGTTGCACTTAAACCACACCTAGGATTTGCATTGCTGTGTTTCGGGTGCTGACAGGCCAAGCTGAAAGGCACCACACACATCTGTAACTGTTTCTGCAAAGGGGCCACACTGCTGTCAGAAGGAATTATGTTTGTTGAGAGAAGGGTCAACAATGTTGTGTGAACGTTGAAAGTCCAGGGTCAGTCTTGCAGTGAATTCTGCACTTCTGGGACACCACAATACACTATGTGAAGGTGTGAATATACCTGTTTTAGTGCAGTGGCCCTGCTCCTTAGGCCAGGGGCAGCTGGGTAAGGAGAAGCAGAAGATCTTCCCTAATATTTGCAGCATAAAGCAAAAATCCCAACCAAGGCAGGATATATGTAATTACAGACAAGTGAGACACCTGCAAATGAAGCTGCCTTAATGAGACTTCTACGGGTAGAAAAAGCACGTGTAAGAGAATGAGGGACTGGGAGCACTTCATGCTTTAAAACAAGGAAGTGAGTCATACCAAATCAGTGATTTTATTCTTGTCTCACAAGAATAAAATATCTTCTCTCTAGAACTGGAATCTTGTCTAGGTCTACCAACTCAAAGTCTAACACCTCAATTTTCTACTTCCTCTGGGCGACTCTAATCCACATAACGTGTTAAGTAGCTGACAAATAGCTTAGTGCTAAAAATTTCCTCTCTTAAAACACTCTGAAATAACTTCCCTGATAAGATACTACTTCACTTGACTTGAAGGAATACATCTGTTGTACTTGCAGAAATATATTTTCCATGTTTATAATTTCTTATGTACTTATTACACAATACTTAGTACGCAAGTACTTCAGCTCTAGGTGAAGGCCATAGATACACCATGACTTGTTCAAAGTCCAATGCAACCCAAGCTTAGAGGTGGAGTAGAAATGATTCAAAAAATGGTTGTCATTCCTATGAAAGCAAAGCACATTAGTAAGACTAGAGCTATTCTTACTATGACTATGGTCATGGAGTCCTAGTAGTACCATCTTAAGAGTTGATTTATAGATTTTTACTCTAGGCAATTTATCAACTTATGGTTTTGGCAGCGTTTCTGAAATGCATCAAATTGGCATGGTCTGGTAGAACTTGATTCAGAATCACTTAAATTGGAAAGATAATACATTTGAGCTTATATAACTGCATGCAATTTGAAACATCATCCAAAACTCATGTGAGCCAAGTTTAGGATGGTGGTATAGGCTGAAGTGTCAAGGTCAAGAGCAAAGCAGGTCCATTAAGGGGCTGTGAAAGCTTGCAAATGTTTTTTTTCCTGCTGTTAACCCAGATGGTGCTACTTTTAAAACTATTTTATTTGAAAATACTGTAATGCATGGTGCAGAAAGAAGGTTAAGCTAAAACTGAGCGCATATGTTACCTGATTAATGTAATAAGAATATGGTTTTATTCTCTGGATTTCTAGCGCTTGAGAAGTTTGCCATCTTTAAGTTTCTTTTATGTTTAAATAACTCTAGCTATCTTGCTTCTTAGAATTATCCACAGTAATTTTCATTACAAGACTTGTTCATTGTTTTAGCCAAGAAAAATATATTTGTACAGATGGAAAACTGAACTGAATGGAAGTTGTCTTTGGAATGACAATGGATCATGCAGAGAGCATTTCTGCAGAGCGGATGTCAATGTTTCATTTGTGCCTACATTCTTTCATTAAATTGTTTGTTCATTGCTTAGCGTTAAAGCTGGAGCTTACAATGGATGCTCAGAAAATGAGGGCTAAAACCTGTAGGCTTTGCATTCTGTGTTGCAGACTTCTGGCTCAGCTGTGTTAGCATGCATCTGTAACTATTGCTTAGCTTTACTGCTGATGTTAGCTGACTTTATTGGTATGGTCAGAGTTTTACAACAAATACAGGTGACACAGGATTCTGGCTAGCTCGTGCACTGTGTTCTGTGCTGGATGAGCAGATGGTGTAACCATGGATCCTACTTTCAGGTTTGCTACAGCCCCATTCAGTGTTTGTTGTCTGGAGTTTGCACTAGCTGTAAGTGTTTTATGTGGATATAGGAACTTTAAACTGCAGTAATCTTAGTTATAATGGGCAAGTTTCTCTGGCCAAGTTGTGCTTGATCGTGAGGGGTTCTGACTTCATTTTGTGGACACTGGATGTTGAGAAGGAATGTTTGCTAATGCGATATAGGGACTGTGAAGAGGCGATGTGTTTCTAGATGCGGGGAGCCACACTTCTTTGCAACGTGCAGGCTGTATGCTCCTTGCACAGCATGTTTTTGCTTTCATTTTTTCGTTGCAAATGTCAAGTAAGTGCATCTTGTCCTTGGAAAGGAGAAAAAACAAACCCTTGCTCATCTTACTCCCCAAAACTGCTAGCGAAGTAAATAGCCAGTCATCCTGCCTGGAACCCTCTTCCAGAAGACTTCCTCAGTCTTCGCTGTTTGTTAGGACAGTCAGGTGCCTATGGAGTTGAAGTAAAAGGCTCATGTGAGCAGCTGAGGCACCTTCAAGCCTTTAAAAGATCTTTAAGCAGTAACAGTAACTAAATCCTGTATTTAGGTACACCCTGGCACTGGTTGCAGCAACATAAATCATAAGGACTGCATAAATGTACATTTCATGAGTCTTGATTAGTAATTATGTTAGGGAAGTGATTCTAAAACCAGCAATTTTCCTGTCTAAATAAAGACAATCTACATTTCAATATGACAGATATGGGAAAAGTATGTATGTTAACAGTAATTAATATTTCAAAGTGTCTTAGCACAAGACTTTCTCTGCATAGCCACTGACATAGTCTGTATGTCACTGCTCATTTTGAGGTGGAATAGACCTATGCAGTCAAGCTCACTGTATTTTGCTGAGTGAAAATCAAGGCAAAATGAAATAGTGCATGTTGGAGACCGCTGTTCATTATGTGAGAGGGTTCATTCTGCATTCTTTTAGCCTACGTTCTGAAGGAAATGAGACCACTGAGAAGAGCAAGGATGCGGTGAGCAAATGCCATCCAACACATGCTAAGAACTGACAAGTACTGCTCCTTGCTTCAGTTCCCATAGTTGAGAAGGAGAAAGCTTTTGCAAAGCTGAGGAAACAAAATACCTACACTGCTCTGAAAAGAGCAGCCCTGCATGTGCTTTCAAGTATCAGAGGAGAAAAAGAGGAAACCTGAGGTCTGCGAATGGTTGAGTCTGTTGTGCATCAGTCTTGGACTGTAAAGTTTGGACTTTTACACTTCTTTCATAAAACTCATGGTTGATCTAGTTTTCTGTCAAAAAAGACTGTCTCACTGTTAGAAATGCTTCTGTGCATTTGTGATATTTAAAAATAGAAGTTCAAGCATGCTTGGTTTGTGTTTTTTTTAGTGCATTTGAGAGAAGGACATGCCAGTATCAGGTTTGCTATTGAGAAAATCATACTATACAATAACGGTAGAACAGGAATCTTTAAAAACACGTGCTACTTTTAGTGTTTTAAGCTTTAGTCTGCTTTAACATAAAACTAGATTTAACTCCAAAAATATTATGGAAGTTATGCTAGTTATGGGTTCAGTGCTCTTATTTCATATAAAGTTAAAAATGGAAAAAAGTAAACATTTAGCTTTCTCCAACAAGAGGCATTTCTAACAAATAAGACTAACAAGATAGGACTCAAACCAGAAAATAAGCGCAACTTTATCATTCTTCAATACAATATTACATTTTATACTGTGGTTTGAGATCCCTTTGGGATGGTTACTGAAAAAATACCCAGCCGGACTTCTTGCTTGAAGAGCTCAGTCATCCCAATTTTGAATGTTGTCCTCCCACATCCTTCTTAAATGCTTTTCAAAATGTGTCAAACAGTGAGAGATCCTATCTCATAAATCAAACGTTTTTGGTGGGGCAAATATTCACTTGACTAATTCTATTCCTTTTTTTTGGTGACAAATTTTCTGCCACTTAGTTCTCTTCAATACTTTTTCAAATTGAAGACCGTTATAACTTTTACAGCCCTGTAAATTGTCCCTACTGCAATAGAGTACAATTTCAGGTGTGCAGTGAGGCTGACGTTCTTGCTCCTTTGAAAGTTCTGCTAGTAAGAAAATAAATTTGGAGGAAGGCGAAGTTTAGACTTGGATGTATGTACTGCAGATATTGAAAAAAGATGCTTTGTCGCCCCGTGTAATATTCATAGACTGGCCAGTTAGCAGCTTAGAATTGCCGCACTTCACTTTGTAAAATTCTGCCTTGCTCAAATTCTGTTAGAGAACTTGTGTTGTCAAATAATATCACAGAAAAACAGAACAAAAATAGAAAAAAAATATTGTTACATAATGTCCCTTCTCCATTGTTTCATACATGACTTTGCATCAGACTGAAGTGTTTGCATCTCCTGTCCTCTCCCCTTAAGAAATAAATAGGTCAGTTGTTTGTATCAAGCTGGAAAGAATGAGCTAGGCTCATGATATTGCCACTGGCATGTGATTGCTTTGAAAATGTGGTTATTTTCCAAGTAATTGTGTGTTCCTCTACCATAATTTTTCTATCACTCCGTGGTCTTCTTGCTCAATAGTCTGTTGACAGTGTCCTTGGTACAGCACAAGGAAATGGAATTATAACAAGGTTCCCTGCATAGCAATTCAATCCTTTCCAGCTTTTCCTAAAGTCACCTTCAGCATCCTCTCTGTTCATGCTTCAGTTCTTCTCTGCTATTTCAATGCCTTTTCAATAACAAGTTGCAGGATTCAGTTTCTTAAATTGGCTTCTTTAAAACAGCCAAACTTTGAAAGAGCTAAACATTATAATGATTATGTGTATCCAGTCTACAGCCTTTTATATAATAATTCTGGTTTTGCTTTTACTGCCATCCAAGAACTAAGACAGCATGCTGTCTATAAGAATCCAAAAAAACAGAAGCAGCAGCTTTTTCTTGTTTGTAAAACGGTATGACAACAGTTACTTCGCTCCAGGAGCTGTTCTTTCATGTTACTCTCACAGCACTGCCCAATTGTTTGAAATGGCACTTAATTTTATGATCAAAAATTTTTATTATGTCCCTCATCTCTAGAGAAAACAGCTCTGCAGGCAGAACCAAGATTGGCAATGTAACTACTCAAGTAATACCTCCAAGTTGTCTGGGAGGCAGGAGGGGCCCTGCATAATTCTTGTGAAATTAGCTATTTTTGTGATTACACCTTCTCTTTAAATTGTGCTTGTTTTGGTAAATATCTCACCCATGCTATGTATAACTTATTTTAATACATTCGTTCCTAAATGCTTTGGGGCAAACAGTGAAGGGAGGAAAGGAACAGGGAGATCAGCATCAAGCCCTGCGGTGTTGCTGCAGGCACGAGGTGCAGGTGAGTGGTGAAGGGAGAGCGGCCGCCAGGCCGGCGCGGCAGCCGCAGGGCCCTGGCACGATACCAGGGCTGGGCGAAGGGCCCGACAGGGTCAGAAGCAGGTAGCTCTTAGGCCATTTGGTGTTTTGAGGTTAAAATTCACAACTTAATGTTTTTTAATTTTCTCTGTTTGTAACAGCTAGCTAGAGCAGACAGAGATATAACTTTAGTTTTATCCCAGCAACATAACACAAGAAGTGACCTATTGACATCACGTGCTGCTTCGGATGAGCCTGTACCGCCACGGTGGTTCCTGCACAAAGCAGTAATCCAGTCCAAAGGCAAGTTGTGCCCAGAGCAGTTCAGAGTTGTGAATTTAAGGCCCAGCCAGCCCCAAGCCCCTGCTGGAAGGACGTATGGGGCTATTCTGACCGCCAGAGGTGACGCAGGGGTCTTGTGTTTTGGCATGTCTTTGCCTCCACATAACCTGTAGCAGGAGGTGGTTTTCCTGGCTGGAGCAGGGCCCTGCATCTCTGTGCTCGGGTAGACTCTTGCATGTGGAGGTGGCCAGCGTGCAGCGATCACACACTTGGCGTCTGAAAGGAAAAACTGACACTTCTGGGGGTTCCAGACAAGGGGCATAAGTGCACTATTTTTTGTATTAATTAATGTTTTCCTAACAGTTGCTAGAAGTCAATTCATTTCTGGAAGCTGCCTCAGTCCCATGGACAGCTCTCCTGGTAAGAAAAAAAGATTTTTTTTTTCTGCCATCTCTTCTGGCTGTTTCATCAGGTACTTCCGTTGCTTCTGTGTTTTCTAACCGGGTTCTTGGCCAGTTAGTGTGAGGATCCCAGGCCTTGCTTGTGCCCCAGCCACCATCACGTGTCCTGTCCCTGCTGTTACTGCTGAGGGGAGGTTAGTGCTGACCTTACTGGGGTAATATGAAAGTTTGAGTTGTTTTCAAGCATAAATACAGTGGCCACCATTTAAGCAGCTCTGACTTTGAGAGTATCGGCTTCACAACTACTATTGTTATGTCTGAATTTAAAGGAAGAAATAAATATTTCATGAACAACTGAGAATTAGATGTTGATGTTTCAAATGTGTATGAAAATTTTACTGGTTAGCTAGCCAGTACACTGGGTCCCTGCCAGGCAGCAATTTGACAGGATTCTGATTATTCTGAACTGTATCCTTTAGCATCTTCCTGGGTATGAAAGTCCAGTGTAGTCATTTAACCTATTTTAGCATCAATAACTTCATTTCCTTCAGGATTTATAATTAGCTACTTACATTTCTGCATACATTTTTAATATGAGACTGTACGAGGACAATTACCTAAGCAATTTAGTAGAGAAAATACATCTTTTTAATTTCTCTCTCTCTCTCAAAAAAAAAAAAAAAAAAAATTGCAATTCCAGTTCTCCAGTCCAGCTTAAGCATGTTTTGTCCCTATCCATGAAGTGAGTTCGCAGTGCTATATGACCCCAGCCCAGAAACTTGATCTGTTTTGAGTTACTTTATCTCTTTGGTTTGTGGGGAGTTCAAGTAAATGTATCAGTCAGTCATGTTAATGTAAGAAGTTTATAGTCTTACGTCACTTCCCTGGTCGTTCTTTTCCTGGCTTTCACTGTGACTTTTGCAGTGAGTGTTTGTGTTGGAAAGGAGTGCAGCAAATGTTGTGTTTGGTCTGGCTGCCTTGCAATGCGCCAGGGGGAAGCACTCGAGATGCATGAAGCACTAGGAGTTCAGCTGAGCCCCGAATGTGGAAGCTCTGACACTTCTGCTCAGCCAAACTTGCACTGGGACAGGTTGAGGTTTTCTTCATGCCTCTTTTTAATCAGCTGAATTTAGAAGGAAAGCTGATTAAAGACGTACAAAGCTTCATTGTCTTTATCAATACAACTATGACGCAATTTTTCAGGTGAAGCCAAAAATGGAAGGAAAGGAAACATGTATTTCAAATTAAGCAGTTATACACTCAAGATGAAAAGCCCCAAGGAAGTAGGAGAAAGCTTGAATAGGCAAATTAACCTACCTACCATCTATTGTGTGCTGAAAAATTATTTTTAGCATGCCTGTGACACTTTTGATAATTACTTCTCTATTTAACCAAAGGCTCTATTTAACAAAACAGATATGAAACAGGGAGTTCAGGATGAAAGGAGAGAAGTCTATGTAAGCATCTTTTATATTGCTCGTATTAATAACTTGGGGAAGCTATTCTACAGTACAGATAATTACTGTTTGGAAGCGGAGCAGAAATAATTACCTATATTCAGTGACTGGTAATATCCAATGTACTATGTTTTAAAATCCTTCATGAAGGATCTGGTTCCAAGGGCTGCTTAGCATGCTGCAGAACTACAAACATACTATATGAACTAGAACTACCTCCTCTCACGTTGAGCTGGTTAAATAGTTCATTCTGGGGTGCCCCAGAACCCAAAGGAGAAGATTTCTGAGAGCAGAATATTTAGCAATGTGGAAGCCGATTTTGACATTAACCAAGCAATCTGCTGAAACTGATCATAGCAATCAAGTGACTTTCAGGGCATCTTCCTTCCATTAGGTCGTTTGCAGGAAATAAATGATTTGAAATAATAATAACAGGAAGTAATAATAACAGGAAATAATTCATAGATGACTGTCAAGTTTATGGAAACTCATTAAAAATGAGCATGAAATTTGTGTGCTGTTCTATACGCCTTCTTTATTTTACTGTTTTAATCATCAGCTTTCAAATAAAGTGCTGAAAAATACTTTATGACTGAAGGCTTGTAGAAGGAAATGGCAAACTCCATGTGTAGCTTGTCAGCAGCATGAAGAGGATTTCCCAGCTCAGTTGTAGGGCTTTTTCTTTATTGCTGGTCTGTATCTGGTTACCTGTGCAGTCGGAGAAAGCAAAAAATCTTTCCAGTTTATTAGCAACACTGAAGAAATTGAAAGACAGGGTTTGTTTGTTTTTATTTTTTTCAGTAACTGACTGCTGAGTGAAAAAGGAATTAGGGCTAGGTCAAGATTATTTTTTTTTTACTTTTGTAAAGAGATTAGAAAAGTAGAATTCAGCCATCAATAAGGAAGATATAAAATAAAAATTAAATACAGTATCTTAGTATCAGCATTTTTGTTTCTATGCCTTCTTCTTCATTAAAAAACTTTTCCAAAGGGCCGCCATTAAATTATGGTTCTCTGCTTCTCAGGATGATATGCACTCCCTAACTTAGCACTTATGCGGTAGGAAAGAAATTAGTTTTGAAACTTTCATTTTTCTCCATTGACTTGAGAAAGAAAAAAAAAATTGAAAAAATTCTTTACAGGTCCAAAGAGAGGGTGAAGTGTATATGGATATCCCTGATTAAAACTCATTTTCAATTTAAATTAAAAGTTCAATTTCAATTAAAAGTTGACTTTTAGCCAAGATGACATTAGCTGTGACAAAGCAACGGCACAGGCTTCAGTGCGGATGGCATTTATAGGTGTGAACAGGTTTGTAGTTTCGTGCTTGGCTTGTGTGATGAAATGTAGTAAGCTTTGACTGGTATTCACTGCCAGGAGCCCATGGGGAGGCTGTGAAGGGTATTCAAACTCTCCTCAGAAAGTGGTTTTGTAGGAATGGTCAGACACCATGTCCTGCTCACAGGCCAGTGCAGGTACAAGGCAGGTTCTTGGCCTTGGTGCCCTTACAGCCTCTGCCCTGGCGAGGCTCCCTGCGAGAAACAGGCCCTTGTTGGGAGCTGAGCACGGGAGGAACTCGATCATCTTCCCACATAGGACACAAAGGTTTCCTTATTTCATAGATAAAAGATTCGGCCCTTGGGAAGCAGTTTTTGGCAGCATATGCTATAATGACCCAGTGAACAAAACGTTTTCATCTCTCATACCATCCTTTCTAAGTGAATTTACAGGTGTCTGACTCCTGCCTCTATTTTCAGTAATTTATTCTTTTACTTAAACCAATAAAGGTAAACAGACTATCTTCTTGTCCCACATTTGCATGTGCATTAAATGTTTTGTTCAGTTATTTCACAACACTGTAAAATGATCCCTCGCCAACAACTCGGGAGGTACCTACCACGTGGCAAGCTGCATTGGCAGAGCAGTGCCGTGACCCACTGCAAAGGCAGTGATCACTCTTGGCCATTAGTAAAATGCAGTAGTGTCAGAGAGCCTGACCTTTGAATATGCAATTTACCATGGCCAGCTTCCCTTCATTTCCAAATTCCTTTTAAATATTTGCAAGTTCAGCAGCACTAAAATTATCTCTACTAACAGGCATAATAGGAACATGCTTAGGTCTTGACATTTCATATTCTGATTTGTATTCATAGTTTTCACATTAAGATTTATTTTGTAAGATTTATTCAAAGCGAGCATGAACAGGAAATTAACACAAAGTAATAGGAAGAATATAAACTGGTGGATTAATTCTCTTTTAGAAATCTGAGTTGAACCTCACCGCTGTATTCTATGTTTTGGGGAAAATATTCCTATTGAATAGACTGTATTATTATATTATACAGGGCTTGATTTTAAGAACAAATATGATTGTGGATTAATCCATTCAAATTACAAAGCAGAAGTACTCCCTAATATGGAACTAACACTCCTAATTTATTGGTTTTGGCAGACTAAGCAAAATACTACCACTGTGTAGATGTAAAGTAGCTACATGAATTGCTTGTGCGTGAGTAAAGAACTGCAAGGTAAAAGGTAGATGCTAATTCAAAAAAAAAGTTTTATAAATCAAAAATCATAGTGATCAAACTTAATTAGTTCATTCAAAAGCTCACTGACTAATACTTTTTTTTTCTGTGGAGCTAGACATGCTTTAAGAAGCTCAATTCCCATGAAAAAGAGTGCATATAATTTGGCAGAAAACTTGGCATTGAACAGGAAACTTGGCACTGGACAGAATTTACCTCTTGAAATTTAGATATGGCACAGTGAAGGGGATTGGAACTCTTTAGTTTAAAATTAAAAAGCTACTCTCAAATTCACTGTGCATTAGATTTTTATCTAAGATTCTAGGTTCCCCAGGTGTTTACAACTCTGGCCTCTTCTGTTAGAAATTTAGTAAGTGATGCCCACATTCAAGCAGTGCATCAGAATGGAGGCATTTGAAAATCCGAACAAAAGGCACCTCTACCTGCTCTGCTCTTAGAGTAATAGTAATAAAATAGATGAGTAGAACAAATTTATTATTGTATATTTAACTTAAATGCCTAAAGACCAAGTCATTGAGATAATTCCCACAGTGATTTTTTTTCAGTGGGATTGACTGACTGACTGGAGATGATCATGCTAGAAAGATGAAAGTTGTAAATATGTGAATTATTAAGAAATAATTCATTTATAATGTGTTTTGGAAACAGTATTTTTATTTTTTCTCCAAATTTCTAGTTTTTTAAAAAAAAAAAAGAAAAAAGAAAAAAATTAAGCAACATTGTAGGAAGTAGTATCTAGAGTTTATGCATGATGAATATTTACTATTATAATAATGTTATTAAAATATTGTGGTATTGTAAAATAAGAATGTTACATTGATTGGAAAATAGATTTCATTTGGCCCCCATTTATGTTAATCATATGCAATTTTTTTATAAGTGATAATCTTGTAAATATAAGTCCAGATAAATGGTTCTGTAACAACCAGGTTGACTTCAGAAGATTCCCTTCAAAATTTGGTGTATTTGGCAGTGCTCTGCTGAGTTGGTCTGGTCTCCTAATACTCTTTTCTATTTATTAAATAGTTAATGTATATGTTGTAACAGATTCATTATGAAAAGGGGCAACAGCGGTGTGGTATGAGAGAAGGCTTATCTTTAATTTAAAGATTAAAGTTTGTTATGAACTTTGCTCAGGTTCAAGATTGTCTTTATTGCATCTTTAACGTGGCAGTAATTCCAAATTCCTAGCCAGCTGGTTGCACCTCTTTCCAAGTGAGAAGGTACCGTGCTTCAGTAGAAGACCAGGAAAAAATGACCAGGGCAGGAAGAAATGTTACAAGTACGATAAAAAAAAAAAAAAAAAGGCAAACTGGAGTTGTTTGTGATATGGCATTTCTGCCTGTCCCGGTCACTGAGGTGCCTGTTCCTGGATGCCATAGTCCACATCCTATGGTCCACATGTCTCGGGGACTAGCATCTCAGTTGCCTCAAAGCAGAGCAAATGATCCTTGGGAGCTCTTGCTAGTGGAAGAGTGGCAAATGATGCATCAGACTAGAGAGTCTCCTAGATCTGCTACAAGGTGTTTGTTTAGCATGTCGTCCTTGCATAAGGCAGCAAAAACAGGAGTGAAAAAGCACTTTTCCCTTAAGAAAAGATAAGAATGGAGGGGGTTGCTATTACTTCTTTCTATCTTCCCTTTCCCTAAGATCACCTGGACTTTTCCCTTAACTCGCCCCATTATGTGAAGGTCCAGAATATTAGATGCTTTTGTTTCCTCTTGCTCTCTTTTCTGGCATTTGGAGGCTATTTTTCTTCTTGGACTAGTTTTTAAATAGTATCCTTAATTTCTTATCAAATGTTTTGTTGTTTTATGTCAGAGTGTATAATGCCCTAAAAACACACAATTTTGAAAATCTCTGTGGATGGTCTTGCAGACAAGACTTCATTAATAAGGTTGAACTCTGTTTAAAATACATAATCGTGTAACGACTTGCAACTGAACAAACAAGTACATCTTAGAGTTGATGGGCTTTAATATAGGATTATAGACTTTTAAATTCTCTAACCATAACTGCATATGTATTGTACAGTAATCTGAGCAGGATATGGAGTGTTTAGCTTTTAAATAATTTATGGCATTCTCATGATATTTCTTAACATTAAATTATGAACAAATGGTCTCAGTCTTAACTCCCTTATGAAGTGTCCTGTTAAGAGACGTATAAATGCTTTATAACTTTGACTGTATGAAATTCTTTACAGTTTATGATCTTCATGATTTAGAGGCTTAGAAGAGCCTTTAAAAAAAAAAAAGTTTTTGTATTTTGCCTTTACTGTATTCACTGTCCTCCAATCAATTTCCTGCAGAGTATCTATAGCATTCCAAACTAGTGAAAAGCTTCAAGCCATTGTTACATAATAAAAATAAATGAGATTTCTTTTGCTTCTGAATATGGAGCTTCTCCTTCAAATGAGTGAGGCAGAAGACAGGAAATATCCAGTCTTTGATCAGTGAAATTCTTAGGTTCTGGTATGTCATGATTCATCATTTAGAATCATCTTTTACCATTAGAAAGCCAGATACCTTTCCACTTTGCATACACGAAATCCTTTTTGGTCTGCAGTTCTGCTATGAAGCATCGTAAGATTTTTTTTTTTTTTTAAGTTAAAAGCATTTTATATATATATAGAAGCTATCTATTAAAGCTACTATATAAAAACTCATCTCTGCTTTTCAGGACACTGCAGCTGGATTTATAATTCCAAATTGGCCAGGAGTTACAGTGCTGGGATATACAAATGCTAAAAATCTCAAAGCCTATACATCAACGAAAGTGGTTTATCAGTAAAATATATACCTTCTGTCATAATATATAGTAGTTTTATGATCCTTTGTTCAGTATGCGCACAATTCATTCTCTTCCTCACTTCCTTAATTCATTATCCACAAGAACTGAAATCAAAACACACACCTCAGGCATTAAATATCTCTACAAAGACGGGCTGAAGTGATTTACATGTTTTATTTGTACATTTACATGCTTCAACCTGTTAAAAATGGATTACTTTCAGCAACCAGTAAGTACCTAAAAGGTGGACAGGCACTGCAGGACAGTAGTCTTGCTTTTCCAAGCAGGTGCAGCAGTTTTCTGCCCACGGCTCTACCCAAAGCTGGTAGGAGTTGCCTGAAATAAACATGCATGAACTTTTCGGGTGCTTTGATTTTATTAAAGCCCCATGTTTTGGTAACAGCGCAGATGAAAGGAAAGGAAATCCATGCGCACAGTCCGCCAAGGGCTGGGCTAGGACCGCGCGGCCTTTTCCTCATCCTTGGCGGCTCCCGCCCGAGGGCGCGCGGCGACCGTTGGGGCGGGGCCGGGCGGGGCCAACGGTCGCGGCGGGAGCGCGCGGCCGCGGCGGCTCCGAGGCGGGAGAGGCCGCTGGATGTGGCGGGTTGCGGCCAGGACTGAGGTTACCCGCGTCCCTGCGGGCATCAGAAGTGTGTATGTTGACTGAAATGCAGCTAATGCTATGTTAATTATGTGGTAATAAATGGTAAGTATAGACTGTTAATCATAGTTACTATACACTTCATGCACAGGTAATGCACATAGTGCATTTGGATTGCCACTTTATCAGGATGGAGTAGTTTTCTTCTTCCATCACAAGGGAAAAAATAGCAATTTTCATTTGAGAAGTCTTGGCAGTGATGAGCTCACTTACCACAAAAGCGGGGATGAAAACACTTGGCATGGCCCATTTAACTAGTTTTTTGATTGCATTTGGCTGATATTATCCAATTTTCCCACTTTGCTTTTATAGCTGAGCTTTGTTATATTCCACATACTATATAGCACCATCTAGGATACCCAAAGCAACCACAAGCATCAGCAATTTTGCGTCCTGACGCTAATGGAGCCTGAAAATGGCAAGAGCAGCAGCCAAAGCGATAGGGAAGCTCTTCCTCCTGGTGAGGTGTGAGTGCGGGTGCGAGTTGTTCAAATGCCGCTCAGGAGGAAGGAGGCCGCATCGCTCCAGAGTCTTGCAGGGAGCCAAATCATCCCAGAAAGACTTTCTCTCCAGGGCTATGGAGAGAAGCATGGGATAAAAGTGTTCACCTGTTTCCAGTGCGTTGAAGACAGATCGCAAAGGCTAATTCTGATACTCATTTTTCTTTCTTCACAAATACAATTATTGCGGGATTTTGCAGGATCTGGAAGGAGGAGGGACCTCTGTATGGAGTTTCCCTATCTGAAGTTAACTGCGTTAAATTCCAGATGACTCTAGGTATGATGAATTTGCTCCTTCCTTTGTATGGAAGTAAATATTAAAATTCGCATCTTACAAAGCACTATTTTTAAAATCAAAATTAAGGAGTTTTCTTTAAATGAGGCCTTATACGATGGTTAGGTGTTTTGACTATTAGGAAAAGAGGTTAGTGCCATTAAAGATGTCCTGGGTTTTAGACTTGGTTTGCATTTGATAGCAATAGCACTTGATCCTTATTTAATTTCAAAAGGCTTTGGAAGTTAAATGCTGCTGTCAGAAAATTTACAGAGAACCTTGGTGTCTGGGAGGTCCTTGTGTTTTGATTCTGAGCTCTTCAAATCAAAGGTGAGTTTTGTAGGACCAAGCCTGAAAGGAGGTGTGGAGGGGTAGGGTTACTGTGCATTTAACAGGGACACTCTTAGTGCAAGTGACCCATTTCTTTGGAAAAAAATGTGTTAAGTGATAGAGAAACAGGCAGGAAAGCCCATTTATTGCAGGAGTTCTATTATTTTAGTGTTTCCACTTGAACAATTTTGCTATTGTGCTGCATATAGTATGCATAAAAGAACAGCACAGTCTTGTAATGCTGGTTTCTAGCTCTTTTTAGCATGTGATGTTCCAAGTTGTACTTCCTTGCTGCAACTACAATAAAAAAAAAAGGGTCAGAAATCTTCTTAACTAAAAATAATTTGATTTTCAGTATAGGTTCAATGCGTTCTGTTTATTGGTCTTAAAAGAATTTGAATGAATCCATCAAAATATTTCTAACTTTAGCAGCAACATTAAGCCTTTAAAGTCTTTGGATTTGGATTACTGTTTTGCTTTTCCTTGCACTTCTTTTCTCAGCTTAGGTTTATAAAGTTAAATTTATTACATAGACTTGAGTTTATTGTATGGCTGTACTTGCTGTCAATTACATAAATTAAATTTGCATTTTAAACCCAGATAAAGCACAGATTTCTATTAGAATAAAGCATTTGCTTCTAAAAATCAGGTTTCAGCTAATATCAGCTGAAATGCCAGTTCATCACTAGAGATGTATAGTCTCAGGCTTTAGACCAGTAAGACATTAATCTGCCCAGGTAAACTTTGCATGCAGTGCTGAATGCTTGCTTCAGATGATGAGAGATTTCTGATAAATAAGTGTCCCTCCAGTAGTTCAGAACTTACTTCCATGGGGGACTGAAAGATTAATTCAGAATTAGATGTTCTCATCCAGAGGTTTAAGATGATTTAAGTGATTCACTTTAGATTCACTCGTAATTAGTTTGCGTTCAAGTGATATCCTCTTGGTTTGTACTAATTTGAAAATTGCAAACTACTCTTCTTCTAAATTAGAGTGTCCACACAGGGATTCAAGAAACTCAGTGTTCCACATGTTCACCTAATCAAAAATCCTTTTTTAAATTTTTCTATTTAGACAAATATGCAGATATTGATGGTGAAAAGCTGGCTCGTTCATACTGGTGATTAAACTTTCCAGTCACTTTCTTGAAGTTTCCATCATTGGCCATGTCTTAAACAGCCTTAAGACAGAATTAAGACAGAATTATTTAGCAATATTAAAGGACATTTTATTAGATATAAAGGACAATTGACTTTCCTTACAGGCTGATGTAATGCGAGCCCTTGAGACAAGTGTGTGCAGTCAGATGCTCTATACCTCTTTGCTAGGCGTTAATCCTTGGTGCTGGATAGACCAGGAGATCATGAATGTTCTGACTTAGTACCCGAAAAGCCTGTTTCCAGAGTAAATTTACATTGTCTAATATTCAAGATAGCTTTTCAGGTTGATTCTTTAATACTAGCCCCACTTAAAAGCAAGAGTGTATGAAAGCTCTTAACTGCTTTTGCTTAATTGTGCAAGCCCTGATTTTAAATGTCTTGGTAGGTATAATTCTCATTTCTTTAATTAGTTGTGTAATGGTTATCTAAATTGTATGATTTCTGTGAAAATATTCTTGTTCTTAAGTGAATTCTTAAGTGAATTTTCCATGCCAGGTCAAGTTCCTGAACTGTGAGTCAGGGTCTGTTAATGCCCACTGATAAAACTGTGTTTATGGTACCAGTTAAATACAATGTAGAGCTGTACTAAGATCCTGCCTGACTTTGTGGGAAAGAGAGAAACTGACTCTCTTAGCTCGGTTGCTGCAGAGCATCTTGAGCATGATTTGATGCTGACCTGCGTACAATTCATTCTACATGTCATCTGATGAATAAAGGAATAGCAGATTCTCCCTTGATTCTTCCTAAATGCGCTGTGGAGATTCTGTTCCTGAGCTACAGCTGGACTAGCACCTGGAAAGCAAACAAGAAGGTCCTCCTGAGGCTTGCTATTTTCATCACTGCACTGCAGCAGAGGTGACTTTAGAGCCACTCTGATGACATTTGTGAATACACTCTTACATTACTTGATTCTGTGGGGGGAAAAAGTCATCCTATTGCAACTTCATTTAAACATTCCTTCTCTATGAAGCAGCCCTAAGTGGTAAGCTCATAAATTTTGGGTTTTTTTGACCTCTCATTTCAGTTTGTTTTTTGTGTTAAGTTGCAGCACAAAAAGGTTACAACAGACTTTTTCTAAAATATTCTGGACACCTGTTCTGGTACATTAAAGCAGCCTACTTGTGTTAATTGGATGTCTTTTGGCTTCTTTGGTATGTTCTGTTAGATATAGCTTAAAATCAGAAGTGCAGTTTCTTCTTAGAATTCTTCTATTGTCTATTTACAAACTGGCCTTTAAAACCCTGCTGAGAAATGGTCTTGTCACAGGATGCTAGTGGATAATCAGCTTTATAGTCTGTAAATGCATTTGAAACATCTGTTGGACAAAAAAGCAAGGAACTTATTGCCAAATATGCCCTAGATTCTTCCTTTTTGTCCTTGAATGAAGCTAACCTTTTGAGTCTGCAGATTTTTAGATTTGAGATGAAGGACCAAAATCACTTCATTGGGCTTCAGTTGTCTGTTATTTTAGAAAATATTATGAGTTCCTGAAAGACCAATTAACCTTAAAATAAACTAACTGCTCTGTTGCGTGTTTTCCTTTGGGAAGCCGTGCTGGAATTTACTGATGTTTACAGTGACTGCTCACAACGATAATTAGATGTTAAAGTGATGATCCTTAGACAGCAAGGAGGCTGCAAAGCATTCTCAAGGGCTCAAGGCCCTGCAGAAGGAAAGATGATAACCTGCAATCTGATGGGGACAGAGAGCAGTGTTTAACTCATACCCTTCATTTATCTTCTCTAGGCTGAAAAGAAAACCCACATTAGAAGTAACTGACTACCTCCTGACAAGGGGAGAGTGCCTGTGTTTTAAAGGTGGTAAATTCAGCATAGGTTTTTTATTTTATGTGATTGCCTCTCCCAAAAGAAAGGAGAAAAAAAAAAAAAAACTGGGAAAAGATGAGATTACCACCAATTACTTGTTAAATCCTGACCAAAACAAAGATTGCCTGCATTTTGTATAAATTGCATTTTTATAAAGCAAGTCTGCTGATCTCTGCTGATTAAACACAGTGCTGCGATTGAATTAATGTGAAACTTTTATGTTAGCACTTTTATGTGACTGGTTTGCAACCTGTCCTTCTTGTCAACCCTGAGTTGGCATCAGATTCCAGATTTCATGTGACATGGCATTGTCTACCTCAATTGAATTACTCAGGGTAGGGTGAACTGAGAGTAATTCTATGGCATTATGTTATTATAAAAAGGATTTCTGAGAGCAAATAAAAAATTCACTGTTAGGTGAAAAGAGCTTATTCCAATGCTTCAGGACAGGATTCTGTGTTTTCTATCACAGTCATTTTTTGCTGTGTAAATCTGTTGTCCTCCTCTACATGAGGAGAATTAGTCCTCCTCTTTTACAGTTGCAGTTTTGCAGTGAGCTTAATCTGGGAAAGTCTTAAGAAAGGGCAACCTATGGACACTTTATAGGAGGCCTTTAATGTTGCTGGAGGTGTCGGCTCTCATTTGATGTTGGATATGATCAAGCAAGGACTGAAAAGGTGTATCTGCATGAGGGCTCTGTTTCTCTTGGACTTCCCACGTGATATTTAGTGGACAAAACTTTGGGTAAATAGCTGTCACATTCTGCCAGAAGTATAAAAACCAATGTCAGAAACTAGATGTTACAGTTGTGAAGAAGTTATGACTTTTAATATATTATATTCTTTCATCCATCTCTACTTCACTTGTTTCTACACACACTAAAGAGTCCTAGCATTCCTTGGCCCTCAGACCTTTCTAACTGCTAGTCTTTTTTCTTTTTTTATTGACAATTCAGACTGTAGTCTTTCTGTTATTTAACTGGCCTTGTTCAGTCAGTGCTTATTGTACTCCTGTTTGCGTAAATAGCGTGGGTATGTTCATCTTTCCATTGAGGATTATTCAAACTTCACTGTTTGGTATATGCAAACCTGTATGCATGCTTGGTGCCCCGCGGATGCGGGTGTAAGCGCAATGCCCACAGTGCATGCCCACAGTCAAGTTAGCAGTGCAAAAATACAACCAAGGGAGACTGGGTTTAACCCTAGGGTTTCTGCTACCCTTGTGCAAATGCTGCATACCTTCAATTATATCCTGAATAATGTTTATTTTTCCATATAAAGTCATTTACCTGTGTATCTTAAATTTGCTAGTGAGTGTTGTTCTAGGTTAATTTCCTAATTCTCTTCCTTACTTGTATCTCACCGGGACAAATGAAGAAGTTTCACTCACAGTTATTTTTTCCACTGAAAGTGACACTTGCTGGGCTTTCTCTCATCACAGAGAAATACCAGCTTTTTTCCCCTCTGATTTATTTTACGCAAATGGATTTTATTGTTGTTTTGTTTTTAGTAAGAAATTGGAAGAAACTAAGAATAAGAATTTAAATATCCATTCTGATTTTAATGTTGTGTTTATTATACCATCCCTTGGTATAAGTATTTAGATAATAATCAGAAGAAAATGAACTGCTTAATCCCTTGCAATCCCTTCAGAAAAAACTTCAGCTGCTTTTCTTCATCACAGCACTGGCTATTTGTTACTACTTTAGCAAGTGTACTTTAGCAAGCACAGCTAATTGTGCTGTCAGTGAACTACACGCATCCTCCAACCTCCAATTTCTTTTTTTTTTTTTAATGCCATGCTTTGTTACTGAAGTGTTCCTTGGGTGAACATTTTACTTACAAAAATACCCATCCATGTTTCCTTTATTTAGACACAAATGTGCTTATGTGTGTACACACAGAGCATGCATATGCTGATTGTAGAAGTTTTTCAAAAATTGTCTTTTGTTCTTCCCACATCTGCAAAATGGGCCTTTGCAGAACAGTGCCCTTTCTTGGACTGTCCTAACACCCACACTCACTTAGATTATCAGGGTGCCGCTGCACCTTTAGTTCTTCTTCTTATCACCACAAATTAAAATGATTCTTAGTAATTTTTTAAAAAACATTATTTTAATTTTGTCTGGGAGGAGCGCCCAATTGCAGATGCAAATGCCACTTTACCACTACTAAATAGAGGCATTAGTCTTACCTGACTTCTTTTGTCTGCTTGTCAGCTCAATTACAGCATGTCAGTGCTGAAGGATACACCCCTGTCACTGGCGTGGAAGGCAGAAGGACATGTTAGCACCTGTTCTCAGCAGAGTTCCTGACCTCTTCTCACTGCCACAAAATACCAATTGGTTTTAGAGAAGAGGTTAAGCTACATCTAGTGATCTGCGTCCAAGATGTCTTATCTCCAGTTCTTTCAAATTAATTTTTGTAAGCTGCAAGGCTGAGGAATAAATTCCTCAATCATAACTTTCTGTATCTTGCATGGTTGTTTACTGATGTCATTTTTTTCTCTATCATCTAAATTGGAAACAAATGTATTCTTAGAACATCCTGCTTTGGTTTTCCTACTCCAAAGAAAAATTACAGTGTAGCTAGTTCACAAACCTGGAGGACACTCCCCCCGCGATCAAGTCTTCTTGTTGCTCATCAAGCTGCTTTTGCTTTCTGTCTTCTCATGAGCCTCTTCTTGGCCTGAACATTTCTGGCAAACCGATTGCATCTTGCGTAGTTTAAGTTGGTGCTTTTAAGTGCTTGGGAAATAGGTTATCTACTCTATTGATTTTGGTAAGACTGCTGTGTGAACTTGTTTTGCCCAACAGAAGTTAGGGGGGAAAAATATAACAACTCAATGTGAAACAGTAACAATATACAATGGCCGAATGCTGGAAGAAGACTTATCCTTTGTTTGTTTCTAAAATGGGTATCAAACTTGCATTTTATCAGAGAAAAATTGAGGATAGCTATCATTCATTTCGTTCTCAGAAAAAAAAAAATGTGTTTTTCCCCCCCTTCTAAGCTCTGTGAAACCTTACCAATATTTTTATATAGTATCAATATAAACTTTACTGCTTTTACATTAACTATATTGAAGCAAGAAAAAAATCTCTGCTGTAAAAATGCAATGATGTAATGGCAGCCTATTTCAGCAGTACAAGAAAAGCAGCTCAGATGTGGAGAAGAGAAGGCTGAGAGGGGATCTAATCAGTGTCTATAAGTACCTCGAGGGAGGCAGTGAGGAGGATGGTGCTGGCCTCTCTTCAGTGGTGGTCACTGACAGAACTAGAGGAAATGGCCACAAACTGAAGCATCGAAAGTTCCACAGGAACTTAAGGAAAAATTTCTTAACAGTGAGGGTGACAGAGCCCTGGAACAGGCTGCCCTGAGAGGTTGTGGAGTCTCCTTCTCTGGAGATCTTCAAAACCCGCTTGGATGCAGTCCTGTGCCACGTGCTCTAGGTGACCCTGCGTGTGCGGACTTCTAGAGGTCCCTTCCAACCTTAAGCATTCTGTGATTCTATGACATCAGGCTAAGCATGTTCTCTGTCATAATATTCTCATGCCTTTATGATAAATTTAAAGAATTTCCTGATGGAAAGTGTGTTATTTCATGTTACATTTGAATATTGGATGTTTATATAGACAGTTTTAATACCTTATATTTGTCATTTCTGATGAAGATATTGTCTTCTAGACCATGCCTTAAAGCTTTAACGTGCATTAAGAAAACTCAGCAGCAGTAACCATTGGGCAAGCACTCGCTCATTGTTCTTTACATTCCATGCCTCCATATCTTCTCTTAAACTACTACTTTAATTGCAGATTTTTTTTCTTAATGTTTGCACAACATCTAGTGCAGTCACATTATAGGCCTTGAGTAAGTCTTCAGGTAGTAGAGTAAGATGACTATCAGACTATTAACGATTTGGAAGCAAAACACCAACGTGCAAAACAAATTATCTTCCATTGATCTGTCCTAGAATCCTTACATTGAGACATTGAGGAGTGGGCTATAAGTTTTTAAAGTTTAATGAAGTGGAGGCAGAATCATAAATAGCTCTGACATGTAGAATACTACCAAGGGGCATTTAGTTGACTTAAAAAGACTATGTGTATTTGATTGTCCCTTCCCTCACCTCAGTCAGGATATCTTAATTTCTCACACTGGGAAACAAAATTAGGTTTATTTTCTCAAAGATCAGGCTTATTTTTCTCTCAAAAGTCAGGCTTATTTTCTTTGCAGTATTGATTTACTGCCTTTAGATCTGGCTTGAGACGTGTAATGAAGTTGAAATTTTAAAGGCTCGAGGCCTTTGCCTTGTTTCTGATAGCTGCTGATAGTTGTGGGGTGGATGTTGTGTTTTCATGTCAATCTTTGACTGGACATATAATCCCAGGAGAGTGTCCTTGCTCTTCAGATCATCCTTTTTTGGCAGAGTGGATTTTTCCATTATGATTTGGACAAGGAGGAATGGTACAGTGCATGGGAAAGTGAATTTGAAATTTTAAGGTATTTTGTTCGTGGTTTTATATGTTGGAAAATTCTGCTTGGAATTTTCTCACACATTTGTATTTAAAACTATTTTTTCAATAAGGAAAACTCTATTCCTTTGTGTAATCTTCGCAGAAGTAAGAAAATCAGTATACTTTGTCTGGAATGCAGCTTGGTGCTACCATTGTGTACTACTTTTACAGACTGGAAAAATAGAAAAGTTTGTAAGGCTGCAAAGTCAGGAGGTTTTTTCTTTGTATGTGCTGTGACAGGTTAATGTATGACCAGTTATTTTGATAGTTTCATTTGCATGTAAGAGCGCAATTCCTATAGAATGATCCTTACTGTATATGTTCCCTGCTTCACCTTCTGACCCAGTTTTACTGCACTGCTGTTGACACGGTGAAGCTCGCTTCATTGATGAGTAGATGCATTTTTTTTTTCAGTACTTTAGTGCCATACATTTTTTATAAACTGCCTGGATAATTGCTTTTAGAATGAGAAAATCAAAGGTGGAAAAGTCTCTGTGGCTTTTTGAGAGTAAGGGAAAATTTCACATGTGGTTTAATTTTTGTGGAGATTTGCACATCAGGAATGATTGTGAATTTTGTGTCAGCCTATGTCCCAGTAGACTGAATAATTTTCTGTTACTCAGCAGAGCACTAAGCAGCCATTTTATAAAAGTATAAGTAGCTTCCAAAACAAGACCTGACTTTTTTGAGTGTTTTTTTTTTTTAATCTCTTTTGGTAATGATTCTTATTTTAGCACAATGAATTTGTGATGTTAGATTAACAGCAAAGAAATATGACCTTAATGTAGATTTGTAATGTAAGATTTGTATCTCATATTCAGCACGACCAAGATAGAATTAATTAAATCTGCAACAGTTTTGCAAAATTTGTAAATTTACAAAATATTTTTTAAAACAGTCATTTCAGTGAACAACTAGGACAACAAAACTTGATTTGAAATATTTCCATCTATTTTACACTCGGTGAATGCTCACGCCTTCAGTAGCCTGCCAAGTGGGATTTACTGCTGCCATTGATTACCATGTAAAGGATACAGCTTGAATCATGTTCATTAATGTTTTATATCCTTGATTGAGTGGATTGGTGTGTGGCATATCAGGTGAGTGGACTATAAACACAGCTACCAAAAAACTGCTGAAGCCTAAAAAAGAAGTAACACCTCATGGAATTATACATGTGAACATCCAGGCTGTGGCTTATTCACCTTTAAAATCAGAACCATTGTAAAATCATTGTAAAATAGGTGATGAGTTGTAATGTGAGGTGGGATACTTTAGTGATTAGCAGCAGAACTGAATATTTGATCAATTATCTTATTTGTAAAAGATGAATATCACAAATCAATTTTCAAGACCTACTGAAAACAACAAATTACATAGCAGGAATAATCAAAAAAAAGACACTAATGCTTATCCAGAGATTAAAATGATGTGAGACACACTGGCTGCAGGTAAATTACCCTTACTGCAGAAATTCCTTAAGAAAAAAAAGAGAACCAGGACTGGCTCTGCCTTCAACCTTACTTGGCTACCTGGAGCAATACTTTACAAAAACAACCACTTAAAAATGTTATTAATGCACAGTATGAGGAGAAGTTGCAAAAGCTTCTATTTGACTTCTGAACAGATTTAGGCTCCTCAATCAATTGGATGCAGGCTTCTTAGTCAATCGGATACCTCCAGAAATGTATTAGAAGTCTGTAAAGGTCTGGCCTAAGCATGCCCCGGCCTGAAAATGTTTGACCTTTAACTTTCTACTTTCTTTACCTGCCCTCCTCCTCCCTCAGAAAAGCACCTTTTGCTTAATCTCTCCTTGAAACTTGTTTTGGGCTCATCTGTATGTTTATTATTGTACTATTCCTGTACAGCAGACCCTTCAAGAGAGCATATCAAAGAAAAAGAAGCAATCCTGAAGGATTTTAGATTTGCATAACTTCCTCTCTGGGAGGTTCAGAAGCTTAACTTCTGAGACCTCAAGACTTAGCAGAAGATTTGTGGCTGCAGTTCCTTAAGGAAAAATTATTCTGTCCTCGACTGTATATGTAATTGACCTAGTTATATAAATAGCTTGTAAAACTGCTCTTGACTATAAAATTTAGATTTTTTTCATTTACTTTTAAATGTTTATCTGTAAATGACAGCATATGCTTCTAAAATTGTGCTAAGATTTATTTAGGTTTATTATTACTTTGAATTGGGGAATTTTATAATTAAATTTCATTTTCTCTGCCTGGCCTAGTGCAGTGATATGAAAGTGCTGTAGGCATAAAACTCCATTTGTATCAGGTTAAATTTCATTATATATTCAAGATTTTTAAAAGTTTTCCAGGCTGTGTAAACCTGAAAAATTAATTATTTCAAGACTCTATGTTTTGTTGATGTTTTGCTGCCGCTCATGTACACACAATTAGAATGGTGAAGCAGGCCTGTAAGTCACATAAATTGTTGTTAATTGTTAACCTTTTTACAAAGCAGGTCCTCTCCTCGTGCACCTTGAGTTTTTCTTTAGAGGAACCAGGATAGTGCAAAGCTAATGTCATTGTTAGCATAAAAATCTCTAGTTACAGATGAGGATGGAAGGACTTCAAATCTATCCCTCTTTACTGTGAAGTGCCCGGTTCGATCTGTCAGGGAGAGTAAGGGAACCTCAAGTTGTCCTGTAGTATGGGAGCTGCTGCTGCGTGCGGTACCTTCTGTACGTGGGCTGATTCCCCTTAGAGCTACGTGGTGCGCGCTGCCCTGGGGCATTGGCGACGCCTGCCTGGTATAGGTCAGTCCTTACACGTATTCTGTAACAGATGGAAATATTACCAAAAAGATTTTTTTGCACAACACTCACTGGTCTAAAATAACCATTATGTAAGAAGCTGAGAAGCAGTGGATGGACGTGGGAACTGTCCGTCTTTGTGCAACACTGCGAGCTATTTCTGCGGAGCTGCTGGGGCTCTAGCTGCTGCTGTTAGGTACGAGGTCCGAACACGGAACAGCCGGCCTGCAATGTCCAGCATTGTTTTTGTTGCCCGTTTTGGCGCACGAAGTGGCATGTGTGTTTGCGTAAGACTCTGTGTGCAGGTCTTTGGGTAACTGTTGAATTTGCCTTGCTGAATTAGAGTAGTCTTCAGTGGAAAATACCAGACTATTTTTAGGTCTTTTTATATACTGTGATGAATACAACCATTTTAGATTGGACCAGTGGACAAGTACCTCAGAAACTCTAAAATACACAACTTGGAGCTTTGGAGGAGGAGCTTTGGTCAACAGTGCGTGTTCCCTTAACTCCAAGGGCTGATACTTTTCAGTTTATCACCCCTTATAATGTTTGTAATTCAGGAAGGATTCACAGTGAAATGTTCATCCTTTAGAATGGGCTGTAATTGACTTACAGCAGCAACAACTGGAAAGATATTGAGAAAGAAGGAAAGTTTGAGAAGGAAATTAAACACAGTCTAAAAAGTAAAAACATCTGATTTTTTTTTTCTGCTGTTATTCACTCATTAATTCCTCTCAGGTAAGAAATCCAGAGCTGCTTTACTGTACACCCAATAGGGAACTTGGTCAGTGTTGTGATTTTCTGAAGATATATACATTTTTTTCTCCACAAATATGCAGTACCCAGGAGCATTTGAATGGAATGACTTTCATAGTGCTGCACATCTTTAGGCTGCTTTGGGTGCTTATTACCAGCTAATTTCAAGATATGATCCTTTCGTACCTTGCCTGTTGCAATTCAGCAAGTCATTCTGCTTTGCTGTGTTCCTTTTTTGGTGGGTTTCCAGAAAGCTCTTTGCCTGTTCACAGCTGTGAGGATGTAGCCTTGGAACTAGTCCAGTGGCTGTTTACGTTGTGACATGATATGTTTTTTATCACGTTGATGATGAAGTTAATACATAGTGTTTGGTCTTGGCTTCCTGCTGTCTCAGCCTTCAAAGAATCAATCAAAATTTGATCTGCTTTTACTTGCAGTAATTAGGGCGATGAATGTATAATTTTTAATTATTACTGTTTTTCTGGAAATGTCACTCTTCAGAATAAACTAAGTAGCAGTGCCAATCTATTTAAATGTTATTAATATGGGCAGCATCAGTCACAGAAGGCTGCTGCCCTGGCTAACACACAGCAGTGCTGCTGGGTCGAAAAGGCCCCTGGCTTCCCGCTTGGTCACTCTGTCAGGGTTACCAATTGAACTTGCCAGAGAAAATAACTGAAAACTCCCCACCATTTAGTTAGTTCAGTAGGGGTTGGGCTAATGCAGAGTGGAGACTGAAATTTTAAATCTAACCAAGGAGTTAAACATGGTAAAGAAGCAATGTTTTAAACCCAAATGCTGTGTCAATTTCAGCTGTAAGCACATCGTGCAACATACTGACACTACAATATTTACCTGTCTGAAATGCTTCTAGTGTACTCACCACCATTATATGCCAGCTGGTTTAGAAAAAGACATTAATTTGAGGGAGGGAAAATTATGTAAGATTTTTTTAATACCTCAAGAAAAACAAGCAGAAAAGTTTTGACTGTCTGTCAAAACTTGGCTGTTCTGTATGCCAGTGCTAGGAACAATCCTAGGTTTCCTTTTTCAGATCAAATCTGTATGCATTTAAATTCATGAGCTATTGTAAAAGTACAATGTAGTGCTTATAGGAATGGAGAAGAGCCTTGACTTTTTCTAGGCATATAGCAAAAGGTAGTAGGGGAGAGCCATGGTGTGCCCAAGTTGGGAAGCCTCCATGTGCTCAAGGGGATACATAGCTGAGGGCAATTGTACATAGTAAACCCTGTGCTACCTGGTAAGGATGACTCAGAATCTGTTCCAGTCCAGAGGCAGACACTGCTCATGTCTGCACAAGGAGGAGCTCTGTCACCAAATTCAGGAGGAGGGGTCAGGCTTTTCAGGTATCTAGGACCAGAGATACAAGTGTGTTGGCTTCACATGTTCCAGGTTTATTGTTTCAAATTTGGCTGCCAAAGTGTAAAAGGCCTCCTTAAGAGGTTTTTTTAATTACAATACAATTCAGAGAAAGAAATTCACTGACCATTTTTTTTTCCCAGTTTGGCTAATGGAAATTTTGGAAAAAAAAAACAGCTTGATTACAACAAATACAGAGGGGGTGAACCTGAGGTTGAACTCCAAGCTGCCCTTACAGTTTATCCTTTTACCTGGTTCAGAGGAGTGGGAGGTTAAATAGAGTCTGCTGTGCTTTGCAGAGGGAATCTGAATCCACAGGAACATTTCAGTGTGCCTTTTTCCTTGTTTCTAATTTGAAATTAACGCAGCGCTACTTTTCCTATTTGTTACTGCTCACAGTTAAACTTATATGCAGTGGGTGAGTGTGCCAGGCTGGCTTCCTGGGGCAGAACTAATCCAATAACTTCCAAGTCAAACAGATGTTTTTGTTCTTCAGGCCAGGTGTAATCTTATGAACCATTTTTTCTTCTTCCCTGGAGTAAATGCTAACTGGGCTGATGGCCAAAAATTTAATTACTTTTTTTTTTTTTTCCTTCTAGATATGTGGAGTGTCACCTTACATCAGCCTTCGTCTTTTTAGGAAGGATGTGATGTGTAAGCTTGTACTTCCAGCAGAAAATGATTGCAGATAACTCCTGTTTTATAATAGTGTTTGCAGTTGTAGGAATGTGTTTGGGATCACTGCAACAGTTGAACAGTTTGGTTACTGTGGAAGATTTGTGGTATACATTCCAAAGAAAAAGCTGTTTCATTGTTAGCACTGTTCTCTGCTTGCCAAGGGCTTAATTCGTCATTTCTTTGGCCCTGTTTGCCATGCAGATCAGTCCTGGTCTATGAAAACGAAACATCAGGACTACAGACTTGGGAGAAGAGCTTGAAGACTTGTATGATTTCTCTTTCTGGGAGGTCTGTAGTCCCCTGAGAACCCCTTGTTACCCACTCAGTAACGGAACTGTTTCTGTTGATGGGTGGCCCCAAGTACTGGCCTCAGTATTGAACTGTAGGGAGAAATGAATGATATTTTAGGGATCATTGTGAGTTCTGCATTTATATAATGTCTTGTGACTTAACTACAGGGAGAAAATGATGTGCTAGAAAAACTTACATTAAGTGGGGAGTAGCTCTGCACCTCTGTCAAGCCATAGAGAGGTTAGAATGGGGACAAATGATAACAAAGACCCATAAAACATCACAAACACAGGAATGTTGCCTGTGAGGGCTAGAAATGCTTATCTCCCTTCTTCCTTTTGCCCCAAATAGCTAAAGATTAAAATGTGTAAGACCACATTCTAGCAACTTTGCAGGCACAAAAAATGCTGGCAGTGGAAAGAAAAAAATCAATTCTCTAAACACCGAAAGCCGAAATTTTGGCCTACAGGATTCATTTGGCAGAGCTCTGGTTGTCAAAGAAAGAAGAATTTTGAGCTCTGACCATCTTAGCTCTTCATGCAAAAGCATTGAATAAAGTGTTAATTATATTAGCCAAACTCTGCCTTGCGCCAAGCCTCCTTATTTGGTTGCAGAGAGGAAGCACATGCTCTCCTGGCAACAATGTTGCAGGTCTGGGGATTTCAAGGGTATGGTTACATAGACAGAATTGATGCCAAAGTGCCAATATTGTTATATTGGCAAAAAGATTTTTCAGAGAATGTGGCCACAAACAGTTTAGACGTGGATTTTAGATTATTTGAATCCCAGCTCTCTGTAACTAATTTTTTGTTTTCTAAATGGGGAAGCATAATTTTGAAAGGTTACTGGTACTTCTAGAGGCACTCTGTTATCAGAGTGGTGCGGCTTGCTAGTGTTTCATGTGCAAGAAACTTCACTGCCTCTACCAAAATAAATTTGCAGAATGTGTGGCATTTCAAAATGTCACCAAGTTAAGTGAGGTCTGCAAACATTTCTAAGCGCGTTTTCATGCTTTGACTATGTGTGTACTTATTGTTTGAACAGTGAGAATGGAAAGAACCATATGTTTTATTAACAGTGCAGCTTGATTAATTACAGCTAGTTGGATACTAAATTGCATGTACAAAGTTACTTGAAACTGATGAGCTTTTAGGAGAGGAAATTCTGAATGCTGACAGAATTAAGTGACGCATTTTCTGATTCAGATTGTTATGATGCAGATGCTAACACTGCTGGTATTCACACTGCTGGTATTCATTAAAACAAATTGGAAATAATGCATGTAGAAAATTTGCAATGAAGGTCAGAATGATTTTTGTGACAATTTTATGGCCATATACATTCATTCTAAAGGACATTTAAGATCTTTGTAGATGACTAAAATTAGGAAGTGAAATCACTCTTTGATTAGCACCTTAATTCCTTTGAAAAATAAAAGTCAAAATCCTCAATGTATTTAAGAAGAAAATGCTGATTCTTCCTAAAGCATTTCTTTACGGTTAAAGTCAAATTCTATGTAAAGATGAGGTTGTGTGCATGTCAGACAGTGCCACTGTCCCAAGAGGCCAGAATCTTTATGGTGATGTTTGTATTGTGGGCTGTGCATGTGAAAAAAAGAAATTATTATTATTCAACTCTTTCTACAAGTGCAAATTGGTCATGGATCCAAACCACATAACAATGTCTGTTAGTGCCTCAGTTTACGTCCTTACATATAACTTTTTTTTTTTTTTTTTTTTTTTAAGATTTTAAAACATTTGTGCTACAACCCTGCAAGGGATATATGCAGGCATATTTTAACTCTTATGAGTCAGTCGGCTTAATTACTGGTGGGGGAGCTAGCATATAAATTGAGACATGTGCCTCTTTCTTTAGGATCACAACTTTTTAAGTTTTAGCATTTATTTTAGGAAGAACTTCTTAGGGTGATTTTTGGTTTTACATACCAGGTATGAGACACCTGTGTGAGCAGGAAAACAAAGCCAAAGAAGTATCAAAGTATTTTCATGGAGGGGAAAAGGAAGAAAGATTTCTAAGATTTCTAATGGTAATGCTTTATAAATCGTAATTTGTGTGCCACATTTATCTTGCAGCATGTTATGGCAGAATATGGCAGGACCTTGCCAGAAGGAGGAAGTATCCTCCTGCTTTTCTGTTGGGGAACTAATTGCAATCAAGAGATGGGAGAGCGAATTGATGCTAAGGCAAGGAATGAATCTTGGGCCATAATGCAGGAGCTGGTTGGAAATGGTTAATACAGCTCTTTGACAGAGAGAAAGATCTGGATGCTCTATTTAGCTCTTCTTCCTTCTCTTCACCTGTGACAACTTAACAACAAATATTTCTTATTTAGTTATTCCAAGTGAACTCCTTTTTTTTTTTTAGCAGCTGTCTATGCAGCTGTCTACTAAGAATCAAGATAATCTTTCTCTTTTCTTCTCTCTCCTGACTTTTTAAAAAAAAAAAAAAACACACAACTTAAATCAGTGCCTTGCTGAAGATTTTAAGCTTTAAGAGCAATTTCTTTTGAATTTGAGACTGGAAAGGGAATGAGAGTTTCCCTCTGTTACACCATAGATTACCAGGCAGACACATATCCCCAGAATGAAGATGAGGATCCAGGAAGGAGTCTTGTTTGTGCATTCACCACTGCTAGTACTAACCTAATCCAGCAGCAGCAGCAGTCATGCCTCAACTAGATCAGTCTTCTGGGACTGTCCCTAAAGAGCACCTCACTTTTATAAAGGTTCCCTTTAGTGATTTGTGACCAGTGTTGTTTTGTTTGTTTTTCTTTTTAAGTTCTTGTTAGCATTTTTTGTAACCAAATGAAAAGAGATTCTTAGAACAGGTGCTTAGATAATTTGGTTTGAATAAGCTCTAGGCTCTGTAAAAATTTGTTTTCTAATGGCAATAAATGTTATCTTGCTGCATTTCACTAAGCAGCCCCATTGAGAAAGTTTCAGTTTAGTCTTAGTTCAGGCCCACAATGCATGTTTCTAACAGAATCTTTCTTTGAGAAGTTGGCATTTGCCTTGAGAGAAGCGCCCTGTGCTTGGCAAGCAAAAGTGAAGGAAGGCCTTTCTGCAGAAATGAGCCCTTAGGCAGGGAGAATATGGTTTTTGTGAACGACATTTTGTAGCAATAGATTTCTCTTATCTCTAGCCAATTAGATCAATGTCCACATTTCAGTAATTAAATCTTGCTGTTTAGTCTTTTAAATCCAATTTGGGCTGTTTTTCAAAGAATACGTCTCCTTTGTCAGACATCTGGATATTTAGTGTAGCCAGGGCCTGAGCTGATCATGTAAATTGAGTGTCTCTGGTTTGGATCTCCTTTGTTGGAGGCTAAACATATCCTTGTAAATGCATTACCAATCTGTGGCGTGAGTGCTGTGCCAAGTTTATTTGCCTAGGTGTTGATGGCTGTTTTTGTTGCGTGTTTTTTCCTTTGATGGGCTGGAGGAGAAGAAAGGTGGGAACGCAGGGAAGGACAAATAGCTAAGGAAGTGGTCTTGGTGTGTGAACTGTGTATCTAAGGTGTTAATACCTATTGTGGGGGCCTCCAGCCTGCAAGTCAGTGAACTCATTTTTGCTACCTACGCACAGAGTAATTACAGTTTTGTTTGTGATGGATGGTTCAGTTTCTGACAGTGTTTTCATTATTAATTTCTGTTTTCATGGTTTTATAATACAGGGTGCATCTGCATTTGGATAATTTTATTTAACTACTTTTCTGCAAGCTCTTTGGCTGTTCAAGCATGGAAAGGATGTTAAATAAAGAGAAAATCTCTGAAGCCAGGGAACATAATGTTTTGATTTATAATGTTGCACTGTCCCATTACTACTGCATTTTAGAATTTTTCTTCTGCACTTATTACATGCAAAGGCAATGGTTTCTCATCATTCATGGCTTAAACTGATTTCAAATATCATGAGATTAGCTTGAAAATCACAATGTTGGGTATTCTTTTTATATTAACATTAACCATGCTCATGTTTTTTTTTCCTTTTTCCTTAACCACCATGAGAGCTGTGTGTGTGTATCCTTTATTATTATTATTATTATTCATGCACACTGATTGACAGCTGTACATTTCCCAAAGTATTGCAGTGTCATCTGCATATTACTGGGAGCTGAGTTCACAAGTGGACTTCATCTGTATGCTGGAAAGAAATGCCACAGGAGCTGTTTCCATTGGACTTCTCAAGACCGTGACCTATGACTGCAACCTTGGCAGGGGATGCCAACACACACAGTGCATTACTGTGAACCCTGGTTTCAAGAGCTCTGAAATGTGATTGTATTGAATTTCGGATATGATCTTGATGTTGACTTTTCATCTGTCTTCCTTTCCATTTTTGGGGGAAAGGACAGACATGCTTGATGATGGAAAGTGTCTGTGTGGGCATGCTGATGCAGAATCATTTTACCTGGAGTGTTATGGGGTGACTTAACTATGATTTTGAGCACCACGCGCTCGGAAGTTAGGGATGTCAGAGTGCTTAGAAAGCATAGTTTATTTCTCTACTTCTGTTTTCTTAAATATCTATACAATTGATCTAATGAATGATTAGTTTTTCCAAGATGATGGCCAGATAGTGATGTCCCCAGTTTTGGTGTCTAGACTGAGGAATAGTCCCAAAGATGACAGGTTGCATGAATGAGGCAAGAGTGACCTGGGAAAATCCTAGGAAGGTAAGTAGAGACATGAGTCTTTAGCACTTTGGATTTTCATCTGTGTTTTGGTGTGGCCATATAATTTACATAAACAAATCTGGATTATTTAACTACCCTCATCAACATAGTATCTATGAATGTCTTTTATACCTCCCAAAATCTTTTTTGATTTTTTTTTTTATTTCTCTAAATAATCATAGAACCTGGAAATCTGACTTTCATTTCAGTATAAGGAAGTTGAATGAGTTTGCTTTATGCAAAGCAAGAAGATTATAAATATGTAAGCAGTGCAGCTAGACTTTTTTATTTTATGGATTCCTGAAAAGATGGAAGGGGTGAACACTGGTCACCTCTGGTACACTTCTGGTCTTCTCTGTAAGCTCTTGATGAGGTGTATTTAATACCTTATTACTTTCAAAGTTTTTAATTTTAGAGTGTTTTTTCCTGTTCATGTCTTGTGTTGTCTTATGCTGAAATAAAATTGAGGCTAATTAATCGTGTTACCTTCTGTCTTTCTGGTAAGTACTCATACTTTGGTTTGAATTAGGAATTTACTAGATCTGTATATAGTTCCTACACTGCAAGTTAGGGTTAGTCAACTGACAATAACTTCTCTAGGTCTTTGCTTTGGTCCTATTATTACGAGCTATAATAATTAAAACATTTAAATTAGGGCAGTGGGAAATGATTTATTGTTTATTTACCTTGATCTCAAATATAATGTGATATTCAAATTTCAAGGAGTAATTATTCACCCTTGAAAAATGTTCCATTTAAGTCTTAAAATATAACTATTAAGATCTGCAAATATCTTATGAGATTTTTGTTTTTGTCTTTGCCTGTTACTCAAGAAGGCAGAGAGAACAATCAATGTTTGTGCTGATGGTCACTTATAACCAGTATGTACAATCTTTAAGCATTGAAACAGATACTTTAGTCAGTACAAATGAGCTGATATTGTATTAGTTATATTCCTTTCTGTAGCAAAGTTACTTTGCAGGAATGGAAAGATTATTTAAGATTTTAAAAGAGAACAAAAATGCCAGTCAACATATTTTGCAGAGCTGAATCCCCTAAGAGTAATATGAATAACGGTTCCTCTGTGAATTTTCTGGTATCTGCAGAAAGCTGCCTGTTATACTGAAAGAAAGAAACCCCATTTAGATGAATAAAATATGGCTTATGTATCTGATTTTCTGAGACAGGTTGGCATACGGAAGAAGAAAAGAAACTCTCTAGTGATCTCTGATTTTTACTAGTTTATTTCTTAGTGGTATTTTTCTTCTTTTTCCATGTGCTTTTTGTTAGAAATTAATGATGCTTTCCTGCTTTCTAAATGAGGAGACTTGGAAATAATATTTAGAAAGATTATCTCAAGACTTCCTAGTTAAAAATAAGTAAATAATGGCATTGAAAATTCTGGCTTTCAAATGGCTGTGGGGAATAATAATATAATATAACATGAGTTATGTTAGGATATGGATAGCTAATGAGAAAGATAAAGAATTATGATGTGCTTTTTACTGTCTTCAGCAGTATTCAGTGTATGTTGGTGGTAGTGACAGCTGAAATGGATTTGGTTTATTCTGTTGTCAGATTGTACCCAACAGACACTTTTAAAATAAAAATGTAGCAATTATGTGATCTTGTTCATTTTCCATAAAATTTATCTATATTTTGGGGTTAGAAACATATTCTGATGAGCAAATGCAGCATTTTGATGCTTTCTGTTTGGTTTTAGACAGCTTAAGGTAACTTTAAAAATTGTAATTGCTGATTATTTCTTTCTTAAATGGAAAATGAAATAAGAAATGTATTTTTTGAATCACAAAGTGCACAAAGTGAAATAGTGCATACTGCAGTATAAATTACAATTTTAAAAGATACTTTGATATTGAAAGTGCAAGGTTTTTTTCAGAGTTTTCAGAGGAGAGAAAAGTTATCTTGGCAGTTAAATAAGACACAATTAGTTCTTTTGCCATATGGAAAGTGAAAGAAGATATCTGTAGTTGTGAAAGTCTGGTTAATTGAATGGCTTTCCTTACACTATATAATCACGAAATTACCAGTGTTTCATTCAAATTCTTGTCACTTGGGCTTCAGAATCAGCACCTGGATTCAAACAGATGGTTTCTTGATGAATATTTTAGTTTCAAGTTGTCTGCAGTCAGTGGGAAGCTTGCATTTTGAGCTGTCACTTGTCTGAAGGGCAAGTAAGAGTTGAATTCTACAGTTTACAGTTGGAGGCTCCTTGCTGCACCTATTATAGAGCTTCAGGAAAGTTACTTGGAGAAAACTAGGACTCAACAGAAAACACGGTCATAAATCATACACTGTGCCTGGAAGTACTGGGGTCTGAAAGAAGGTGGTGGAAGGACTGTATTCTAACACGTGAAGTTTTCTTGAGAGTTTCACAAACACAAGGTAAAACTATATATATTAAAAAAAAAAAAAAAAAACCTCTGCGCATTAAATTTTGGGAGAAGTTTATTGCTTATAAAACTGCAAACTGGATGTCGCAGCTGTTACTGATTACAACCAGGAACAATCACACAACTGAAGATTAATGTAGTCATACATTTCAGTGCATGTAGGATAATGAAACTGTAGTGGAATGCATACATTGCTGACTGCTCAATAATAATTTTATATTGTTAGGTAAGACATTCCATGTCTATGGAACAAGTATCTAATTCATGAGTCTTCAGAACATCCTAAGGAATAAAAAAGGCTTAATATCCTAAGTCAATTGCTTTATTAGATGTTGCCAAGTTGTGTTACTAAATTCTGTTATTAGTAATTCCTTTTTATTTTTTTCCTCATTAGGTGTTGTGCCTTAATCAGACTTGGCGTAAGAGATACATTGCTTACTAGCTGATCCAGTGTTTTCCTGTGTCTTTTTCTTCTTATTTTAAGATACTGCTTTAGCTTTAAATTAAAACAGATTTAATCTTTTGATGTTATCTTTCACTGCACAGCTATTGAAATTGCGTTAGGGGATTACTTTTGCCAGTGATCATGGGATCACTTCTTTTAGAGGCAGAATTGTCAAACTCTGATCTGCAGACTGCTCGTGCCTGGAAGGCCATGGTAAATGGTCTGCAAAATCAAACAGTCCTTAGGGCTTTCTCGTTAAGAGTTTGATGGGAGCGTATAGTCATTCAGGAAGAACTGAGAGCTGACAGATGAAAACACGAGGCAAAGCTCTTTTTCATTTTCAAGCCAATGTATTTTTATCTTACATTTGCCATGAGATAAGAATGTTTGCACTGACAGTTCCTCAGCTCTGCTGATAACTTGTTGAAGTATAGCAACCGGATTGCCTGCCTACCATACCAGCTGATCGTCTCTGTGTTTTCTTATATCTAGGTCTCTGCAAATCACTTGTGAGACTTTGCCAGTAGTTCTGGTGTAGAAATAACAGCACGCATGCTGTGATGTCCGGATGTGGCTGTTTCTTCGAGACATTTCCCTTCTCCATCATCTTTTTTGAAGACTGTCTTAATTTTGCACAATAGAGTTTACCTCTTCCTTTTCTTTAGAGACAGTCTGTGCCTTACATTTAAATCACCACGTAAGATAGCTGTTTCAGTGGAAATTGTTTCCAACTGAATTTTGTCACTAGCTGAACATTCAGCTAGGCAAGTGCTTTGGCTTTCCACAGAGGTTTACTCTGGGAAAGGTAGCTTTACTGTACAGCTATTCCTGGCTCATTTAGATGGCTCTGCACGGGTTACTCTTCCCAAGCAGGTGGGGAAGAACATGTAGCTCAATGTACCTTGCCTGCAATGGAGACCAAAGGGAGTGAATAATGTTGGGAGTATCTGCTGTATTCTCATCTTGCTGATCAAGTAGAAGAATGGGAAAAATGTGCTAGCCTATGCCACGTGCAGATGTCCTCCATCTCCTGGCATGTCCAGTGACCTGTGTCTCTTCTTCTGTTTTTATAAATACAATTTTAACTCCCCATTTTACTGGTGTTTTTCAATCTAGATAAATGAAAATCTTTATTGGTTTCCACAAAAAAAATAGTGTAATTACTTAAAAAGTGATGGGTTTATGTTGGGTTGGTGGTGGGCTTGTTTCTTTGTTGGAGGATTTTTTGTGTGTGTCCATTTCTGGTGGCACACATGTGAAGGCTTTTTATTTTTCACTTCCTAGCAGTTGACAGGAATTAGAAAAAGAGCTTTTCCTCTTCTGGATTCTGTCTGCCACTTCTGATTTTTTAGTGTCTCCCCACCCGCCCCCACCATCCTCCCTCCCCCCCCCCCCTTTTTTTTTTTTCTGACATGTGCTGTGAACCTTTCACACCTACAGAGAAAGGGTTTGTAGAACACTGTGAGCAAGCTAGTATAGCGTAGTTGTGCCTTCCAGGTTTGCAAATAGTTTTTTTTTATTGTCGTCTGTTGTGGAGCCTGAGATTTTTGTCAGAGAAACGATAGCAAATGATTCTGGGGAAACAAAACCTTTAGTAAGATTCATTCCTAAAATAAGTTTTCCTCCTGTTTTCAGTCTTGAGTCATGTTGTAGCTCTCACACTGGAGGCACAAAGAAACCAGCCAGTTTATTTTCAGCAATTCCACAATTCTTGTACTTTTTCTCTACAGAGAGCTGTACAGAATTGAAAAAAAAAATCTAGCTTTGTTCTTCATGTCTAAAGGAAGATGTTCCAGGTTGATAGCAGTGATCTATAATCCTTCTAGATTTGGTGAATTCTGTATCTTCTTGAGTTTCCTGTCATAACTCTTGATCCAATATTACTTGGTATTATTGTATATGGTCCTAATTGCTGGACCATATAAACATAGTAACGTTAACATTAAACTTTGCCGAAAGCCACAGGATTTTGTCGCTACTAAGAGCTGATACAGAAGTAGTTTGAATGGCAATCCATTGCTGCGTTTATTGTTCATGCGTATTCAGTATGTTCTGCTAGGCAACAAATGGAAAAATAAAATTAAATGCTGGCTGTAAGAGCCAGAACACCATCTTTTGTGCAACTTCTCCCCTAATAAGCTTTGAATTTGCCATAACTCATGGTGAAGTGCTACCTTGGGAGCGCTACAATGCAGAAAATGGGTCAGTTAGTAGAATACAATCTTAAATCTGATGAGCTGAGGTGCTAACGAAATGTGGCTTTCCAGATTCTCTCTTTACAGCATGTCTTCATGCTGTAAAGTAAGCACTGGATTCCATCATGCAATTCTTGTTTAATAGGGGGGCAGAGAGCTGTTTTACGTATGCGGGCACTACAAGTTCACCTGAGGAGCATCCTCAGGTGGAGAACACGGACTGTGCTGAGAACTGTGCTGGTCTGTGAAGGGTTTTAAGCCTTTAGTATCTCTCTCTCACTTGTTTAAGTTCCCTTTTGATTTATTTCCAAATTGTCCATGAAAGAAGATTTGGAAAAAATTACCTTGATCAAAAAGTTTTGATTAAAGTTGATATCATAATGTAATACAAACTTAATACTGCATTACTTAAAACCAACACATTTCCTTCTGCAATTCTGAATGTTTTGACGTTCTCAGAATTCTTCTAACATGTTTTTGCCCATGGCAAACTTTTGCCAAGACTCGTGTGTTTGCTCAAAGCTTTGTGACTATGCAAGGCCCATGTCCTTTCCCAAAGCATGATTGTGCTGAAGCCTTTCCTACTGGCTGGGTGTACACAGTTGACCTTTGAGTGAACTACTTGTAATTTGCTTTTCTTATTTGTTAATGATCTGAGATTTCATAGAGGATTTACATGGCAGCAGGGCAGGAGATGAACAATAATGTATGTCCTCATTAAATCCTCAGTACTTTTTCATTGAACTTTTCATTGAATGAAGAGAACTAAGACATTAATTCAGCAGTTACTGGAATCAAAATCATCCTTCTTAAATACCCAGATGCCTACTGTAGTTCTTAATTTGCTTTCAGTGACAGGATTGCACAGTGGCATTATTTTGAGTTTAATATAGCAGCTAGCAAGAATGTGCTTCTATTCTGTTCATTTTTCCTGTAGTGTTTTTCCATTTCCCTATTTCTCTGACTGAAAACTGTTTGGTTAAGTAAATGCTATCCAAACAGTCTAGGAACAGCAAAAGATCTTTTTATCAGTTGTCAGTGCAATAAGTTCCCCACCCCTTCATTCCCCATCACTTACCTGCTATTTTGTTCACTACCTTGAAAAACGATAACTTAAAAAATAGTAAAGACTTCTTTGCAAAAGTTCTTTATGTGCCTTGGTATCCAAGGTATTTAAAATATTGCATGAAGTGTCTGGAACTCTACTTTATATATATATAAAGTAGATATATATATATATATGTATGTATGTATGTATACACACTTTCCACTAGCTTTTGATGGCTTTTGAAAGTCTTTTTAATTGCCCTTTTTCTTCATTTTTATTTTAAAACGGTAACAGTGGTTTTATTTTTGAGCTTATTTATATATCTAAAAAAGATAGAAAGAACTAAATATTTTAAAATATGTATATATATGAATAGAGTTGTTTGCTGTAAAATCTTTGTTCTGATAATATGAAACTACTGAAATTAGTTTAAAAATGTTTTCTTGCATCATCACACACTTCTAGAGTGAAAGTCACTGGGGAAATTTGAATTCAAATTTGAAGTAATAGGTATCCATGCATTCAACATATGATAGCAGCTCTGCTTTTTTTGACTGTGATCCAAATGCTTTCTTTGCTCATTGAAACTCCCAGTCACTGTAGGTGAATTTAAGAAAATCCATTAAGAAATAAATGGAAAAATAATGATTAATGTAGTGAAAGTACATAAATTGTATTCTTAACTGGATAGTTTCTGGGACTTTGTCTCTGGATCATCATCAGCATTCCAGCAGCAGTCCTTTTTCCATTGCAAATCAAACACACTTTTCAAATCTTTCCATTGGTATTTTGAGAAGTAAATTAAATGTTGCTATAAATAGCTATAAATTCACTGTATGCTAATATGTGTTGTAAACGTATCTAATCGTTTATCACATTTAGATCGCTTCTAGGATTATGCTAATGAGTTTGTTTATGTAATCATTTTCATGATCAAAACAGTACAAAAATGTTCTCTGTTCTTTAACAAGCTTAATATTTTCTTTTCTCTTTAGAAAAATGAGTAGTGTACAAAGCAGACACTTCTTTGCAGACCAGGCATTGCATCCTGCTTTACAGCCAAGCACTGCAGAGTTCTTAAGATAAACACTGTGCCTTTTGCAAAGCTTCTTCTCAAGATCTGTCCCCAGTCATGTTGCTCTTCCTTGGGCAATGTGCAAGGAAGAGCAATATTTCAAGCTGCCTGCTGCATATGCTCACCTTGATCAGACGGGGTTGTTATAAAAAGATCCACTGACAGAGCAACAGAGAACAAACAAATCCATCAGCTTATGAAAATGAGGATTAAAAAGCCTCAAATGTTGGCATTTTGATTAGAAGATGCTGATCTGCCAACCTGCTGCTTTCTGTGTTCGGTACTCGTGAACGGGTAGGATATGCAGGTCTCTGAACCTGTCTTGTCTCTCTTCGTTCCTGCTGGCTCAGGAGAAAAGAAGCAGGTTGAGCTGTGAAATCCATGCTTTAAATGAACAGCATCCTGAAGCTTGCTTTTCTTCTAACTTTGCTGCAAAGGGTGAAAAATATTTTTTCAATGCTGTTTTTGAAATAACAGTTAAGTAGTTCTTCATGCTATGTGCATCCTACTGTGAGAGAGAAAAAAAAAATGTATTTGTTTTCTGTAAGGACAGAATATACAGAGGAAGCCAATTTACATGCTTGGAACCTGTTAAATATTTGGCAGCATCAATGTGGAAATCCACAGGTACCTCCAAAATGGGAGGTTCACTTAAAAATCATGAGGTTAAACACCACTTATTTTTAGTTGTCCTTTATTTTGTGAGTGATAAGGAATATTTTTAAGCATCTTGACAGTGATGAGAGTTAGAAATCCTTCTGCAAAAGCTGAAGTTGTCACATGAGAGCTCTGCTCCTGAAGCACTTCTCCAGGAGCTGAGTAAAGAAAACCTGTGTCTTCTGTACAGCCAGAGCCTGGGTGGGTTAGTGTGGGCCAGGCACTCACTAGGTACCTGTTGCTGCACAGGGTCTGGTGCTGACGTGCTGCAGATCCGCGGCACTGCAAGGTGAAGCATCTCAGAATATCTTTATACTTCCCCAGAGACAAGTGCCGTCCCTCTTTCTCCAGCAGGAATAATATTTCAAGATGCTGTACTCGCACTTGAGGAATTTTTCTGACTAGTGCTGAGAGCAAGATCTATGAGGCCATCTTTGGAGTCTGTAACTTCAGTGCTGCTGATGTCCTGTAGATTCTCACCGTGTTCTCACTGTGAATGGTATGTGCTCCCTGGGGCTGCTCTCAGGAATTCTGCTGGCAGTTTGATGCTTTCCTGCACACTATTAAAACTTACGCTTCTTTCTCTGTCTATAATTTTCTTTTTATATATAAAGCATATATATTTCAGCCAATATTAGTGTAGAAATACACTGTATACTGATCAGAAACTACCATGGAATTGTCACAAATAAATGTCAGTTGTGATTTAAAAAGCTGACATGGCTATAGGAGCATGTAAGTTGGAGAAAAACAGGAATTATCAGAAAAATCAGTGTGTGATATTCAGGTTATATATGTACATGTCTTTGACCTGATAAGTTACTTTGAAAAAAACAACCTAGAGACTTATCCACAGGTATTAATAATGTCATTAATATGCCATTATGAAAACGGTCCTTCATCACAATAAAAGATATAAAAAGATATAAAGTCTTCAATTAGCATTGCTTTCCTAGTCAAGAAAGCACACGGACCATATTTAAGTGGACTTGCTAAACAAGGATACATTTACGTGCATCCGTAAATGACTTAACTGTATGAACAAGAAGTTTAAAAGAAGAAGTATAATAATCTTTAAATAAAAAGCAAAAACCTTCCAACCTGGAATGAAGTACAACATTCATCTGAATTCTTTTGACGAAATACTCAATATGAATGATCAAAACAGGAATAAAACCCTAATGTGGAATATTTCTGAGATAGGTGAACAAAGACAGAAAAAAGAACAGCCTCAGACAGTCCAAAAAATAAGCTCCAAATGGCAGATTTCCCAGGCTCCTACTTTGAGGCTGCCAAACTTCCTGGTAGCCTGGACCCTCATTGGGTTTTTGTCGTTGTTGTTTTTTCCCTCCAACGCCCAGCTTCTGCGGTGCATGGAGTTCTTGGAAGTATCATCCTCCTCGGCCAGTTCCTGCAGCCCATCCTGCTGTCTGCAGGCCAAGATTTTCACAACAAATATTATCTTTAGACTGAAACAGTATGTGCTTCTTTTTAAGGTGGCAGTGGTATCTAGCAAGAAGGGAGGGAAGAGGAAAGTGAATAATGACTTTTGTAAGTAATGTTAAAATTCTGCTTAAAGGAAAGCATCTTAAAGATTTTGTGTAGCTACAGAATTACCATAAGCTTACTTAAGAAATAGTTTTATTTTTATTGAATTCAATAATGAGAAGTTTAGGGTTTCTTATTTGTACCAATTTCCTTCTGTTTCCCTTTGCACCCTTTGTTTCTGTGAAGTCTTTCAAATTTACGGTTTGTTGTGCCTTTACATCTGTCTAAACAGAAACATAGTTTCTGATATATTTAACACTCTGAGACAATTTACAAACTGCAGATTCTTCACAGTTGATGCTAATGGCTCTGGCTGACATTGATTTATTTTAGGGTCTGTGGTTATGGTAGCAGATTGCTGAGACCCCAGTTTCAATTGCAGGCCTTAAGAAATGACTGCTTTAGAGATGAGCTGTCTTTGAAATCACTTGTATTAGCAATAAATAGGCTGACAAGCACCGCTTCTATAGATTTGCTTAGAAATAGCAGAGAGCCATTTTTCTTTTTAAATTTCAATGACCGGTTGAAATGCTTGCTTTCTTATGTTGCAGCCACAACTAATGAAATAGTTTTAATATTTAAGTTACTGGTTTTATGAGACTCTGTTAGGCTTTAATAAGTGTTCCTGGAGTGCAGTGCCTTGCTTTTTATTGGTTAGCTGAGAGAAAAAGCTTTTATTCTCTTCCAGCAGGACCCTGAGGGTGTCATTCAACACCCTAGGGCAAGATACTGAGCATAACTCAGCAATAGGAGGCAAAGTCTGGATTTGAGGGAAATTTAGTAGGTTAGGTCTCAGTTGCACTCTTAATACCTACTTTTGTTAAATTCTGCTTTCTACAGGTCCAAAACATAATCAGGTGCCATTTCCTGCTGGTTACCTCTGAAATGATATGTCACAGAAAGCAATTTCTGTTGCTTTGAGGTGGGTTAACTTTTGTGTGAAAGATGATTCTGATAAATAACCTCTCACCGTACATCAGAAACAGCCTAGATGTGATTTCAAGGAAATAATGAACAACACAAAGACTGATGCAGTAAGGCATTAAGTCTTATGTCATTTTAAGATTTGTAGTGAGACTATCCTGTGATCCTAATGCTGCTCAGCATCATTTCCAGGAGCAGCTGAAACAGATTTTCATGTTAGACTGGAGAAATGTGACAAAATTGTCACTTCCACTAGTGTGGTATATAGTCGTTCACCATTTATAGTGACATCGTTTTGTCTCTGTTGATAGCTTTGGGAAATGATAATAAACTTTTGACATGTAAAAAATACAGTAATTTCTGCTAGTTGGGACTGTTCAGCTTCATCCTCGGACTGAGTATTTCCATTTAGGGAAGTGCACACATTAAAATAGTGTCCTAGGCTGCAGGATCCACATTTGCTTGGTAAATATTGCATCCTAATAAGGAACACTGGAGAATCATATGTTCCCAAGGTGCTACACCTCCTGTCTGAAGGAGCGCAGTGGGAAAAGCTTGTGGCTCCTGAGGTAAAGTTAGAGCAACTGCAAAGGTTGTTTCGAGCATATGCATGAAATGGGATTTTGGAAATATTAGCTATTACTGGAGCCTTCTAATGATACGATATTCAGCCCTGGAATCATTGCCTGAATATGAATTAATAGGAGTAAATATTTTAGCCAGTATTGAAGAAATAGGTACCTGCATTGAACTTTTTTTTTGGTGTAAAAAATAGGTTAGTGAACACTTTGGTAAAAACTGTGGACTTTTCACACTTTTTTTTATGCACAAATATATGTGTGAAATAACTATTACACATGAATTGCCTGTGGTATAGAGATGCAGGTCAAATATAAACTACATGAACAAAACACATTAAACGATGCATTATTTCATGATCTGAGAAAAAGTGATGTATTTCTCTGAATGGTCATGCCTTTTTTGGAGTTTTTACAAGTCTAAAGTAGCAAAGAGATCACTCTGCAGTGAAGATAACTGACTTGTCTTTCCAATATTTTCTTAAATAAAAGTAATTTCATTCACAATTAAAAGACTACTTCCAGCTGATTTTGCTGAAAATACTAAAGGTGAAAGTATCATCTTTGACCTGAGATCTATTGTAGAAAACACTCCCTGAAAATAAGATTATATGGAAAGATTTAAGCACATAAATCTAGGTGGTAATAAAATATCTACAGTATTTGCTGCAAAATTAGGCTATTTAATCTAGGCTATTAAATAGTTCATAATTTATATCTGTATGTTTTTCTCAGTTTGCACACTTTTTCTGTATTGTTGCTTTCACCAGCTACAGTCGTCAACTGAGGGCTTACGATATTTTCTTTTTGCACCCAAGGGAGGCGGGTGGTAGACACTGCTTTAGGGTTAATTTTCTGAAGTGAAGCTTTGAAGTGTAGCTATTTTTGCAAGTGTCTAGGCAGAGTAAAGCAGACAAGCTAACAACATGTGAAGTATTAGGGCTGCTGGAGATGGATTGAAGGCTAAATATAATTAAATTGAAACAACTGGATGAATGATGTCAAGCTTAAAATAGAAGCCATGTAATTTGCAGTGCAATTTGAAGCTCTTAGTTTTGCTCTAGAAGGTCTAGGATATTGAGCAGTGGACATTTAGGGTTTAAAATTTCCAATGTTACTAGAAAGAGAAGTTCAGTAATAAGATTTTTTTTCATGTAAATGATATAATTTGTTAAAGAGGATAATTAATATGAAGCTGTTTTTGCTAAACTAATGAAAAGGTATACTTGGATCCAAAGATGTAGGTGAAAATGCCTTGTTCTCTACATTATAAATGTCTCTACAATAAGATCACAGAAGTAGAAATCTGATTTCCCATCACAATTTTCCCCAAAACATTTCTTCACCCCAAATCATAAATCCGCGTGACACTGGGGGACCTATATTCTTCTAAAGTGAAGGTTCCAGTGGGACTCCCAGTTCTCTATCTGAATCTGTCTCCAGTGTTAGTGGTCTTCTCATTAGTGGCTGCCTGCCTATATTTATAGGGTCTCTCAGGTGCAGAGAGTTCATCATGTGCTTGCAGAAGCAAAATTTATGATGCACGCCGAATATTTTATAACGGCTCCTCTTCTCAGTTTCCTTCCAGGTGTCTGATGTTTCTTCAACTATTGAGATTAAGCAAACTAACAAAGCCAAAAGCAGTTTTCCTTGCCCTGAATTTAAGGAGGATACTTATTTGTTTTAAGATGTACAAGTATTACAGCATAAATCAGAGATGGGCAAAGTAGCTCCAGACTGGTCAGACAAGGCGCTGAGCGGGCGAAGCCTGGTTGCAGTTGCCCAAAGCTTTGCTCTTGCCCTCTCAGACGGGCTGTTCACACCCAGTGTGGTGCCGTGCCCATCCTCGTGTCACTAGGACCCTTCCCTGTCCAGTCCCAGCTTTCTGCAAACCAGTCCACTTTGGGCTCTCCGTGTCTCATCTCATCCTTTCTGAGCGCAGTGCCAAGCACACACAGCTGCTGAACCTCCAAATCTGTCTTTTTGTGATACTTGAGGTGGACTGACTTTTGCTAAGCTGCATGAGGAATTCACAACTCTATTATCCTACATGTGATCAACCATGACCAGTAAACGTGATCAGTGTAAATTATCTACAGATAAATAGACCTTTTACCCATCCAGGTCACCATTGCAGAGAGTGAAAAATTGAATAGTTTTTAAAGTATATTTTTTAATGTAACAGTCAGTCTTCACATTTTGTGGACATTTTTATTTTTGCTTCTTTCTTACTGTAGAATTGCTGGAAAAAAACATAATGGAGTTTGGAAAAAAAAGTCAAAGACAACTTCAGAAAGTTGGAAATACTTTTTTTTGGCTTCCAGCTAGCATAAACATGTCAAGTAAGTATCCTAATCTAGGCAATTTGGTTCAGCTCTGACAATTTTGCCTTAGGCAATGGTTGGAAAACTGTGGTATGTGTTACAACTAACCAGATAAATTGCCTAATTTTGATCTTGAAATTTCCTCAGTGCAGTCTAATCAACATATTTCACTTTGTTTTGTCTCTGAAATTGAAGCCTCTTTATTCTGGCCGCTTTCTAGCTAATATTTTCTCGTCTTCTATATGTGTATACCTACCATGAGATAATCAGGAATTGACTCTTCTGAATGGCAAGTGTAATTCACAGTGATATTCTGGGGATAATTCCTTAACAAATGATGTAGATTTTATTCGTATTTCTTTTCTTTTTAAGAATTCTCCTGGAAAACTTTCCCATAATAGAAATAGTTTTTGCTTCACAAAGCAGCATGATGTTCCTTGCAGGGAGACAGCCTCTTTGCAGCGGTGCACCATGCAAAGACTAGGGCCAATGGACTTTAATAGGGAAAGGAGAGGTTCAGTTTGGATATAGGATATTTTTCACTATGAGGACAGACAAGCAGTGAAGTAGGTTGCCTAAAGGGATTATGCAGTCTTCATCCTTGGAGATTTTCAAGACCTAACTGGATAAAACTCTGAGCAACCTCATCTGACCTTGCCTTGAGCAGGAGGTTGGACCCAGAGACTTCTTGAAATCACTTGAGATCACACACAAAACCAGCCTTCTATATATGTAAGGAGTTTGTATGCGTTGTGCATGAAACACAAAGAACCTCTGAGCTCTAACATCTCTAAACACAAAGCTGTACCTGACACACTTAAAATGGGCAGTTAAAGCTGCACGTAGTTAGAAAGTGCTTCTTGCAAGCGCTTTCTTCTCGCTGCTGCTGTCTGCTCTCTCAGGAGCTGTTCTGCCCTTTCTGCCTTAAAGACTATTCCTCTTTCTCCTTTCTTGCTGACCTAATCCGATTTGGAAGTACTTGTCTCAGGATTGGTTGCTGCTTGACAGTACATTACAATTTGAGGCTCTTATCATATGAATACATTACAAAATATGTATTTGGAGATATACCTGGGAAATATTTATCTGTTGGAGCTGTTTTTACTTCTTTTCTGTGAATGTCTATACAGACCTGTCAGAGGTAAAAGAATGTAGGAAGCATAGAAGGGAGTTTTGGCAGTTTGTACAATGCACTACATTTGTGGATTACAGGACCTACTGACACAGACACTTATGTGCATTCTTAAAGAATTTCCTTAAGTCTCATTTACAGTTAAACATCCTGAAAAAAAATTGTCTTACAGGGCAGGACTGCAGCTGTCTTCAGGCAGTGCACTTCACTTTCCCTGTTCTTTCTTCTCTCCTTCTCTTTGTTCTGCATACTTCTTCTTTCCTCTTAGCTAGAGCTCTCATCAATCCTTTGTCTTATTCTGATGAATTTTCTCCAATTTATTTTTATGTGTTGTTCGTATTATTTCTTTTTGAAGTCTGGCTAGTGATTTTAATCGCATAAGAAAACATCAGAGACTTCTCTGAGCTTTAAAGTGCAAGAGGCATGGAGAAAAAGATTTAGTCATACAATTTCCTCCATGATGTAATCAAATCATATGAGGATTTTCTTACCTTTTTAATATTTCAGAAAATCAAACTCTCTTTGCCTGTGGGACTTTCTGGAAAAGTTTGACAGTGATATCAAAACAAGGTTAAACTTAATCTGCAACTTTCCCAGTTCTTACTCTTGGATAAAGAGTCTTTAGCTAATGACTGTTTTTTCTTTTTTCCATGAAAGACATCCTTAGAATGAAATTCATGTTGTGAACACAGTGATTTTCTTTAACTAGCTTACGGTTTTTATCTTTGCTTTTCAAATGAAAGAGCCAAGATAAAATGCAATTTACTTTTTCAATAAGGTTTGTTTAGGAAGTTTCAGATGGCTTTAACCACCTTTAACCTTGTGCAGGACTCTTCTTACATTGCAAAGATGTGAAGGCTTCACCGCGCTTTCAGTCATTTACCTAAGTAGAAATGCTAATTTAGTGTCAAGGGAAGTTTACTTTTTTATTATTATCTACTCAACAATATGAAATAAATATAGAATAGAACATATATATTTTTGTATAATATTAGAAATAAGGAAAGCAAACGTATCTAAATTATCTTCCTATATCTGGAGAGAATAGATCCAATCTTTCCAATTTTCTTGCTTATCTGAACCTATTAAAGTCTACGTCTTGTGCTTACCCTCACCTTTACCTTTCAGAGATGAGACCTGTGCTGCTCTTACATTCCCACAGGTGAGACCTGCTGTTTGTTTTTCTTTTTGGGTTCTTTTCCTTCATGATTGGCCTTTTTTTAAAAAAAAAAAAAAACTTATGTAAAAAAAATGTAATTTTTAAAACCTTAAACTTGTAAGAGTTTATTTTATAAATAAGTTATCTTAAGGCCTATTGAAAAGGTCTACGAAAGTCTGTCCATCTACATCACCTTTCTTTCTGTGTGATTTCTTGACTGTAGGGAAAGATCAACCGTTCTAATCCGTATGTAGAGCATCTTGGGGTCTTCATGAAGAATGACTCCCAAACAACGCTCGGCCTTGGCTTGTTGCCATAGGAAGCCTCTGTGCCTGGTGGGTGGGTTGATGCACTGTGTGTTGCGCTTTGGCTGCCTGTGGGAGAACACTGGCTACGCTCACGTCAAACTTTCTGGTAGTGATCATGTGCGTTGTGGCACTTGAGTCACACCTTCCATACTTGTGTTGCTGCTAGGAATATAGAAGCATGAGGGAAGAAACATGTGGTATTTGATCTGAGGATGACTTGAAGGAAGCTGATTAAAACACAACAGATGTAATGAGTTTCTGGGAATTTCCATAATATTCTTTAGGAAACACATAATGCAACGCTGACTGTGCCTAAAAAACACAAAAAGGAAATAAGCAATTAATCCTGAGAAAACACAGGCAGAAAAGAACATGAAGTTGATGCTTTTTTTCCTATAATGATCTTTGATTTTTTTTTTGTTTGTTTTTAATGCTATCTAATGAAGTCATCTTGATGGTGACGTTTCTGGCAAACCACTTCTCTCTGCATTTGTTTTCCTCTTTTTCATCTCTGATTGACAGTCCCACCAAGAAATAAAAATGAAAAATTCATGAGGTCAATCCCTAAGTGATTCAGAAAAGACTTTCATGGGATTAGCTAATAGTAGTAAAATTTCTTAGGGCACAAATGTGATTTGAAGAAAGGGATAAAAGTTTTTATCTGGATAATCCTGGCTGAAATATAAAGGGCTGCTTTTGGTGAATAATTAGAGAAATCATCTTTAACTGCTATAGCATTAAAAAAAAAGTTATTAACAGTAATCGGGCAAATATTTTTGCTTTGACTCAAGTAAGCGAACAGTATTTCCTCTTTTACTTGTGCTGGATAATAACTTGCTAGACCCGTTATTCCCAGGGAGAATGGTTACCCAGGAAGTTTGACTCACTAAATTCCAGTAGTACAGAACAACCACCCAAGTGTTGGGATGAGTTAGATGGATTTTATGGCATGCATTTTCCCTCATTTTCTCCTCTCTAGGGAATATTCTTAATGAAACTACTGATGAGAAAATATCAGAATGATACATATGACTTGTTGTCAATTTGTATTTTTGATCTGGATTGCTAGGAAGTAAGAGCAAATTCTTCCCAGCTATCTCCCAAAGCATGCCGAAGTCTAACCACAGGAAAACCAGGCTTGAACCTAGGTGTAGGTAAATACCCTTTATGGAAACCAAATACATTTTTGTGATGATATTCTGGTGCTCTTTGAAGCACTTTCTGAAGAAAGCAGGATAAAAGAAATTAAACTCTCGTGACATCATATACGTAGAGGAAAAAAAGAGAAAAAGGCTAGTTCATGGGCTTAGGAAATGAGCATGGAGTACTGCTCACGATGCTTGGGAAAACAGGTCTGTTACCAGCCTCTCAATATCCTCAGAGGCCTCCCCAAATTAAGGGAGCAGTGCTACAGGGCAGATGCACGAGAGGTCTTTTTAGGTAATACATGTCTCCTGGATGTCTTAACATTCAACGAGTGTGAATTTGTTGTTGGAGAGAAATGTTTTATGCTTTTAGGTAATAGCTATATTATGATGTTATATTGATATATGAATGATTATGAAGGAAATCAAGGTAACTAAACTCAGTGTGAGACTGAGGGAAGAAGATGGCAAAATTTATTTTAAAGAAAATTTCATATATTTCACTCATCACATTCCTGTATTTACCACAGCCCTATATTCACCAAACCATGTGTGCCCAAGTTGTCTGCGTGTGTTTGGTTGTGTGCAGGACACGACAAGACTGAGGGCTCTTGGGTCCTCGCTGTCTTCTGGGTTTCTCGTGACTGGTGGCAATGACCTGGGTTTGGGATGGGTCTTTAGTGCCCTTTGGGTGTCAGCAGTGTGAGCAACACCTCAGCTTCGCTTACTTTACTCTCCAGAAATCCTAATCTGCCCGTTTTCTTTGTTTCCCTGCTTTGGGGTATCTGCCTGCAGCTTTCGCTCCTGTCAGGGTAGGAGGAAGATGAAGCGACACACACTCTGCACTTTGGTGTTGCGTCGCTCTCCTGGCATCCGAGCACAGCCCTTCTGATCTTGATGCAAACAAGGAGTTCTGCTGTGTTTACCAGTGCAATCGCTGTCAGGGAGGTATCACTACACAGCACTCTTCTGGCTTCTGTTGTTTCTTCTCTTACACACAGGCATTTCCATTCAGGTTTCCTTCAGACCTAGCTTTATGTTTCTGTTACAAAGCTTTACATTAATGTTTGCTGTTGTTGCTCAGTGATGCCATGTTCTGCTTTCTGTAATAAAATTACCTTATTCTTCACACACAGTCTTTGGAAGTAGGCAAATTATTGATTAGGAGATCTTAGGAAAAATAAGGTTTGATCACAGAGCTGGATTGTTTGCTTAGAAAGACATTTAACTATTCGGGCGTGTTCCACGTTGTTGGCCCCTGTCTGCAAAATCTTGCTGGCTATTAAAATCAGTAGCTTTGAAGAAATTGTTTCCAAATCTCTTGCAATGATTTGCGTGACTGGTTGTAGTCCTGGGGTCTGTTTGTCCATTTAGCAGTAAGCTGCCAGCGTCAACAGCGCTAGGAGAGTGAAGGAGCATTAGGACCTGGGGAGAACCACTTCACTGCTGACTAGCTGCTTTTCATCCTCCTGCCCTCACTCTTCTCAGCTTCATGTTTCACTTGGTGACCGGATGGGTGATATCTTCTAAACAGGAGATTGAATTTGGTTCCTGAGAATAACTGTGGTTGGTAGTTTGTTACTGTGATGTCAGCAAACCCTTTGCATGCAAAATTCATATGGAAAATCAGGGTTTTATGTTTTGCTTTTTTTCGATTGGCAGTGTTTATGGTGGTGGTTAAACTAATTCTGGACAGTCTAGACATGTGGTGGCAAGGTAATTATCTGAAGGCTTGTGCTTTCCCCTATGTTTCTTACCTCTAATAACATAGATAGGTAAACATACACATAACAGTGGTAATAGGGTTTGTGTGTGTGTAAAACTTTGGTTTATTAAAGAAACAAACAGTGCATCTCTCTGAAAAGCATAAATGGGCTGCATTCTCATTTCTTGCCATTGCAAGAAATCCTTCTCTGTCCATCTGCTTCTCACTAAGAATCGTCCTGCACTTCAGTGTGGCTATTTTGGTCCTGCTGAGACTGCCTTATTCAAATGGATGATTTATAAATAACACCGAATGAGTTTGCTGGGCTTAATTTGTTCTGAGAAAACTTTTTAGAATATATTGAAGGAAACAGTTACAGAATATGTTTTGTCATTAGTTACATGACAGTTACCATTTCCTCTGTTGCTTAATTTAATTAGATATACAGGTAATATGTGAAAAATGAATCTTTTTAACAATTCCCTTTCTACGTCTTAGTATTCTCAGATTTTTTTTTACAGTCTTTTGTTTTTCACCCAAATTCATTTGCAGCCTTTCGGCTTGCTCTTCAGTGCATCACAGAGCAGAGCTGAAAACCTTTCTTTAAGAGCGAAGGCCAACGGCAGGAGCACCTCGATGCTTTGCGCGTGAGCTCAGCTATTCCACGGAGCTGCCCGGGCTCGGCGCCGCCAGGGGCCGTGCGGCTGGGTGGTCTGCAGGCGCCCACCTGCAGCGCAGGGAGCGAGGGAAGGAAAGAATGCAATTACGGGCTAATTAGAAACCCAGATTTTCTGCTGCAAAATGTGGTGTTTCCTTTTCTGCCTCACAAGTGAAACAGACCTTTTTTTAAGCACATAAAAACAAAGTCACCAGCAACAAAATGACACAGTCCAAAATAGCCAGAAGCTAGTGGTTAGGTTCTCTGCCTGATTCACATATCTCTGCAGTCTCTAACTGCCAGCCTGTGGGCTACGCTGATGGTAAAATAGAGCCGAGTCATGAAATACCTCTCCAAAATACCTCTTTAATATGGGTATGTTCCAAGGGAAAGGTTCTTTCCCCCTTCTTCCTCCTTTCAAACAAACTAATATTTTCTGACTAAAATACATTTTAGAAATATTTCCAACACCTGTAATTAAAGCCTGGGCTCTCGTGTGTGTCTGTGCATGCACATGTACATGTCTCCGTACTTTCTCCCCTCTCATTTTTCCTGCCCTGCTCTGAAGGAAACAGTGTACATTTAGCGACCTGGGAAATGGTGCCTTTCTGGAGAAAAGGTGGTCACTCGTGAGCAATGAATCAGTTCTGGGAATCTGACTTGATGTTTGCTTAGGATGGAGTCCTGCTAGTGGGTAAATTTAGTTTACAGAAAGGTCAATTTGCTAAATGAGCCTAGTAGGGCTTTTTCTTCAGATTTATTAAATGTTTTAGGGTAGGAAGAGAGTGTCTCTTTTCAAAGGTGTCATTAAATTCACTATGGAAAAACCTATATGAACTTCACAGCTAGCTTCCACAATCTTATTTAATGTCTATATGTACATTAACTAAATTGATTGTATGTATTAATTTACAATCAACAACTTTTTAAAATGCCAATTTCACAGTTCAGCTGTTCCCAGATCACTTAGAAGCCATCTTGTCCCTCCATTAATTGGAAAGGTGTTCCTTTAGCCTAGTCATCTCCCTTGAATCTCAGTAAGGAAAGTAGAAAGCAGCACTGTCATGCAGAGCTCTGTGAATCGTGAAAAGCAAGCAATATTTGACCTTGGGATATGTAATCTTTCTTTCATTTGTTGAGTCTATTTCACTGTCGAGAGAAGAGATGAATTATCTATGAGTCTTGTTAGGTCCAACGTGTGGATAATGAATTTCCAGAATAGAGAATGACTCAATACTTTCCAACAGCTGATACAGGAAAGAACATACCGAAGGTCTCAGAACAAATGAAAAAGATTCATTTTAAAGCTCAAAACTTCAAATCTGACTCAAGAAAATATGCCTGGTTTGTGCTCCTATTTCAGTATCCTACAAATACATCTGTACTTCTGCAGAGCACCTTTCCATTGAGGTTGTTTACTGTAATGAGTGCAGTTTTTGTGAGCCCAGGCCTTCATACTTGTAATTGAGCAGTTTTCAAAGTTGAACAGCTTAAAATATTTAAAAGCAGTTTACAGACAAAAATGAAAATGTCATTTGAATGCCTCTGGGACAGGCTGGGAGCACAGTAGGAAGAGGCAGCAGTCACTGAAATGATAGAAGCATGGACAGCTGGACTGCACAGGAATTGGAGAGGTCATCTAATCTACATATAAAATGTTCATTTACACTGCTAAGTACAATTTCACTTGCCCCAGATTACTGACCTAACTGATATATTTACAGCTTGAGAGAAGGGAAAAGCTGCTGCTCCCAGGGCCTCTTCAGAGTGACTAGTCTGGGATTTCTTCTTTGCAGACTAATTCCATGATCCATCAAATCCTTTTGCTGATCCTTTCTGTACGACACAAGACACAGCATTACAGAAAGGACTAGCTAGCTGTGAGCATCCTTTTAGACCCATCCAGCTCCATGGGGCTTTGCAACACAACATGGCCTCAGTGGCAATGCTGGAGACTTACTGAGCTTTACTTTTGTCACTGTGCTCTTCTGTTTTGAGTGTTACTTGCAGCTCAGGTGTCTCTATATTGCTCCCGAGTCCACGATGCAAAAATGCTGTGTGCAATATTGGGAAAACTGATAGGGCAAGATTTCTAAAGGATCATAGGCCAAGTCATATGGATAGAGACCTACATGCAAAACTGCTCCTTTGTCTTGTAGTCACCTAAAGCCCAGAGATATGCTATGTCTCCACCTATCTTATGCATTTACTAAGGAGAGAGGAATTTTGGAATATTTGTCTCCATTCCCCTGGATTTCTGTGCGTTTTATACAGGTAGCTGCCTGATTTGTAAAATAAAAATACCTTTTCAGGCCTCAGTGTGGTAATTGTGAGGTACCTGCTGACAGGGAGTATAAAAGTGCTCACAAAAGTTGATAGCTGAGCAAATCTGTATCAGTGTAAGAGAAGACTCTTGGGTCACTTAACTGTCAATGTCCTCATGGGAAGTTACTTCTAATTACATCCACATGGTAGAAGAATCAAGTCTAGAGGTTAAATTAACAGGTGAATCTAGGAGTGCTGAAAGAAGAGCCTTGAAAATCCATGGTCTCTTAGTTAATTCACAGTCTAATGCAAGTTGTGCAGATTGGAAAAAACCTATTTCACTGGTGTCACCATCGCTTCTCAACCTTATCGCTGTGGTTTTAAATCTGGTTTTGAGTTCTTATGGTCAGACATGAGGAGTATGATTTTTTTTCTTTCACTCCTTGACCCTTTTCCTAAGGCTATCACCAGAAATAGGTTTAATTTAAGCATCTGCTCAGCAGCAGCACAGTTGAGAGCAGCAGGGGTTCCTTGCAGTTAGCACCTGTAAGCAAGGACAACACTTATTTGCACTTCTAAAGAAAAATGAAGAGCTATATGAGGAGTGAAGAGCTGTGCTTGAGGTTTTTCTGGAGGGGTGCTGGAAGGGCTCAATTCTCTGCACATACTCACTTGTATTAACTTCTTTACCATGCTTTTTGAGAAAAGGAACTGAAATGTTTCTAAGCTATTGAACAGGCTACTTAAACTACTAGGCAATTCATTTGATTTAAGTTGGCCTAATCTAAGGTAATTTTACAATAATACAGTTTATTTTTCATGTATTCACATGTTTGAGTTTCTTACTATTAAAGTGTGTCTATATATGTGTTATGTCAGACTTCGAGGAGCTCCTGATACAGGGTTTCAGATATGACATTACAGTATGAGGCTGTTACCTCTGGTATAATTTAATCAGCACTTTTCCCCTCTCTTCTTAATCAGCTGTCACGGATTCCACCAGCCTCTTAGCTTAGTGTCACCGTTCAACTAGAGAACTGCCTGTGTTGCTCTTTATCCCTTCTTTCTAGATCAAAGTATTTAATGGAAGAGTTCATCTTCTATTTTGTAGTTATGTAACAGTCAGTCTTTAAATGGCCTTCATTTTCTAGCATGTCTTCTTGTTTCAAACAAACAAAAAAAGCCCATGGCAACATTGGTAATGGTCTTCTGAGCAGCATAGACTCCAGTAAATTCAACATATCACAAGAATGTGCTGCGCTTATTCCTTATTCTAAGTATAAAGCTGTTTGTCAGTCTAGTCAATACATCATAGAAATTCTTCCTGTTATTCACCAGTGATTATTTTCTCTCAAGCTGAATTTAGTTCAGTTCTTGTTTCATCCTTTTTAAACAGGCAACATAATGCACATTAGTAAATGGCTTTCTTTACCACTTGCATTGTTATCGAGCACAGGGCAGATAGGTGGTTCCCTTAAAAGTTCAGTGGTGAATTGATTGGTTTCAATCCCACTCGAAAGAGGCCATTTTGTTACTGTGCAAATTGAGGCATCTCATTCTGACAAACTGCACAAACAGCCATTCTTGTAATAGCTGTAATAATTGTAAACAGTACCAGTGCATTTCTAGCTGTATTTGAAGTCCCAGAGATTCTGATTCGACACACAAGTGACTACATAACAACACTTTTTGCAGTGTACAAGCAAAGATCATGTGTTATGGTAATCAATGTTGTCCAGTCAAAAAAAAAACAAAAACAAACAAAACAAAACAAAAAAGTAATGCAGAATTTCAGGAGACTCTGCAAGCAAGCAAAAGCTTTTTTAATCAATTAAAATCTTGGGTGATAATGTAATTTTCATAATTTAAGTATGTGCCAGAAGAAAAATGTCAGAACTTGAAAAATGAGACAGAGCTCCAACTAATTTTGATAGCTGTCATCTCATTCTAGGAGTTTAACTATGGCAAACGTGAGAAGCACCGTGCAAATGCTAGCTCTCCTTGTGCCAATCAACTGAGTGAGATGTAAAATATTGAACTTTTTTTAGCATGAGTAACATTTCAGGACTAATTTATCTTAGTGGAAAGTGTACTGTTCTCTAGTATCATAGTACCTTTATTTCTTGTATTAGCAGAATCTCAATAGTTTCTTCAATTCGATTATTTTTCCTTAACTCAGTCTTGGCAATTCATATCATATTTGTTTGTCTGCAACCTCAAAATTTTGCATACTTTCTAAAAAAGAACAGCTTTAACTCTAGTAAGCCTGTTGGCCTTAAAATTCGTTTTAAAAAATAGTAAAAAAAAAAAAGAAATTTCTTCCTCTCAACCCCATCTGTGGTTATTGACTACAGTTGATGGAAAATAAAAGTAAATAGTCCTTGACTGCTTTAAAATCTTGAGACTATAGGATCATAGAATTCTTGGACTGACTAATGATCTTCGAATAATTGGATTTGACTGTTCTGCAACATCCAGAACTTGTCAGCAAATCAAAGCTAACAGTTGGTAAAAGCAAACAAACAAACAAAACCCCAAAAGCCCAAACCATAAATAGTGTGTTTAGTTTGTACTCTATGCTTAGATTTTAAGAATCAAATTTGTAATGGTAAAGAAGTGGTCTGGAAATTTCTGAGAGCATCCTGGCTTTGACAAAGACTGTTGTTCCAATAGTGGTTGATGCCAAATAGGTCTAGAAGCAGCATAAGCAGTTTTAGGTTATGAATAGTGTCTTTGCTCCCTTTACAGCATTTATTATTATAGCGCTTTTTGCCACTCAGTGGAAGTTCTCCAGCAATATGCAGATTAATAAATATTTAATAAATTATGAAGTGTTCTCTCCAATGGGAAATCTGTTGGCAATAAAAATTGTACTAATGGCAAATATTTTGAAATTCAAATTCATGCATGGAAGAATCACAAATGTATTAGTCATAAAATCTTCCTTCGTGTCCTGGTTTTTCATGCACAATTGTTCCTGTATACATTTTGATGTTCTTGCACTCATTTGGAACAAAACTTTAAAAATGTGCAAGTAGAGGCTTTTTTTTTTCCACAGGACTTTTATCCTGAGTGTTCCACTCTGTATTTTACTATAGTTTAAGCCAAAGTAATTAGCCTTTTTGTGCATTTTTTACTGGATTGAGATGCAATCTAGAGAAACAATTATTTTTTTGTAATCTACAGATTAGTTCTTTCTTACTGCTGTGCTTTGAGAGCCCTTAAGGCCTTACCAACAACCTTATCAAGCAGTCAGTCATATTCATGAATATCATTGTGTGAGGTGGCGAGGAACAGAAGCGATGGTTCTGAAGTCACATGGGTATTTTTAAAGAGATTAAACAGGGGTAAAATCCTAGCAAAGAACAGATTCAGGCAAGAAGAAAAAGATTCCATTATTTTAAACAATCCCATGCAATATCTAGTCCTATTGTCCTGAAATGTTTATCCAGAACCCTGAAGCCAGCAGTGTATGTGAAAGTTCTGTGCCCAACTCAAGAAGTCAGAGAAGTTGGAGAAGACTTAGACTTTTCACGTCTTTTTAGAAAGGATCATTTAACGCATTCACGGAGCTCCTGGGCTTTGTGCCAGCAGATTTGGTGCTCCCCATGGCATCACTTCTTTCCTGCACAATTTAAGCTCTGCTTTCTGAACTGGCAAGAGGGAGGAAAGAGTTAAGAAATGTGGCTTTAACCAGGCCACCCACAGCAGGCGTTCACACCTTGCTGTTCCTCATAGGCCACAGCTCAGAGACAAGAAGAGGTATCCTCTCCTGCCAGGGTTAAGCAAAAACCCACTTGGGCTCTCATTAACAGGCTTCAAAGGTGGCCAAGAAAACCCAGGGAAGGGACAACCCCCAAGCCTGGCCGTGGAGAGTTAGAATTTAAGGTAAAACTGACACTAGGCTTGTTTAGATAGACACTTGTGCAGTGCAGGAGGTTTTGGAGGATGTTAGCTGGTACTTGTTTTTATTGACCTCTTTCAGTGTTTCTAATACTGCCACATGGCTGTGATGAGGTAGAAGTTGCAAAATGAAACACGGACAGAGGCAGTGATGGCTGCAGTAGGACGAGCTGGTAATTCAACTGCTGGGCTGCAGGGTCGCTGCTGAATGCGTGTTACCATGGACTGCTGAAGGTCATACTGAAATGTATGTTTACTGCAAAGTTTTCAGAGTTACAGAATTTTGTATTTAATAATATAATTATTATTAATTGCGTGTACGGAGATGGTGATTCCCTTATATGAAGCGGGGGATTTGGCATTGCCGTCTGAAGAGGGCAGTGGCCACACGCATTGCCTTGGTCATGTGCAGGAGGTGTGCACTACCGTATAATTACGGGCAGCCAGAGTGACTTGCCCTTCCTTGAGGGTTGGGAGCCCTTCCAAAAGCCTTTGTCAGTTGGTTGGGCACCCAGCAGAAAACAGGACACTCGGTTTCAGTTGTTTGGAGGTCCGAAATTAGCAGCAATTTTAATTGCACTAGGTCCGGGCTTGCCGCTTCCTGTTTTAGTAAACAGATGTTGTACCAATGAATTTTTCCAGTAACTATAAAAATGAAATACAGCAAAATTAAATAATGTTTGAAATATTGAAATTGCTAAACTATAATGTGATCAATATTTTTTAGGAATGGCTTATGAAATGTAGAAGTTTTATCATGTTCTGACAGTATATCTTCCAAAATTGAAAATTAATCATGTGTGTGATTCATGGACTACTTGCCTTTTGAATTAATTTAATATTTAATGTCTATCTTACCTTCTACTGACAGTATCAGGGCCAGAGCACATTGTTTTAGCTTAATTTCAATAAATGTTGACAAAAAGGAAAGAAGTGCATATATATGCACTAGAGTCCCACTGGAGATGCATCTCTGGTAAATAGTTCCATGAGCTTTATATACAGAGCGCTTGGTGGACTCAAAATCTGCTAGTATATAGTTCCATGACAGTGTTTACTTTGAAATATTTTAAAGAAATCTCATAAATCTTTGATTTTATGATAGAGTTTTTAAATTTGCTTCTATAAATGTTGCAAGTTCAGGCTCAGTTTAGCTGAAGGTGATAAAAGTTGTCAATATCTTGTAGAGTACAACCTTGCTGTTTTTTTTCTTTGCTTTTTTTTTTTTTTAAGGAAAAGTAGATAGCTTTAAATTATTCAAGAATTCAATTTAATTTTTTTTTAAAAAAACTTGTGAATGGTACATTGTGGCACTGATTGTTTAATTGGGGATGCTATTGATTGTACCTTGATGCTGACAGAACTGTTTTTCTTCTCTTTGAGGTTTTCTCACCTTCAGAACTTGCACAAGGTGACTCTGATGCTTGCAGCCACATTCAGTTATATATAAAAAGGATGAGTTAAAAATTTGCAGGTTGAAGTCTTAGTTAAATTATAATTAGGAAGAGATGACTTATTCCCCAAAGTGTGTAGTTTTTCATAGGTACTTGAACATACAGAAATTAAATTATCTGAGTTTTGCAATCCACTTGTCTGCACTGCGCTTTGTAAACTGGAGTCCACAAAATATGCATTCTTCTTCTATTATTAAGACACAAAATGAATATAAAAAATCCAATCAAATAATGCTCAGTCTCAGTTGAACCCAGTTTTCCCCTGGTCCCTCCTCTTTTCTACAGAAGAGTTTCCTTAAGCTGGTTCTTCATTTTGCAGCAGGAATCTGCTATTCATATTACCATTGTCCTGATTTGAAAAGTCACGTCTATTCTCATGTTTAGAGAGTAAGCAAGGAAGGCAATGGTTTCAAGCCCTCCCTAACTCAAGAGCAGTCAGAGATACTGTCCCCTGGAAAGTCATCATTTGGATTTCGTAACTCAAAAGTGAAGGGAGGATTTTTTTAGTATTTTCTTGCAGTTCTGTGTCCTTTATTTCCAGGGTTTTGGATCCTGTCTGGGCACATGTTTCAGCTTCTTCAAAACGGCCGATGTCTGTCAGGCTGTTTCTCTGCCACGTGACACCAGCAGCTTCTGAGCCTGGTTCGCAGGGCCCCGCTGGAGGTGACAGTGCAGCACTAGGTGCCCTCAAGGCAGCCCCCAATGCCACCTGCAGCCCCACAGGAGCCTGGTGTTGGCCAGAACGGGGCCGGGGAGCTGCCTGTGGGCACCACTCCTCCCAGGGGCACTGCCCAGCACAGAAGCTGCCGCCAGACTGTCACCACAAGCAACAGCCCTGCTGCCCTGCCTGAGAACTCTGCCTCTGATAAGGAGGTTTGGCCACTGGTTCAGCATTGTGCTTAGATCATCTCATCAACTGTCCTCAGATGGAAGCAAAGCACTTCCATTTCTTCAAGGCACTAATTCTCCAGATTGTTTTTTCTACCTTCTGTTGAGCATTTTTCCTTCTGTTGAGCATTGAAAGCCCATATTCAATTTTACAAAACCTTAAAATTCACAGAAGCACCCTAAATGACATAATGCTGAGTACACAACATTTTAAAAAATCTAATGTTTACTCTGAGTCTTCTGCCAATTACTACATGCCATAACAAAATTTGCAATGTTATTTAAGTTTAGGAGATGTGTCTAGTATAGACTGCAAATACACAAATGAAAATTCCTTGTCTATTTTTATCCTTGTACTTGCTTGTACTTGGGGAGGAATTAGTTCAAATTAAAACAACAAGCAAGTGGAAAAAAGTAAACAAGAGAATGAGTCAAACTCCTACAGCCATCTGCTTGGAATACTGCTAGGACATGGGAACCACAATTATTTGCATTTCAGGCTAAAAAGTCATTGTAGCTCAGGGAATAAATTAGCAGTTGTGAGTTAGTGAATGAGTTGTATGCGTTTTTAATTTTCTCTTTACACATTGTTATCAAACAGATTGCAAAGAACTTGGTTGTTCACCAGTTATTTCAGTAAATCATTTCTGGCTGACAGATCACTCGATGAGTCCTTTGCTGTGAAAAATTACTATTCATTTTGTGATGGTTTGTGATTCTGTTCTGCAATGTGTTACGTGCATATGGCTCTTGCTTAGGTTGATAGTCTTATGTGAAAATTTAGTGGGAGTCAGTGAAGTGAGAGCAGAAACATAAGTTAGTATCTCTCATAAAAGCTTTCAAAATCAGTGTGTAATATTTTAATGCATATTATAAACACTGCAGATAACTTGCAGCTTTTTGAAAGAGCAAAGGAGAGACCTCTGTTTAGGGCCTAAATGATGTGCCTTAAATTAATGGGAGGTGGTACAATCCCTGTGTGGAGAAGGAGGGGAGGCGTCAGTGTTACACTGCAATGAAATGGGAAGTAGTAGGAATGCTGGAAGAGTGATTAATGAGACTGGGCATGGGACTCATTGGTTAGATATGAAATATCAACTAAAACAGAAATGGATTACATGACAGCCTTCTATTGCTTTGCAAGTCTCAGTGCTTTAAAACCTTTTAAATTTTTCCATATGATATTCAGAAATCGGATGATTTAGAGCATTTTGCTGGTGGAGGTTTTCTGCATGTAAGCTGCTGAATAACTTGTCTTTAATTATGCTTTGGTTATGCTGCACAGATTTTGACTGCCTGAGTTTTCAAAGGGCTAAAACACATATTTGTGTTTCTGAACTAAGCAGCAGTTAGATATTCTTTGGTATCTTCTCTTGCATAACCACTTGAGATACCAGTTATACCAGGGGTATAACTGGTTCTGGGGTTTGCATGTGACCTATTAAAATTTCACATCTCTGAGAATTGAAAAAAAGTTTGAGAGACAGATAAAGAAGTTGGTTACTGACTTTGCAGAGATTGCTATACTTTCTAAGCATTTGGGAGAGACCTTGCCTTGATGCTCAATCTCATACATGATTCCCTAGGAGGTCACTCTCAGAGGAAAGGCAGCAACCCAGAGGTTCAGCCAGTCTCTTGCTGGGCCCAGGAGACTCATCTCATCTCTTCTGGCAGAGCACCCACTGGTGAATCCTCTGGCTCTGAGGCTCCCAGCAGCTTGCAGTGTGAGATCTGTGTCCTTGAAAGAAAAACATCCTGGAAATATTTAGAATTTCATCCAGTTATATACAGTCTTAGTTTGACCTATGCTTTGTGTACATATGCATTTTTTACAGTGTGGATATTTATCAAATATATGTTCCAGAAATAACATTTAATAACTATATTTACATTGAGGAGCAGCAGCATCTCTGGAGAATGGTAAACAATTACTGATTTTCTGTTTCGCATAGCACTGCAGTAATATCAAGTTGTAGGAAATAAATTTGGAATAAAAGTAATCATCTCTCTAGACCTGTGCTAGTATCATGGACGTTAGCTTAGACTATGGACGTTAGCTTAATCTCTTCATTAAAATAAAAATTAGTCTGTTAAAGTGTCAGTTGTTTGCATGTGATTATTAATTTTAAATCATTTGGGAGAATAACATGAATAGATCATCGAGGTACAGAAATGTTAGCACAGCTTGTGTAACAAGTTCACAAAGTTAGCATGGGTAAGGTGAAACATTTGTAAATAGTACCTATAAATATTTCCATTGCTTACAGGTTATGTTACCCTTGTCATGTATGGGCAAATGCCATGAAATTTCTTTACTTTCTCCTCTTTTAGTGTTGTTTTGGCATGACTCTTACCTGCAAAGACTTGTTTGTCAGCAGAACATGTGGCGTGCAGAGGCCTTGATTACACCCAGAGTAAGTTAGATAGCCAGGTCTGACCTACGTGTGGCTTGTGTGTGAGGTCAGTTGTACATGTCATATTCTAAAAACTCTGGTGTGCTTATACGTTCCTGAGGTAAGGGTTAGATGAAGATTAGGGAGAACATCAAAGCTGCAGTTAAACTGAAGTAAAAAAGAGTTTAAGCCAAGTCGTTAGAGATGCCTTTGAAGTGATTAGAGATTAAGCACTGTCTCTTTCAAGTGGGATACTTATCTGTCCTTCAATATTTAACTAATACGATGTGACAGGCAATGCTTTTCTGCAGTGCTGTGCTGTGTTGCAAGGCATGAGGCCAAAGGCAAGTGACTTCAGTTGCTGAAAAATCGTAGTAATCCTTTAAATTCACTGCTAGAATATCTGCGAATGTTGAGCAAATGTTTCTATGTTGGGAGGACATCACAATATAGGCACTTTGCAGTGAGTGTGGTACAAAAGGTGGTAATGGCATGGGGTAGACTTGCGTATGAATCTCCCAGAATGTAATGCCTTAATGCAATGTAATGCTGAAATATTTTGGGATAGATAAGATAGATTGGGATAGATTCATCTTCCCTTAAGATGTTTTAATGGCATTTTGCAGAAAATAAATTTATTATCCCTTAATGAAATAATGTTGCCTTTTCTGTTACTTGCTTTAATCCATTTTGGCCTGTCAAGCTTAATACAATAGTTAAAATAAGCACGAGAGACCTGGTTACTGTAATCGCATAAATGAAAATGAAACTAAAGGCAAACAGAGTGTGAGTGCTTTTCTGCCTAGAAAATGACAGCTAACTTCATCTGTATGTTCAGTTTCCACTAAGAATTCTACATATTTACAGCCATATCTAAGAATTATTATTTTTATAATATGAAAACAAAAATAGCTTTGTTTCTGGTCTCTTTCCCCAGAGAACCTGCAGTGTAAAAGTCCATAGAATAATAAAATAATTTATGTTGGAAGGAACCTTGGGAGGTCATTTGGGCCAGCCAAATACAGAACACAAATGTGGACAATCCCTGTCTAGCTCTGAAGAGCAACGATGAGTGTTTATGAGCTGGTGGGTGCAGTTGTCTGTGCATTAACCAGCCCGTTGATGGCAAATTGTACTGATAAACGAATTGTGTCGAGGTAGAGGGAAAGGCAGTCCTGTTTCTGCATTCCACTATTAAATGAATAAACTATTCACTATCCTCACAAAAATAAATTCACATTCTGCTGAATAGTTTCTGTGCTTGGTTTTAAAAGCAAGATACTATCTGTATGTACTGGAATGAGGCCTACAGCGCTCTCAAGGGATGACATTCATGGGGAAAAATAATGGCTAGGCATAATTTCAACTATATATCATGTAAACATTGTATCCTAGACAAATATCTGCTGTGCAGTCTTGTTACAGCATATATGCTTACTGTTTTCCTTGATAGCTATTGCTTATGGTTTCTATATTGTTATAAGCTTGTAAGTATAGTTTACAGTTTCATATTGTATATAAACAATATAGCTTATATTGTTTACACGTAAGTCTCCTGACATTATTGTAGAGTGCTTAATGCTAAAGCTAATGGGAGAGTGTTAATGGCTGATGGTATTTGCTCTGTTCATAGGAGACTGGCATTAGAAAGAATGAGAATGCTATCTTTATCTGCAGAGAAAAATATGTTTCATAAATAATAATCGTAAAGGAAAAGGTTGCTTGCACTTTGGAGGTCTTAAATACAATGCAAATGGGCTTTACCACCTGAAGGACAGGTAGTTACAAATCAGCTAGAGAATTCTCAGAGTTGTTCAGAAGTGAATTGAGAAGCTCTTGTGTTTTTAGAGCTGTATGGATATACAGTGTCACAGTGTCTTCCATGTAAAATGTTCTCTAGTAACATGGCGATAAGCGTCTCTTTACAGAATATGAAAGCTTATTAATATTTCATGAAACTTTTATCGACTCTTCTAAATGTACCTTAATATAATATAGTGACAAAAAGCCCAGGCAAAAATAATTGTTAGAAAGGGAGCAATTTATGGAGAGTTTCTGTTCTTTTGTGCTGTAGGTTTGCAGATTGCTGCAAACACTTCTTGTTTAAGGGACAGCTGGACGTCTCAAGCTGAGAAGTGATTTTTGCAGTTCCCATTCTTTTTTCCTCTCCACTGCCAAATTGTCGATATGTTTGTTTTTTTTCAGTGGAAAGCAGAGAAGTGCTTGTGTTTGCTTGTGCTAATAGTGCTAGATTGGCAAATGAGTCACATGCTATTCTGTGGTGAGATAAGTCTGTGTGGCTTTTATGTTGGTGACAAACCTGGAGAATGAGCTTCCTGCTTTCAGGAGGGATATGCAAGACTAATAGCTCAGGCCTAGAAGAGAAGGAAATGATCATTTATGAGTAGCTGGAGACACTAATTTTGTTACTGTAGGGTGGGTCAAGAGGGACTCCCAGGTTAGTACGTCCAAAGTGTTTGGGTAGAAGACCATTTCCGTGGAAGGGTTATGAAAGCCTGGCACTGCCCTGTTGGCTTTAACACAGAGTTTCTGTTTTAACTTACTCTGTTTTGCTATTCAATTATATAACTGGACGTGAGTGAGGAAGGCTGTGTGCCTGTATTCCCATTCCCAGTCGCTTTGGGAAGTAGCTGCTTGGGGAGGGTGCAGTAGATGGAGTTATTTAAATAGAAATTTCCCCTCTTTCAGTCTCATGTGTTACCATACTTTTTTTGGAGCTAGTGAAGAATGCCACTTCAAGGTCTAGAGCTTTCCCTTCCAATTATGTTTCTAAAAATGAGTTTCACTAACATTTCAGACTACTTACACAGCAAAACCATTCCCTCAAATAATAACTCATTCTATTAAATACCCAACTCCCTCACGTATAGTTCTGCTCACCTTATTTGTTTCCATTGGCAGATAGAAGAAAAGTAAAATTTCCAGAATTAATCATTAGTTGGACTTGTCCAAGCAGCCTGAGGGAATTCAGGTGTCCAAATCCCAGGAGGCCAGCCAGGGGCTTTAAAACATGGTTTTATTCCTGCCTATCAGCTCATCAGCAACCATGGGGTCAGATTAAGTCTTTCCATTCGGTAAGTTTTTGAGGGCTAATGTTTACCAAGTGTTTTACACTGAGCCACTGGCTTTTTCGGCAGCACCTGCTGTCACACACCAGGGGGTTCTCTTTCTACCCAGAAATTAGTCAAGACCAACTTTGGTTAGTTGTAAGGTTGCGGATTTACAGCCCTATGCGCCTGTGTGTGTGAAATACCATTTGGCAAAAATATACACGTATCTATATTCTTTTTTTTTTCTAAGATTGAATTTTCCACTATTGATTTTTATTGTGATGAGAGATTATAGTGTCTAAACAAAAATGTGTATTGGTTTAAATAAACCAATTATGATCTGGTTTATATCAGTTAGGACTGTGCCTATAAAGATTTTTATTGACTAAAGTATTGTGGATGTCTCATTAAAAACATTCCTCATTGCATATTGGTATCTTTATTATCTAATAAAACTTCAATACTATGTAACATCTGATTTTTCACTTTACCATGGTGTAAAATCCCATTTCTCTTTGAAAAGGTAAATAGGTGGTTTTGTATTTGCAGCGTTAGGGCTAAACTTTAACAACCTCAGCCACCGCACAGAGGAAGATGAAACAAAAATGAGTGAAATTTTTTTGAGGTGGGATTCTTTGGAGTTTTCCTCTGCCCCGTTGGTGTAAGGCAGGAAGTCTGTTAACTGACTTAAAAGAAAAAGGACTGCCTGATTTAAATTTAAATTGTATTGTTCAGCAATGTTGTGTAATTAGATGGGAAAGCAGGAAAGTCCTTTTATTAGAGATGTCTTTGTAGCCAGTAGCCATGAAAGCCGCAGTGGATGATGCTAATTACCATATTTTGTTTAAACTTCCATCTAAATGAAAGGATCATTCAATTCAGGAGCTGCAGCCATACAAAAACCACAAGTGCAGCTGAATTGCTGCTGCCAAGCAGATGGGGCTTTGATCAGAATAAGTTATTTGCAGCTTTATTGTCTCGCTGCCAGGGTGGGACCTGCATTGAGCTTAGGAGAAGGGGCAGGAGAAAAGCAGGTCTTGCTGATAAGCTCATGGCAGAATTTGGCTGGTCTTAGATAATTTTGGCAGAAGAAAATCTTCATCTAAAGGGAAAAGCAGTAAGGTACTCGACACTGGGCCACTCTAACATAAAAGATAGTTTTGAAGAACATGTTTAGTATGTTTAGTTTTAATGTGAGTGTTTTTACTGCTCTGATGCATCTTGTATTGTATGTGGCAGACACAAACTCAAAGTCTGCAGCAGTGTCTGAGAGGCTTCATGCAAAGGCTGTGCTGCAAACGAGCCGATTTTCAAAGCCATCAAGGAAGCAGGATCTGTGTAAGAGAAGGAAGGTGGGAGGAAGGACAGCAGCAGACCCAAAGAGATTTTTTTCAGTTATGTGGCATTCCTGGGATGCATAAGGGATCTTTGATTACAGCAATTTATTGTTGCAACCTATTTTCAACGATGAATGGGGAAGCTAGGAAACATTACTGTGCAGATCTGAGGCGGGAATATATTAAGCCCAGAAATAGAAATAACAACTGCAGAATTTGATTGGCAGGAGCAATAAATGGCAGGTTTTATTTTCTCTTTTATTTTTAAATTATATTGCTTCCCCTTTGCCTTTTCTTTCCTGTTTTTCTTGTGAAAATGAAACTTTAAAAATGCGAATCAATTCTCACATTCTCTGTGATCATTAGACAAAAACGGGTAGCTATGAACGTGGTCTTATTTTGACCTGGGCCGTAACTATCTACATCTGTGCAATGAAGCTTTTTCAAGCGCAAAAGGTCTTTCACATGCAAAGAAAGGAGGGGAAAAAAAAAAAAAAAGACACCCAAGCCCAAACCTGACAACCCTGAATCTTTTCAGTGTGTGCTACAAATGCCAAGACAGAAGAGTTGCACTTACGGACAATTAAAGAACAGGAATACTCGGAATCAGAATCAGGGGGTTGTGTTTCTTAAACTAGATCCTGCTGACTTATTTTCTGAGGTGACAATCTTATTTATGTGTGTGTTAGTACATGCTGATGCATGTGTGTTTGGGATTTGGGCCTCGCTACATACTTGAAGCTTGATATTGTTTTACCCATCCATTGGGTCGATCCATATGAATTAGTGCTGTTGAAATAGACTGAGGATAAATCTGTAGACTTACTAAAACTGAATTCTGTTTTCACATGGTCAATGCAAGCAAAAACCTCCAAACTCAACCCTCTTTATATAATTTGCTCTATTTTTTTTCCTTCAAAGTTCTTTTCCTTTCTTTTCTGAGATTTCTCCTTTTGTCATCTCTCTGAAAAAAAGATCTTGATGCTTTAGACACAAGAGAGTTTCAAAGGAAAACTAACAGTCTAGTCTTTGTATCAGACAATGTTAACAAAAGCATAATGAAGTTTAAACCCAAAGGGTAGTTCTTAGGACTTGGAATTTTTAACCACGTTTGGAAGTCAAGCATTGTTTTAGAAGCACAGCAACACAGATGTCTTTGTTCTAAGTAAATTGAGTGCTCCTGCTAAAAAGAAATAAATCGGAAAGTATTTTTGTAGTAAAAAAAAGAAAATAATTAAAAAAACTTGACATGCTGTGTTTAAGTCGAGCAGATTTTGATACCAAATCCTAAAGTATGTTCAGAATTTTTTGACTGCCATCCATTTCCCAAACGAAAACATAGTGAAAATATGTATCAGTAGCATAAGCTCTATAGCGTTCATGTTAACAGTGACAATTTGCTTTTTGAAGTGTAGTGAGCTTAAAGGAATTCAAAAGAATGTGCAAGTGTCATAAGCAGTATGGCAACACATGAGCAAGACACCCAACAAATCTCAGCTCAGATGACATACGATAAATGTACACTTATGAGTCATGCATTTAAATATGTGTTTCAAGATTGTATTCATCCGACTTTTTGAAAGTTCTTAAAGAACTTTGAAACAACTCAGGGTATAGTTTCTGTAGGGTTTGTGAATCTCTAGGACAGACCTTTTTTTTTTTTTTTTTTTTTCCCCTCCATGAGTGGCAGCAGATAAACAGAATTTTTGTGTCATATTTTGGCAGTAATATAACTTTGTGGAAAAAAAATCCTTTAAAATCTACTTCAAGATTTGGCTTTTTTCCAGGTACTGAATGCACAGGTTGTGATATAGTGAGAAGACACTGATGACTGGCAAAAAGAAGAGACTTTGCTTTCTTTTTGCATTTGGATGGGAGATGCCATTTCATTCAGCTCTGGAATTTGGTCTAATCAGAAGGTATTGGTCAAGCTCATGTTTTGATCATACACGGACAAAACTCACTGTGCTGGCAGCAGATGAAAGCGTTTTGTTGTCTTACTCTGAAAAAAATAAGGTGGAGTAAATAGATAAGCAGACCTCCGTGTGTGCTGCACACTCGGGCTTAGCTTTTGATATTACGACATCATTGAACTTTTTGAAAAGATGAGCCTGCTGCTTCTAGCTCCAGTTCATACAAGTGCAGTAATTGGTATAGATTGAGGTATATGCAAGAAATCATGCTTGTTCCCTCTATTGGGCTTCAACGCAGCGTCAGAGAGCATGTTTTTGCTCAGTGAGAACTATTCTATCAGTAAAATATCCAGATTAGTCCTCAGACTTAAATTGCAGGTTAAGCGTTACTGTGTAACCGCAGCACTGATGGCTTGCTACTGAAGTAATCCATGAACTGTAGTGCGATAAACTTTTGAACTCTCCAAATGTAAAACGGAAAAAGAATTAAGTGTCTAGCTTTGGCTGGTAAAGAATACGTCTCCTTATACTTTACTGTTTAAAGACAAGTGCACACACATAGTCCTGCCACTGATCTCGTGCATGAATCTGAGGGCAGAATTTGAAATATATATTACCTTGACAGTGCACTGAAGGTCGCAGTTTTAGGAATTAATATTGAGGTGATGAGAGAGGTGATGAAGATCATAATCTACATGGAACAACAAGGAGCAGGACACACAACATTGTCATTTACTTTGATGCAAATAAAGCATTTGTTCATCATTGCTCTGTTCATTGAAATGAGGTGAAGGCAATGCAGAAAATCTGGGAAAGCATCCCAATAAACTAAGGGTATTTGTCACATATGTCCATTTATCAGTAAGCCATACTGTAGACCCAGATATATCTCTCTTGTCTAGTTTTTATCTTTATATAGTGGGATAGTTTTATAAGAATAAGATAAAAGATTATTGAAAGGCCAACCATATTAAATATGGCTTGTTTCCTTTTTCTTTTTTTTAAAAAATTCAAGATCTTTTGTATACCATAATCAGAATGATCTTATGAGTCAAAAATTTCTTTTCTTATTAACGGTTTATTTAAAAATCCTAGGAAACAGCTATATGGCTACAGTAAGGATGGTTTGCAAATCAGAAATGCTTTTCTGTTTTTTCTCCCCCTAAACTAGGAAGGAGTAAAAAGCAAACCAAATTCCTGATCATGTGCAAGTAATCTAAAACTGGCAGCAATTTCGACAAGAACTTCCCAAATTGTGAAGCGTGGATTGCTGCCATTTGGCGTGCTCTGCTCGGTTGTGCAATGTCATGTAATACAGTAGCTGGATGATTTTCCCATATTTTAGGAGACTATATAAATACTTAAAAGCTTTCATGTAGTCACTTCAGCATTTTCAGCTTCTCAGGAAATAGTTTCGTTTTTGAGTATTTTAGTTTAATCAGTTTCTGTGAAAGCCATTAAGGATTACTAAGGCAAAAAGCTCTTTGGGTTATGGATTTCTGCTCTTTAGTATCTGCAAAGCAGTTAGTGTGTTTCTGGATAATTTCTGAGGTCTGATTTATTTGGGGAGATAAATGTTCGGCAGACTAGAGGTGAAATTACAGTGTGCTCTTCGGGGCATTGTTCGTGCTATTTCATGCAGCATCTATCGTTAGCCTCCTGGTTTAGGCTTGAGGATTCCTATCTAGCTTGAAGGAGACATAGGTGCCCCCCAGCAGGTGATTTATAACATGATGCAAGTTCCCACTCTAATTGCTCTCTAGAGCAGCCTGCCCATCCATATGTGAAAGACCCTATATGTGTTTGTCACTGTGGGGCTGTGAAGAATGAGTCCTGGCTTAGGCACATGAAGTTAATGTCTGGAGTAAACAACGTGAATGTCTTCCTCTGTGCAAATGGGTATGGCTGAACAGGGTGACACAAAGCGAGTGGCACGTTGCAAATTCCCCCCATGGCCGGTTCGACTCTGCCGTCCCTGTACAAGCTCTCTGTGCAAGGTTGTTTTAGAACACACGCAAATATTATGGGCTCTAGATCTTTAATCCTACCTCCAAAGTGTATACCTTTCAGCTAGACTTCCAGACCTTCTGATCAGCAAATAAGGTCAAGGACTATAAAAGAAAATATCCTTGTTCTAGTTGAAAATACCATGGCTAGTAATGGTCACATTACACACACATTACACATACACACCTTTGCTGCATGAGTAGATACTTATTGGTGGAAAAAATAGATTAGTAATAAATACATAATAAATTCTCTTTCGAAGTGTTTACCACAGCAAATTCAGAGATTAGGACTTGCATCCTGATCCTAATTGTTGACTTTAGATGCCACAATGTAGGAAATGGGAATTGTAATCTTATTTCATGTTACAAAATCAATATCGTTCAACTATTCCTGCTATTTACTTTGCCCTTCCTAAAGGTGCTGAATTCTGCCAAATATGCTTTGATGTAACTTAAGGTATAAAAATAGGGAATTGTTTTTCCACAGAGAGCAACTGGCAATTAGAACTGGAGAAAACTGTAGTAATTGGGTACCTCAGGGAAGAGTTTCTGTTAGCTTTTTGCTGTATTCTTAATAGCAGTTGTGAGCTACTGTCCTTGGTTGTATTAAACCCAAACTCCTGAAAGGGAGCAAGTTTGGATGGAAGGCAGCAGTCCAGTTCATACCTTCCTTTTGTCAGTCTCCATTTATAAACCTAAGTTTGTAAATCAAAGCATAATACATATAATAATGCATATGGTTGATGAAGACTCTTATGAATTTAATTTTTTAATGAGACATATGTTTTAAAACAACAGAATCAAGTTTAAGTCTACCTAGTCAACCTAGTCTAAGAAAAGGGTTTTCCTACAAATAACTAAAATATATTTCTGTTCACTAGAACGTAGATGGATGCTTCTCACTATGCTGTAAGAAAATCTACATGGTAAGTGCTGTTAAAAAAGAGCTGTAGCTAAAAATTATAACTATTGAGAATTATTCTAGAGTTTAATCGTACACCTCCCAGTTTCAGGACAATTTTCTCATTTAGAGCTTTCCTTTTGCAGAAGGACATGGGGAAGAGGCCCAAAGAGACAGAGCATGAGGGAAACTGGGGGAACTTCCTCCTGGTTGTTTTGTTCTAAGTCTCATTCCCTGCCTTGGCTCTAGGTCGCTCTGTTGCACTCCTGGCTCGCTCAAGGCACAGCAGTTATGAGGACCCACTTTGCAAACGTCTTGGTTGTCTGTTGCCATTGGAGCTAGTCCTTGAAAAGCTTTCTCCTCTTAAGTATAGGGGATCATTGTTCAACATTAGCTAAATCATTTTTCATTAGATGCAGTTTCTGGTCTAGGCAACTGGGTCTAGAGCTGGTAGAGATGGTGCAATAGTGAAGGCTGCCTCATGTAAGTGAAAAGGAGGGAGATCCAAGCCTAGGCTGCACATCTATCAGATCTTTTCTTCAGTATTTGGCAGCCTTATTTCCACTGGAGCTTTGCATCAACCAAGACTTTGGTACCTTGTCTCGAAGATTAGACAATTCTGTCATTGCGTAACTAATACAAATAACAGTTACTAAGCTGTGTGCTGTTAACAAAATGTGCAATTCAGTATCAGCATGTGTTTGTAAGCAACTTTCCTGAACTGTACCTTTCTAGCAAGACAATACAAAATGAAGCAATTCATAGTTTTCCTAGGTTTAAAAAGTCTGTTATTTAATTTGAAGGGTTTTGAGGGGTCCTAAAAATAGATTTGAGTAATAGTCTTCTTTATAACATATTTCAGGTACCTGGACAGATTCTTGATGTTTTTCCATGTTTTTCCAAATTTCCATATTCTCAAAGCTACACTACTTCAAATTACAATTTCTGATGTCAGTAGCATGACTTCATGTTACTCATCAGTCTCACCTTCTCTAGATAGTAATTTTCTAGAAAGTGCATTTTGCTATGTTGTAATAAAAAAAATCTTATGGCTTATTTGGCTAAAAGAACATTAAGATTGTGTTATGTATAGGATTTGGCTCTTCTCATGTTGTAGCTCAGAAGTCATAGTGGGTCATACACTTAATGCTTTTTTAATTATCTGCCATCAACACTGTATTTTAACTCTCAATATATCTATTAATAAACTTGTAAAGAGAGATTATATTTTATTGAGGGGTCAAAAATATTTAAATTTTGTTGATAAAAAGTTTTATTTACTCTATTCATAGAATTTTATTCTACTTCATTGAAATCTGTAGACAGATTTTTTCAAGGTGTCTTTTTTGTTCTTTTTTAGATAACAATCATTTTTCATAAAATATATATTTTTGTTTATTCTTCTGGCTGTAATAAAATCCTATAAGTAGACCTATTTAAATTTAGAAATGTTGATAGAGTTGTATTTAATTTTTGGATTACCACTTTCAGAAGAACATTTCAAAAGTCTTTTATTATTATAAAGTTTCTTACAATAAATCTAGTGTTAACTATCTAGCAGTCCAGAGAGAAGCATTCACACAGAATTGTGGCTCAGTTGCAAGATGTAAACTATTTCAAAGGAAAAAAAGCCATTATTTAAATAACAAAGCAAACACCTGCTCCTTAGAAATCCACAGTAAGGAAGTGAAAAAACAATCCCCCCTCCAACATGGTGTTTGGAAGAAAACGAGTTACTGCCTTAGGAGCTAAGCAAAAGATCATTGTAAGCTCAGCAGTTAAACAACATAGTCGAGCAATATAAACAATGTGTTTATAGTCTTTAAATACCTGCACCATAGTGAGTGCCTCCTTTACTGAACATGCTTTTTGTTAGTTTTTCTGCAATATCCTCCTTTCATCTCTGGAATTTGAGTACATTTTGACAAAGTGTGATTTCTGGCTTTGTCAAAAAAAAATGTGCATGTATCTTCCATCTGTGAGATTTTTTTTTGCTCTAACAAAACTGTAAAGGATCTTGCCAGCTTGATTTGTGCTTTTCTAAAGAAGCAAAGTTAAAAGCTTTTTGAAGTGTGTAGTATCTGCAGCAACAGTTCCTATGAATGGGAGATCAGAGAGGCCTAATAAGTGAGTAGGTATGTGCACAGTTTCTAAAAGCCTGCTCTCTTGTCCATTGAAAAAACTTCTAAAAATAATCTTAATAAACCACCCGGTAATATTGTTCAGTGATTAAGGAAGGTAGACTTGGGCTTGAATTCACTTATTTGCCATTGTGAAAGCTGTTTGGCAATACGTTATTTAGGTTTTGTCTCTGAGTGGAGCTTTCTGCTGCACAGGTTCAGGATACAGCAGGTGAGTAGCGTGCAGCTGGGGAGCTGTTGGGCAGCCTGCTCCTGAGCTCCAGCCCCGCTGCGGGGAATCCTCGGCTCGACGGCCGGCACCTCCTGGCTGCGCTTCACTGCACTCTCCCACTGCAAACTGTCAGGGAGAGAGGCCTGCCTCGCTGAAGTATTCCTGGAGTGAAGGATTGAAGAGCTCCCTCCTATATTGGATCAGGTTTTGCCAGGGAAAGTGCAACAGGGGACTCGCTTTTATTTTTCCATTAGCCATAACCAAACTTTGCTTTCCTGCTGCATAGCTTGTGGAAAAGGTATCTAGGTAAGATCATTTGCTGTCCCTAGAAAAATGCAGACACAAATGCAGTTGTGTACTCGCTATCTGCCTCACCGAATACTCCCAAGTACCAACCACCCCACGAGCAGCTTATTGTGAAGATGGGTTTCCCTTCTGACTTCGCTTTCTCCTAGTGAGTGAAACTGAGGAGCTGCTGACTCAGGAAAGGAGAGCCGAGGTCAGCATTTCATGGGGAGGAAGGTGTCTAGTTGGGGCTGCTCTCTCTGCTGGCATCTTGATGATCTGATTAACTCATGCCCACAAAAACTATCCAAAGACAGATCTCCAAGTCCAGGATATCCAAGACAAGCCCTCAGACTCTTCTGCTTGATATTGAACACGATTATTTCAACTGATTCAAACATGAGCTAGGAATCATGAAGATTCTCTAATCTTTTTTCAGAACCGGGCTGATTGCTAATGGCAGTGAGTGAGGCCAGGACTCCCTGCATGCTCCATGCAGCTCTTGTGTTCTGCCAGGTTGGGCTTCCTCCATCAGGGAGAAGAGGGGCAAAGTGAGTCCGACGGCTTTGCTACATTCACCTTGAAACTACATGTTCACCAGACTGCAGATGCTTAGCAAGAAGCCTTAGAAGTTTTACCTAAGAGAGGTTCTTGACCCTTGCATTTAAACAGAACAGAGTGAAACCTTTCCAGCAGCAAATGTCAATAGCTAACTTACTTAACACTAAAAATCAGTTTCTTAACCCATAATTGAAGTCATTTTCTTTAATTCTTTCTTAGATGCCTGGGACAAAAGTAGTTAAGCACATGGTCTCCAACAGCATCCTGGTTGTCTATGTTTGATTTGGCTAATGCTGACAGTGTTCTGTCCACTGTGTGAAAACAAGAAGAGGTGAAAAGTGCCAGCCATAATAGGCTCTTTCCTTTCCTTTTCTGAATGAAGAAGATAGTGTTTCCATATGTGTTTTATGATAAATCTTTTAGATCCTGTGTCTTTTCCATCAAATGTTCAATCTTTCTTTTTTTTGTAGATCCAAAATAGACTGGACTATGAGTTCATAAGGAATACTACTGACTACCGAAAGGGTAAGAAAATGCCTTTCCCATGTGCTGGAAATTGGGTTTGAAACATGAAAGCCTGAAGAAATATATATACTTTTTAGATATCACCGGTGATGTGTTTGCTTTAAAAGATGTGCTATTTTGTTTTGTGACTGTACAATGCAACCTGTAGCTACCCCAGGAGTTGAATCTAGCCTTGCCTGACTGACAGGGAGCTGTAGGCAGTTCAGGCCAGTAACTGGTAACCGGCTCTGGTTAGAGCAGCTCTCAGAGTGAATGAACATTTGGGAGCAAATTAGCATTTTTCCTACTGAGCTTTTTTGCTATGGTATTTCAGAAGCTTTTAATAAAACAGAAGGGGCGCTTACAAATAATGGTGCTGGTTATCCACAAATAAGATGCAGAGTGATATTTGGTTGCTTTTCAGGAGATTCTGATGCTTTTTAGTATTTCATGTGTCTTCAAGACAGGTTTAGTTGTTCTGGCAAACTGCAGCAATGTGTGTGATGGTTTGAGTGTGCTGGTTCCTTCTCTGAATTCAGACAAGGAGCAGTGTAAGATTTGTCACATTTGTCCTAACTGTGCCTGCAGTTTCAGCTTCCATTTTGAGGCCTGGGTCTAAGCTGTAATAGAGATACAAAAGAAATGCTGGGTCTCAAGGTCTGGGACCTTTTACACCAAATTGCATATAACAAATATAACAGAGGGGAGCTGTACATTAGCTCTGAATATCTTCCCCCTCTTTTCCAAAAGGAATACATTAATATAATTTTAGTTGATTTCATGTTTTTGTTTTAAAACTCCATTGTCTCTTCCCAGTGGCAATTAGGGAGCAACAATTTCTGTATTTGCAGATCTCAACCTTATTCAAAATTCGCACATTTCATGGGTATTGGCTCTCCTCTGCCCTTCCTCCATATTCTTCTGTGACCTGCTCTACTTGTCCGAGCAGCTGTTGCTACTACGCTACCTTTCCCCCATCTGGAAGGCAGATGGGCTAATCCACAGAGTCAGTATTTGTTCATGGATCCGTTTTCAGAGGGTCTGCACTGAACAACTGACAACCTTCCCAAAGATGCTGAACATGTCCATGCCTGGGCAGTGTTCCACAAAGCAAGCAAAGCCTTTCAGGATTACATATATTTAGGAATAGGAAGAAAGAAAGAAAGACTGAGATTTTATTTTTTAATGAGAAGATTGTCTTGCCTACTATGTTATGCAGGGCTGTTTGCACTTTTTACTTCCATTCCTTTTCTAACAGAAAGTACTGTAAAAGGAAAAAGGTATCACTTTTCACCTCTCCTAAGCAACTGTAACTGTAATAATGAAAGTATTTACAAATTTAACAAGGATTGTGTCATGTTGGAAGACTAATTCTGGTTTGTACTAGCCTCTGGTACCCTAGCATTTTCAGTTTCCTGCTGACATGCAGCTTTTTATTTAAATATTTGTGCTTTGTTTCCTGGAGAGTTGCTATATCCTCGCTATTTGAGTTTAGTGTAAAATTATTTTATCCCCTTTCCAGAAACTTTGGAAAAGTACAAAATGGGCTAAAACTACAAACAGTCTTTCAGAGTTTCCTCAGCAGTGGGATGGATGCCACGGTGCTCTTGGTATCATGTAAATTGTGTATGCATTACGATAGGAAAAATCTCTGCCCACGGGCAACTTGTTTCTTTACAAATCCTACTTCTAAATCAGTCATAACATACTAGATTGAAAAATAAGTGAGTAAATGGTTTACAGATGTATTTTCCCAGCCAAGCTGAATGTCTTGTCTTTTCAGACCTTGAGTTTCTTTCATAAAAGAGAATCAGTGAGACAGCTTCCCCTTGATATTCGCCCTACAGCAATATGTCTTTTTCCTTCGCAGAGACCTTAACAGTCTCTTGTGAACATTGTGCGTTCTCCCAGAGGTGCAAGTAGCACTTTAGGAGAAGTATTAACAGTGCATCTGCACATGCTGCAAGTTATGGAAACCGGGCCTGCACTTGTGACAGCTCCAGAACGAAAATGATATGTTTTTCACTTCACCACGTGCCTTGTCACAAGAGCAGTAACACATTTTAATTGAAGGGTAGACTTGCTCCTCGCATAACCGGGCCCCGGGTATTGTGTGTTCTCACCTTTGTTCACCAGCTGTCCTGCCGGAGCTGGCGGCTGCCATCTGAGCGTGGCCCCCCCGATGCTCCATGCTCTTGTTAGATGCTTACGGCACCCTCAAGACACACGAACCCGGAGACAATTGGGTGCCTTTGTTTGGTGCACACTTCCATATCCTGCCGGCGCTTCTGTGCGTGCACCCTTACGAGGAGCCTTTTGTGTGCCCAGAGCCCAGATGGTTGCCTGCAGTCATAGCCTTTAGCAGGGGAATCATATTCAAATTGTCCAATGGATAATAAACTGTCCTGACTTCGCTTTGGATGTGAATGGGTGTTTTCAAATTGCAGAAACAAAAGATCTCCTGGGGAAATTTGCCAAAGATATGTATCATTGTAAATCTTGGGGCAGAGCTGAATAGATTAAAACTCCTACCGGGTTTGCTGAGAAAACAGACAGTGCAGCAGTGGAAGATTAAAACCCCGAAAATATGGTAGCATTAGTAGAATATCTTTTAAATCCCTATTGTCTAAATGATTGAAGCTAAGCAACTAACACAGACTTTTTGGATGTTCTTAATTCACACAGGCCATAGCTGATGCCTGGAACACATTCTAGTTTAATTTTACTGAAACAAGAAGAATGCAGTTGCAAGATTATTCATGCGAGTTGCAAAGGCTTTGCAAAGGTTTAGTCTTTCTAAGGTTCTCTCCCCTTCCCTCTGCTCTTCATATCAGGGGAAAGAAATATGTGACGTATCTCCAAAGTAGTGTTTCAGATGTTGGTAATCAATTTCAGCAAAAAAAGACAGTCCAAATGGACATTTATCAAGCTTAAATTATATTATGCATAAATATTCGAGGGCTGGAAAAACAAAGTTTTTCTTTTTTTTTTTTTTTAATATCATGAAAAATGTATTAATGTAATTTTTTTTTAGCCCTCTGAGACATTTCACTGAAAAAAAAATACGAGTGTTTTTCTCTTTGTGAAAGTAGCAATTACCAGAGAGTTTCTTGGCATAGAAGGTAAGATTGTGAAACAGTAAAATTCTTAAGAATGCCTAATGTGCCAGGAGTACTAACAAGGCATAATACAGGTGTCAGGAATAGGCTGGGTCATAGTGATCACAGGGCATCTTTTTAGTCAGAGTATGAAAAAAATCCTTGATTTTTGAGACAGTATCATAGTTTCCACATTTTAGAAAATACAGAGAGTTTTTGAAGAAACAAGGCAGAAGCAAGGTTAAAGTCTGCTTTTTTTTTTTTTTTTTTTTCCCAAGGTCTTTGTATCTAACTTCTTATTTGATATTTCTGTTTTGAAATCTTGTGGAAATTATCCACTAGCTAGATTAGGAAAGCAATTCTGAAACAAAAACAAAACAAACAAACAACAAAAAAACAAAACAGTCTGCATCTGTCAAAATTATTTGGTAATATATATGAGAGGTCCAGAAGTATCTCGTGTGCAAATCTGGGTGACATACCTTCCATTAGCTACTTGTGACAGGATTTAAAAGAATAGCCGAATCAGAGAGGCTTAACACAAGGATGCCCTTCTCATCTGAAGTGTGAGATATCTGCATGTGCTATGGTTTTGTACACAGTGGGCCTGTGATCCAAAACATACACCCTGTGCTTCTCCACAAGTATTATTTTTGGATGTTGTATTCACATTAAAAGCAAAGATGAGAAAGAGAGATCATAGTGACTAATTCTAACCTAAAAGTTTTCCCGTTAGAGACACCGTAAGGACATAATTTTTCTTTTGACTCCCTTGGTGTGCAAGGAGTGATATTATCCAAAGCGTCAGTAGTGCCCAGTCTGAGTTTCCTCACAGTGACCTGCAGAGCTGGTGGGTTGGAATAGGCGTGACTATTCAGTCTAAATCAAGCTAAGCGGATACTGATGCACTGAGAAGGCTCGAAACATCTAGTGAGAATCCCGTTGCTCCCCAAGCATTGCGAGGCAGTCGTTCTGCAAAACCAGCACATTGCAGCACTGCTGATGCTGCAGTGCGCTACTGACTCAGTTCTAGATGTTCCTGTGACAGCTATCATCCGTGGCCCTCTCTCCAGCTCTTCCTACTGAAAATATTGTGTTTCTCTTCTGAAATGGGCCTTTTCATAGTTGCATTTGATTACTATAATGTACTCTGGGAAGTGCTATGTGGTAATACCACTTGAAAATTAAAGCTAATACAAAATATGATTACAGGCATTATTAGATTTCAAAGCCAAGACCAGAGTGTTGTGATGGGAGCTAGCTGCCAGTCACTTTCTGATGGGGTTTGTGGTGTTGTAATGACTTCAAAGGGTTTAATGTAGTTTCAAAGCTAGTTCTAAGAAAACACCTCTTCGTAATGGATTGCAGCAGTGGAGGTACTTTTCCCAAAAGAAAGTGCCTCCTCTGAGATCATTTTTTGGACAATGCTTTCTGTAATGACATTTAACAACTGATTTGACCATTAGGTCTTGTAGAACCCAAAATAAGTAAGTAGAATGGATCCTGGGTTTGTTTTAGTAGTATTTTTAAAACTACTGCCATTGTTTATTGATAAATTCAGAAAATGTAATGATGATGTAATGATGAAATCTTACTTGTTTACAGCTGACATGGGACAAGTAGCTATTACCGTGTTTAAGAAAAATTTCCTCTAAACCTTGGACTATTCTGTCTCTGTGTTGATGGAAAGTCGAGGTGTCTATGTCCAACTAAATTTGGCATGGAGAAAAGACTAGAATACCCACTCCAGGGAGAAAAGAGCTTGCTTTACACAGCTAAAACACAGTCCCTGAGACTGATGAACACATGAACAAAATGCAAGGGCAGCTAGGCTGATTTCCTCTTCTCTGTGCGTATTGACCATATATAGTCTGAGAGTTGTTTTCATCTACTCTGATGTGTTTAGGGGAGAGACTTGTCTATGTTACAGGGGAAGAAGTATGTAGTAAACTCCAGAAACACATTTGATTGTATGGTTATCTCCACTTCTGGGTAGACCGACCTCTGACATTTCAAAATAAGCTATTTTTGACATGTTAAATATTTCTGCAAGTCATCTTTATTTCTCAAATGGGGCATGTGAAATCTTTGTCCTCTTTTGAGAATTTTTGAACTGGTGAAACATTTATGCAAGTGCTAATTTCCTAGTCTTGGAGGGTTTTCATCACTGTGGTTGCAGCTAACTTTGAATTCAGAGATCTACTCTGAAGAAGAGAAACTGTATCTTCTGCCCAATAAACTAGGGGAGCTGGAGATTTTAGCCTTACCACACATATTTTCACCTGCTTACTTAGTGGGTGTTTCTCACTAAGGTTGAGAAATGTGTATTGTTCTTAGCTTACCTTTTGAATGTGAATTTTATTTCACACGCTAAATCAGAAAAGTGGAAGATTTGAGGAAGCTGAATAATTCAGAGTCTATGTGATTTAAACACCGTGGTGTTTGCTGTGTTCTGCTCTTTCTATGGTGCAGCTCCAGAAACTGTATCCAATGGTTGTGTCTTTTGATGTATGCATCAGGGTTTATCTTGAAGGTTCATTATGTTCTTACACAAACCTAAATCACTTCCTCACCTCCCAGTTACTGCACAGGATCAACTAAAAAGAACCTGCTATATCTATACTATGTTTTAAGTCCTTCAAAATTGTGATAATATTTTAAAAACCTGATTGTCCCCTATTCGTTTAATGAGACATGTGGAGAGGTGTATACATTCCCATCCATACACCAACAGCATGTGCTAGCCCTCATTAATCAAAGTGACACCTTCTACACCCTCAAGTGTTCTGCTATTTGCACATGAAGCGTGTTCCCGAAACTCTGCGCTGCCTGATTGATCTCTGCATTGTTCCGTTTTCAGACCTAGGTGTCCAAGGGTAGCTGCAAAGACACAGAAGTTGACTCCTAATGTGCTTTCTTTAATCTTCTCTTGCAGAATTAGTATTAGAAACTGTCTAAGAAGTGTTTCCAAGTTCTGTTCGTTTTGTATCAAATTTAGCACAGAGAGAATGGGCCACATCCCATCTTACACTGGAAAACATACTCCTTAGTGCCCAAAAAAGGTGTTTTGAGACCCTGTTGCATTGCAAAAAAAGTATAAAAGAAATAAGTCCGTTAAAAAAGGAAAAAAAGCAAACATTGCGCATCCATTGCTTTTCCCAAAAATGAGAGCCTGGGAATGCGTATTACATAGTACTTGCATCCAAGAAAACTTTAGGGTTTAAATTCAGTAATCTGTCCATTAGTAAAGTACACAGACTGCTTGTTTCAAGATTTTTGCTTATGTCTATATAAACCAAGGACTGTTTAGGGAAACATGAAACAGCAGAAAGACCTTTCTAGGCTTAAAGATGTTCAGTGCATATAGAAAACTCCCACTCATCCATTTGTATTAAATTTCCTATATTTCTCCCAGAAGCTGGGAGCACGGGGATGTTTATTCAGGGCCTAGAGGGGGAACTTGAGGTTAATGCTGTTTTCTTAAACATTGTAGTAGGAGTTGTGGCATGTGGGATGCTGGATGTACCAGCCGGTGCCCACAGAAGGCACTGTCATTATCCTATACTCTTTCCACCCACACTGCTTGTGTGAAACACATGATCATTTTTCCTACCCTTGTACTAAGGACATCTTGACTGACGACCTCCAGAGAAGTGTTAGCTCTAAGAAACAGGAGAATCCCCGCTCTCTAATCTTCACAGTTTAAACATGAATATTTATCTGGTCTGCTTAATCTCTCTGAACTTGCTAAAAGTCCCTCTGAAGATTTCAGTAAAATAAATAAAAAGAATGTAGGAACAAATATCACAGTGCAAGAGCTTTAAAAATAGTGTTTTTCTCCTTCCTCTCTTCATGCCCCGAAGTATGAAGTAGAATGTAGAACAGCAGAACTTGAGGAAAAATACTACTGGGTACAATGGTAAGTTTTCCAATACGTTTTTATTACCGTATCCCATGAGAGGTAAATCTCTATGTTAACTTTAAGGAGTGTGTTGGAGTCTGTGACAGGTTAATCTCCATTGCCTCCATCCCTGCACTAAATCCCGGGTCAAGGTGGGAGCATGTGGCCAGGCTGGGAGGCAGCAATTCCTGAGCTGAACGCCCCGCTCCCTGAGGTAAATACCAGGGTCCCTGAGCTGAACACTCTGGTCCCTGAAGTAATACCCGGGTCCTGGAGCTGAATGCCCTGGTCCCTGAGGTAAATTCCAGGATCCCTGAGCAGAATGCCTGGGTCCCTGAGGTAAATGCCCGGGTCGCTGAGTTGAGCACCCCGGTCCCTGAGGTAAATGCCCGGGTCGCTGAGTTGAGCACCCCGGTCTCTGAGGTAAATGCCCGGGTCCCTGAGCTGAACGCCCCGGTCTCTGAGGTAAATGCCCCGGTCCCTGAGCTGAACGCCCCGGTCTCTGAGGTAAATGGTGCCGGCGCGGGCCCCGCTCTTCCCGCCCAGGGGCTCCAGGGCCCGCGCGAGGAAAGTCCCGCGTGCGGCTGCGCCGGGCGGCGCACGGGGAGGGAGCGGCTCGGAGGGGCCTCGCGCCGCCCCCTGCGCCCCGCGCGGCCTCGGGCGGCGCCCGGGGCTCCCGCGCGCGGGGAAGGGGCGTCGCCATCTGCCGTTAATTGCGCGGTCATTGGATTAGCGGCCCGCGGCGATGAGATCAGCGGCGGGCGCGAGGGGGCTCCGCGCCGGCCGCGCGTCCCAGCTGCGCCGGCCCTCGCGCGGGGAGGCGGCGGCAGCGGGCGGCGGCGCGGGGCTCCGCCACGCTGCGCGCTAGCGGCCGAGCCCCGGCACCCGCCCGCCCTCCCTGCGGCGGCCGCGGCGCCTCCCCGCGCGGTGCCGCCTCCCGCGCAGCGGGCGCCCCGGCCCGCGCCGCTCCCGCCGGCACCGCTACTTCTGCCGGCGACTTTGTTCCCGCCCGGGGTCTCCTTTCGGCGGCCGCGCTCGGGGCTTTATGGTGAGTTTGCGAGGGGCGGGGGTCCGCCGGGGTTGCGTGTTCTGCCGCACGGGGAGTGTGCGGAGATGAGGTTTGTGTTGTAAACTGAGCTGGCTGGAAGCGAGTACTGAAAGAGCTGCACTTCTGAAAGGGTCTGTTTTTCTTTTTTTTTTCTTTCCTTTTTAATGAAATCTTCTAAAATAGAGTTGCTTTTCTGAGCTGTAAAAGAGAAGCACTTCTAGATGTTAAATAGTTAAAGCTTCGTGGCTTTTCTAAACGGAGTGTGTTTGACTTTGTGCTGGTGAAAGCGTCTGCCCCCCTCCCCGTTCTGAGTGCCATAAGCAAAGGCTTTAGTGCTCAGCTGCTGCTCTCAGGCAGCAGAGAGACCTCAGCGCAACTGTCCAGACAAATCTGAAATGCTCAGCTATCTCCTCGGCAAAGGGCTTCGTTCGGTGGCGAAGCCCGGGTTTCTGTGCCAGGCTTGGGTCTAAACAAAGAGAGGCGTTAGCCCTCTGCCTCCTCGGGAGCCTCCTCGCGCGGCCCTGGCTCTGCTCTCCTCGCCGGGTGGTGGTTCCCGCAGAGAGGCCGGGCAGCGGGCGCCCCGCTGCCCCGTCCCGCACAGCAGCGCCTGCGTCGGGGCACGGCCGGCCAGGGCAGCTGGGGTGGCACGTTTCCCACCCGCAGCAAATCCCTTCCCTTTGTGTTTACAGCGCGTGGCGTAGGCTGGTACGGGGGGAGAGCATCCTATATATAGCTGCGGCCAGCTATTCCTTCCGTCATTACTTTGAGATGGCTACGGCCCTTCACCGCTTAAGTCACAGCTGATAATTTCAGTACTTTGTTTGTCTTTGGTGACAGAAATGACCCCGATAAGATGTCACCACTTTGGGAAGAGCGCCTTCCCCGGGGAAGGAAACGGCTGCTCTTCGTGCTCGTGGTTGAAACTTGTGTCTGACTTGTGCAGCGTATTTCAAAGGATGCTACATTTTTAATGCTGTGTCTGTAACTAAAGCAGCCTGTCAGGAACGTGAATATCAGATTGCTGTTGGATTTATTTGCTGTTGCTGACAGAATAATGCCAGATGCTGCACGTTCTCCTAACAGCGAGCACAAGTTTGTAGCTGGCCCTGGGCGCGCGGGAGGGTTCCTCGTTGCTGATGTGCCCCAGGAGCGTCGCCGCTCGCTCTGCACGACCTTGGGCGCCTGCGCTCTGCCTGGGTGCCTGCCGGGGCCCGAGGCAGCACCGGGGCTTCCCAACGTCATGAGGATTTTAAAACTTTAGGGCTCCGTGCCCTCGCGTGGGTGTTCCTCTGGGAGGGCATCCTGGCACTGTTGTGCTTGGAGAGCCCTGTGTTCGCTCCTGCTCCGGGCCCGGGCGTTCTCCTGCCTCCGCTAAGGCGCCTTTGCGGGGACGGGCTCCGGTGTGGCAGAGCCGGCCGCTTCTGTGAGCGGCCTTTGAAGGGGGTTGTGTTCTGCTTTTGTGTAGTCCAGAGCTAGGGATCCTGTAGGGATCGGAACAGCTGGGCTTGTTTTTGGTCTGTTCGTAATACAATCACTGTTATGATTTGTGTTTTGCACAGTGTAGGAGTTTCTGAATGCTGGGCCTTTTCTCCTGCAACTTACATGTGCAGCAGCTCAGTAACTTGTTGGTCTTTGGTGTTGCTGTGTCAACTTGCTGTAATGGGCTGTCTCTGTACCAAGAAAAATTGAGCAAGCTAGGTTTGTCTCGTTTTCCCTCACAATTGCTTTTTGACCTCTTTTGTGGATAGGTAACTGCCCTGTACTTGTGGGGAAGGAAAATGCTTTTCATGTCAGTGCCATCCAGCAGTTCTCTGTGTGGTGGTTGCTTTGAGCTGTTTTTTAATTTCGACTTTTCCTTTGAGGAGTCTCTTTGCCTACACATTCGAGGCGCAGGGACAGCAACTGAAGAGGAAGGCAGAGTGTGGTTTTCTGAGATGTTTGTTGTTTAAAAATACTTGATTAAAGTGATGAGCAACATCATGCTGAATACCCAGCTGTCCCCGCTTGGTAACTCTTCCCAGGTGAGGCGGGGACGGAGGGATGTCCTCGGCAGGTTCACGTTGTGCGGGCCGCACGTGGCTGCACTGGTGCAGGCTGACCAAGGAGACAAGGCCGCTTGCTCTGAGGCAGCAGCACTCGGAGCCCTTCCATCCGCTCCCTTGGCTTGTGAGGACAGGCACACCATTCGTAGGAAGAAGCAAATACAAAGGAGATCCAGAAGTACTTTCGCTGTACCCAGTTTTCCAGGACAGGGGTTTGACAAACTCCGCTGATTTCTGTGGTGCCGTCGCAGGTGGCGGCACTGGCTGTGCTCCAGCGCGCTGGGCTCTGCCGTGCGGTGCACGAACCCACCCTCAGCTCGTGGCTGCTGCCACAGAGGGCAAAACCATCTAGGCTGACACAGCTAACTTAGTTTAGTCCCGCTGAGCTGCACTAGTGAAGTACCCAGCTCGGGGCTGATGAAAATGCAGGCCACACGTGTTGTCTTGAGGTCTGACAGTGTTTGTTAAGCCAACACAGATCCACTTTTCGGGATAAAGGCAGTGGTTAAGGTTGTCCAATGGGAGAGTAACTTTTTTTTTTTTTTTTTTGGACAAAACTTATTGTAAGGTTGCAAATATTTGCTTATATCTTATATCAAGTTACTGTTGTTAGACTTACTGTTTGAAAATAAACATTTGCTATGGCCTGTAACTTGCCAGATCAGATAGCTCCGTCGCCCACACTTATTTTTCATGTGATTGTATACATGCTAGCGGGGCTGTGTCATTTCCTGCAGTGCACACATCCTTCTGGGATGGCTTAGTCCCCCTTTTTAAAAAAAAAAAAAAAAAAAAATCAGGCTACTCACAGCTCAGCTGATGTGCTGTGGAGGAAGATGTTAATGCAGCGCGCATTAGGCTGGGAGCTATAGCTCGTGCCTTCAAGCTTTCTGATTTTCTGCAGATTATGCTTGTGCTTGAGGAGGTTTTGCATGGGGAAATTTGAATTTGTTTGTGTGGTTTTGTTTGTTTTTTTTTTGTTTTTTGACAAGATACATGTGGATCACTGGTACAGCCAATTGACCGTCTCCTACGAGTACAGCGGGGTGCACCACTTGGCCAGGGCCAATTCCAGAGCTTGTTCATAACCAACAACCAACTGCTGTTGTTTCCTGTTAGTGCTCCTGCTGCTTGAAGACATCTGCTACTTCTTGGGCAGTGTAGTGGCTGCGATGGTGGGATTGGTGACAGGGAGCTCTCTGAGTCTCATTTAAGGTGATGTTACCGTACTTGAGTTTGGTGATTAAATGGTTTTGTTTGCAGAGAGCTGACAGCATGATCGTAGTGTCCAGTGCTCATGGAATAAAAATCCTGGTGCTAGAAAGATTTAGCTTTCAAGTTAAGCTTAAAAAAAAAAAAAAAAAAAAGTTTTCTGTTACAGCCGAGGTGCCCAGGTGGGACAGTGCACGTAAGATGATGGCAGTGCTGCGTAACAGCAGGCCTTGAGCGGTGCGCTGGCTGCCAGCTGAAAACTGAAGTCCTGATTTTACTAGTGATGCTTGATTTGAACCTTCCAGCTTTGGTTTTGGCCTTGGTTTTGGCTGCAGTGCCCTATTAAAAGCTGGGCATGCGCGTGGTGGGTGGTGGGTTGAGCTCAAGCGCCCTCAATAAGGGCACTGAGAAACAATGGGCAATCTCCTTCACAGAAGCAAACAAACAGAAATACAAGGGAAAACAAGATTTATGTTTCAGAGTCTGTAGCGCTTGGCATGTTTCTGAAGAGGAATCTACTGCTTCTGTCCCTGCTGTGGCTCCTTTAGAAGCAAAGAGCAGCAGAGGACCCTGGGCTGTTTGACCCCCAGCTGTGCACGCGTGTGTCATCTGGAGGCAGGTGGTGCTTTCAAGGGATGTCTTCATGTGTCTCAGAGGCAGCGCAGCTCCTCGCGTGCGTAGCAGCTGAATTGGGACAATTACCGTGAGCTTTGTCTGTGGCCACAAGCACATGGGAGTTCATGGCTGCTTTCTGCCTACAGTAGGAAATAAAGCGTCTAGACTAAACATGGACGGGATTTATCACAAATTCTTAGTTCTGATCTAAATTGCTCATACTGAAGTTGCTTGAACTCAGCCCAGTGCTGAGCTGTGTTTTGTTACAGATATTTTTGTTTCTCCCTGCTCGTTTCCTGGCTCCTTGTGCTGGCGATCAGACTAGCCCTGCCCGTGCCTGTCACGCAGGAGCGGGTGGCAGGGGCTGGTGTTCACGCGTTGCGCGGGCACTGGGCCGCTGGTGACTCTCTTGGGGGATTTGCCGGAGGCTGAGGTGACCAGAGCGCTTTGGTGTGCGGCACAGAGCGTGGCAAAGCAGGAAATCCATCTCTGAGCTGGTAGCGTAGCTAACTCTTTCATACAGCAAACTCTTCAGTGGGGTTTACCTTCACTTAGATGTAAGTATTTCCAAAACCCTTTCCTGTTTTACCCTCTTGCCAAAGCCTAGAACGGCCTTGTGTTAGACCAGCTCTGCTCTCTCAATGTGTATAACTCCTGGAGAGGATTTTGCAAGGTGATTTGAGAGGGGCTGAGCAGGGCTGACCCATGGTGGCTCTGCCTCCCAACGCTACCTCTTGCCGGGGTACTGGGCTTCCAGCGGTGCCAGGCTACAGAGATCGGGCCCCTCCAAGCCCCTCACTGAAGACTGAAGGAGGAGCAGAGAGAGAACTTGCATTTCGTCGTTGTATTTATTCGCCAGTCTTTCTGCTTGGCACCTGAATGCACTAAAGCCCTGTGTGTGGGGGGAGATGTGGGGCTGGCAGCTACCTGCGGTTCGAGCTCCTAAGCACCTTCCACAAGCAGCAGCAGCCGCCCCGTGCATTTTGTTTGGGTTTTGTGTGTGTTCCCCCTTGAGCAGATTGCAGTGCTCATTAGTCTGAGCAGCGCCACTGTCTTTATTAAGAGTGGAGTTCCTTAGACATTTAAAAATCAGTGTGTTTAGAATCGATCTTTCAAGGAATAGTTAATTAATTGAGAGCTCTTGCATAGTTTTAGACCTTCAGGAAAAAAAAGGTGGGATTTTTTTCAAAGCTGCCGGGGGGGTTAGAGAATCAATTGCCATTTAACTTGAGCCATGTTCCCTCTATCTATTCTTCAATGAATGTGAAATAATTCCCTCCAGTGGAGAGATGCAGTTTTAGTGATGGATATTGAACATCCTTGTTTAGAAAACTTCTACTGCGTAAAGTGTTTCCATTGGCTGTATCTTTTGTACTGAGAATGTGCAGTGCACAGTATTCCTCGCATGGCCATCGGCGCGATGGCAGTGATCTAAATAGTTTTTTTTTTTTTTTTTTTTCTCTTTAAGACTATGTAAAAACATAGTGGAAAGGAAATTAAGAAACGTTTCTGACGTTTCACTAGTATTTTCTAGTTGTATTAGCTGATGATTTTATGAGAACTCGGCTGAAGCTTTATCAACGTGAATTAAAAACATAAGCCTGAGACACTTTTTCTAGGTAGATTAAGCCACAAGACTCACTGAAAGTGTAATTTAATACTCCAGGTTTCACTAGGTTGCTATTTATATTAGTCTGCAACAAAGTTACAAACCATGCACACTGATACAATCTGTAATGTGATTCTGCTTAAGCTAAACATACGCGATCGTCTTAAATTTGACAAAATTATCTTATTTGTGTGAGCAAATTGCAGGCTGTCATGGCCTTTCTCCTTAATGAGGGGATCTGGCAATGTTTGTGTAGCTGCCGTAGAAACGGAGCCTTTGAACGCAGGAATTTGTTGGGTGTAATTTTGTGACGTTTCTTCTTCTTCCCTGTTTGGAGTAGTGAAATTGCTGTCGGGAAAGGGCACTTGATCTATGTGCTCCAGCCAAATGTGCTTTGGTATTTTATTTTAATTTTTAACCCTGACATAGTGAGACTCATCCTTCCTGATTCTGATTTCTTTTTCTTTCCCGAATGAATCTAAAAATCTCACCCATTCAAAAAATCAGATATTTCTGAATGAAAATGTCCCATCTTCCAGTGACTCCTCCTCATTCTGCAGAGAGCAGAGTCCCGCAGAGGCTGCCGGCCACTTGGGTAGCAGCCTGACCAAGGAAGGCCAGAGTTCACCTTGGGAGAAACAGGCTCTACAAGAAGTTAAGGTCAAATATTTCGTTCCTCCTAGCATCCCTTGCTCTATGTAATTATATATAGTTTTGCAGTGTATCTGTAGGGATCTATTTGACCTCATTGATTCTGGCTGAGAGGGACGCATAACCCTCTGGCTGCCCTTAAACTCCCAGCCTGGTTTTTGCAGCGCTAGGAGGTGCCGCGCGTGTCTCGGGGCAGCGGCCGCGCTTGGGGCTCCGGCTCGACCCTGCGAGCTGCTTTGTTGGAGAAGCAGCAGCAGCCGCCCCTTGGGGCGTGCGTTTATACCGTGCCTGATAAATTCTGCTTTTCATAACAGTTCCCTTGGATGCCGTGGGCAAAATGTCTTGCATGCAGCTTAGGTATTTTGGGAGCAAGTCACTCTGTTTTATCGGAGACTCTCGGAGCTGCAGCTTCCTCGCGTTCCCCAGCGTGGTCCATCCCTGTGTCTGCTCTTCTAGGTGGTAAGAAATGCAGCGTGCTGGAACCAAAGCTGAGCTTGACATGAACTTTGTAAACATGATCGTAGCAGTTACTGTATGGTGTAAAGATCTGCAGGCTGCTGGGCTTGCTAGTAAAATACAGCACTTAACTTTTTTTTGCACCACAAAAGACCTTGTTTTTTTTTTTTTTTTTTGAAATAAAGAAGATTATCTTTTAATAACTCTGCAATAATAGCTGCGAATAAAAAAAAATCATTATTTTGTAAGAACTCTAGCTCTCTTTCCAGTGTCTTTTGTAAATGACATCTTAATTGAATTTTGCATTTAGACAGATACTAGACTGATACTAGAACTTCTTATTCTTGTAGATTCTTATCTGTTCCTCACCAAACACTGATCAGTTGTCTGTTTCAAAAGAAAATGTTTGTCATGTTCATCTTACCAAACCAAGGTTCAGCAAAGGTGCTTGTGAAGAAAGGATACGACCATTTGTTATGGGTCACTTTAATTGGTAACTCTGATATTCAATTACACTTCTGTAGCCTCTTGCTTATAGCTAGAAGTACAGTTTTTGCTAACAAAAAGCACTAAATAGTTGCTTTTTGTCCAGTATATTAAGAGATTTGTAAATCAATAACAAAAGTGTATTTAGATTTCATCCGTGTACCAAGCAGAGCTAACGATGGTAGTTGGTGTGGTGGCTCGTGATAGATGGTGCTGTGCCAGGATGGGAACTTCCACCCAAGGAAAAGTTACCCTGAGCTCGTGGCCGCCCAGGGAAGAGCTGGTGAGTTCATTCTTCTGCAGATCCTGCCTTGATTCCTTCAATTAACTTGATTAAGCAGCTAAGCTTAAATGAGAAGAATTTGTGACTTGGAAGCTTTCCCATGTGGTGTTTTCCCACAGCTTTTGGCGTTAGTTCATTTAATATTTTGTCCATTTAAAGCAGTTAGTTTTGATGCCTTGCACAGGCAGGAGGCAGTACATGCTTAGTATGAGACATACACAGGTTTTTCATGTGCAATTGAATCTAGGCAGGAGTCATAAATCACAGTGATTTCTGTACAGTGCAGCTCGATGGAGGCAGACTACCTTATTTTATTTATTGATGTTGAAAGTCCGCCCTGCTTACGTCATTGCAAGCTCTCCCTCACCAGAGAAGAACATGCTGGGTTTTATTTCTACTCCTTATTCTACTTCTCAGGTGGGTTCTGTGGCACCTGGCGAGGTCTGAATCCCACCGGCTGGTACCTGGGCCACGTAGCTAGTTCCCTGCGCCAGACTGTGGTTGGAACAGGGATGGAGAAGCTTCTACATGTGAGATTCCTTCATCAGTAAAACTTTTCTACTCAGTCCAGATACAACATTTGGAGACCTATGTTCTCATGCTCTTGGGTAGCTGCAGCTGTGACACAGTTCACCAAACACTTGTCCTCCTGCAGTTTTCTTGGAGGAGGGAGCTCTTCTCCCTCCTGTACTTCTTTTGAGGCAGCGGATCCCAAGCAAGTGAATTGCTCTCGAGACCACTTTAGAATATAACCAAATATTCTGGTTTTCCCAATGTCCTTACAAAATAGCCTGATACATCCCCTTTCCTACCCAAAGCATTTATTTTCCTGGTGGGCCAGTTCCAGAAGTTGGGTGGTGGCAGTCGGATTGTGGCAGTTAGATGGTTCCTGTAGGTCACACTCCACTTTCTTCACAGTCCTTACCGTTTCAGGTAAGGACTATTATTGTGGAGAGAAAGTAACATTTCCCTTGGGCTTTATCACTGAAAGATCCAGTCCGGGTTCTCCAACTCTGTGGTGCCATCAGGGAGCCTCATGTTCTTGTCTCGGGGAACAAACTGGCTGTAACCTTCAACTCATTAAATCCCTGTAGTCTTTGTGGCCTTTACTGCATTATTTCCTCAATTCCTCTATACTTGCCCGATTTCCTAAGCTAATAGAATGCACAAATGAAAATATTTCTCTTAAAAATATCAAGCCTAGAGCTGGGGCTGCCTGTTGCAAGCTGTTACTTTTGCCTGTATTCCCGTTTGCCTCTGCAGTTGCTCCCTGCTGACAGATGGGCTTCAGCAGAGGGGTGTGTGTGTGCGAGACAGAAAGATGAAGTTCACTGCTGTTGCTTAAAAGCATGTTGCGTTCTTTTGTGTTGTGTTTTGTTTCTTATTTTTTCCAAAACATTCAAGGGGATGTTGTTTTGCCTTTCTGTCAGAGCTCTACGGCTCTGTGTGCCTTGACTTGTCACTTCTCCTGGGGAATCTGAACCTGCGCACGTACCTCAGCTTATGGTGGTGCTTCCTTGAGAAACACCAAGTGTGTGTGTTTCCTTCTGCTCTGCAAAGCGCCTCTTCGCAGAGCAGCAGGACTAGAGAAGCGTTTCCTGGATTAGAGTTTCTTAGCTAATGTGACTTGAAGTCTTCAGGGCGCTTTGCGTGCAGCTGCAATGCTTAGACGTGCTCATTCGCGTCTGGATTCCTCGGTGCAGTGGAACATGTGCTCGCTCTCCAACCTCACCTTCACTTTTGAGAAGTTCATGGTCTCTCCAGTGCCTTCTTTGCAGGAACGTGGTGGACTCGGACAGCTGCCGATCTGCCACGTTTGGCTTGTGATGGCCACTGACTGCAACGGTGAAGGGGCGAGTCGAGAGGGCTGCAGATGGCGGGATTGTGTAAGGCCGCTTCCCCGCTCGACTAAAGAACGCGCCTTTGTTCCGGCGTGCTGTCGCGCGCTCGTGTCGCACGCACAATGGCTGGGCCCCTTCCAAGGCTGCCTGCCCCGCGCCGCCCCGGAGGGTTTTGTCCCTGCGGCCTGGGGCCCTGCTGGGAGCGCTAAGGGTCCAGCAGAGCCCCTGGGACAGGCTGTTGTGCCTGGGGTTGCTGACAAACTGTTGCTTCCACTCAGAGGGGAGTTAAACAGCACAAGGCTTCAAAGCAAAACAGAGAGATACAAGTGCTCTGGCCATTCCAAGAGCATTGCAAATTGTAAACTATTAGTGAATTTATTTTTATAAATGGTGCAAAGGCTGAGGACTTGATTCTTCCCGTGACTGTAAAACAGACAGACCCTGGGAAAATGGAGCCATCTCTTAGTTTAGCAAGTCCCTGTGATTGACCAAGAAGAGCTGCTGTTGTGGATGTTTCTCCTTTCTCCCATCCTCACACTTTCCCTGGAAAGCCAAGCATAGACTTAGGCTTCCTCATGACTTGCCAAAGCTCCCCAGGCCTGGAGAACATCAGCACATGTAATGCTAGGAAGCACCTTGAGCCAGCGGGGCGGATGTCCACAGGAAGACGTTGTTCTGGTGTTTGCAACTGCGAGGAAGCTCTGCTGAACAGTTACCTGGAGGTGGAGCAGCTCCTGCTTATTTGGTTGTTACCCTCTGGCTGTTACCGTCTCTGGACTGCTTCTCTGTTGGTGCAGGGACCGTCTCCTGCTTGTCCTAAGAGGTGTGTGTGGCTGGACTGGGGAACACTACAGCTGTTCCTGTGGCTGTTCTTTTCCTGTGTGGGACTTTCTAACTTGCCTTTGAAAGATTGGGTGACTTCACGGAATGTTGCTGCAAAAGAAATAGTTGGAATGTGTTCAGCCAGGTCAGTGGTCACAGTTGAATGAGTTTTCTGATCTGAAATGGAAGTTTTAGAGGCATTGATCTGCTACAAAGCTGTAAAGGTATTCTACAAAATGTAAAATAAATGATCTAAAACAGTATTAGGTTGGCAAAGAGTAATAGTCATCAGAGAATAACTGAGATCTTGAAATTATTCTTTGAGCTTAAAATCTCATATGTTCTAATGATATTTATCAAAATTATTTTTTATTTTGGTGAAATATGGCTGAGTAAAAATCCCAAAATGGCAAATTGTTCTCTAAAATATGAAGTGGAGCTGAAGGGTGAGAAGTTGGAAGCAGGGACTTTAAGGAGATTCAATGTTACTTCCCTCTTCTTTTAGGAACAGGGGGAAATGGAGGGAGAGAATAACAGAGATTTTGGAATTTGAATTGGTATTTGTCACATAGGGTTGTTTAAACTGCAATAAAAAATTGCTGTCAACAATTCTGTTGTGGAGAAGGGATTATTTTTCTGTGCTGCACACATTTTTTTGATGGGTGAGGATGAAGCAATAGATTTCAGCTTCATCTTTCTGAAAAGAAAATCAAGCTATGGCCTATGTGATTTTGGATATTTATATTTGGAGCAAGTGTGCTGAAAAAAACACAGAATTGGAAGGAAAAAAAAGTATGCATGCGTGATGCATGCGCTGAAGGAGATAGGCTTGTTGCTTCTTTTGTTTTATTTTGAAATTATTCTTGACCATTCTATTACCCCCATGACTGAATGTTTTATTGGCGTAATGGAGATGAGAGCTTTGCTGAAGTGCTGGGCTGTGCAGTTGCAAAATGGCTCAATATGGGCCCTGGAAGGGCTGGGGAGGGGGAAACGGGCCGAAATAATTTTGGAAACCGTGGGAGATGGGCGAAGGGAGGGAAAAGACCCCTTTGATAGCAGCTCCTGACTGAACTTTGGTGTCTGGTTTAGCTGTGCCCCTCTGGGCAGCCTGAAGTCCCTGCGGAAATGCATCCGACAGGCCGGGCTGCTGCCTGAACGGTTGGTCCCGGCTTTCAGATTTCTTTTTTTTTTCCTCTCTCTTTCCTTATGCCAGAGCTGAAGTTCACATGACTACGTGATGGGCCAGATCAAAGGGCCCTCCAGAAAACAAATGGTCGAATGAAATACTCGTTTTTGCCCTCTTGTCTGTTCTGAGGGAGGCTCCCCCGGGGCGGCAGGAGGGGACGAGGCGGCAGCATGACTGGGGACCTGCTACAGCCCCAGTGTCCCCAAACTTAGGGTGCCCCTGGAGTCACCTGTGTGTTCCTGTTAAATGCCCTGAAAAGAAAGTCCCTGTTGCCAGCTAGTTTTTCCAAGTGATTTTTTTTTTTAAAGGTATGTGTGTAGTAAAAAATTCTTTTTGTTGTACTATCTCCTACTGCATTTGTTTTTCAAATTACATTGCTGTAGTCTGACTGAGCAGGTATTATGCAAAAAAAGTCTGTTCATGGAATGGCAGTATTGCTTGTCATCTTTCATGTTTCTTCTGAAAATACCTGTTTACATCTAAACAGCTCAGTGCCAGAGGTTCAGTTTCCAGAAACACGTGCAGAGACACAGAATGCTCAAAAATAAATGGAAACCCCAAACCAGCTGCAGTTCTGCAGTACTGTAGATGGAAGTACTTAAATCCACAGCACTATTCATAGCTACTCAGATTCTTTCTGAATTCTTCATCATATGACTAACTTACCTTCTGACTCTGCCACATATGGTGTGGTATTTCAGATTATTCTAATTCCAAGCAGTAAATGTACAGTCTATTTAAATAACAAGTGTAAATGCACATGCTCCTCTTATGTACTTTTTTGTTTGGTTTATTTTGAAATAATTACATTCTGGTAATGTTGTCGAACACATCAGCCGTTATGGAGGAACGTCCCTGGGACTCTTGGGATTTGCATTCCTTTAGGAACGGTGGAAGTCAGGGCTGTGGTGCAGCGTGCACCCCACGTGTGCAGCGCCCTGTGCCGAGCGTGCATGGAGCACCAGGCTTTATCCGGAGCACAGGGGAGCTGGAAGCATCCAAGCGCTCTTGGCTCCTCACGGTGTTACTGTGTATTCCCAGTCTGACAAAGGAAGCCAACATTGTTCCAAGAGTGCGATAAATCATCCGGGTTGGATACCAGGATCCGCAGTTAACATGAAGCTGGCCAATCTTTTTAGGGTGCCAAGAATATGCTCAATTCCTTGTCACCCTCCAGGCCATGTTGCCATAGTTACGTGGCTGTCTGCACACTGGGAACAGGGTCGGCAGACACTGGGCCATGGAGTCAACACTCCGTGTTCTTGAGCTTCCAAAACCTCTTCATCAACTTGCACAGCAGGACCCGGGTTTCTCTCCAGGTTCCCCTGCTAGAGAGGATGTTTTCCCTGGGGCAGTTTCACATTGCTTGGGTTGTGCCCAAGCTTGGGAGCTTCTGTTGTAACTCCAGTGTTGCTCCTGACCCCGCTCCCTGGGCAGAGCGAGGAGGCGGCCGGGAGGAAAAGGAAGCCAGCCAGGCTGAGCAGCGAAGCCTGGGAATTACTGTGTAGTTTTAAAAATATGGTATCATTTCTATGTAACAACTACAACAATTATGGCTATCAGCTAAGCATGGGTTGCTTATAGGCAGCGGAGTGACCATCCCTGCTTCTTCAAGTGGGCAATTTTACTAATCAGTATCTTTAGGTTGCCACATCTGGCTTCTTTTTCACTCACTTTAAGTGCCAATTTAGTAGAATTAACCTGAGTTTTAGCATGTTCTTACTGTAGTTTTGAATTGCATTTCAGTAGTTTCATTTCTGTTTTTCAAGTTTTGTGCATATCTAGTTCATGGTAATCTGAAGGGAAATATTCCAGCAAATGCTGAAAATGGTTTGTAGAAAGCATGTTTCTTTGATCACTTCTACCGGTGCCAATACGTTGAGTTGTTTAAAAACTTTTTAATTATAGCAAAACGGTATCTCAGCAAGCTTTTTTTGTTGTTGTTGCTAAGTAAAATTTCTGTTTTGATTGTGAATAACTTCCCTAAATATGTTGGCTGTCCGCACAAGGGCACTGCTACACGAAGCTGGTGGAGCTGCCGGGCTTCTCCTCCTGCGTGGGGTTGGCCTGTTCCTGCACAGCGTTCCGGTGTAACCACCATAGCCCGGCAGTGCGGCGGGAATGTGAAACCAGGACCAACAGTTGGGCTCACGGAAACTAGGAGTCTCAGCTGTGGGCTTCCAGCTGCCGAAGGACTGGGCTTGCATGGCTCTTCCTATGGAAATATTACTGCTCCCATCCTCAAAGATGTTTCATACCAGGGATAACTGATTTATTTCTTTAATTTGCTAATTCCGTTTGCTCTTTCAGTTATAGTCTCCAAACAGATGTAATGGAGAAGTTATGTACTGAAATATTTCCTGATTTCCTAAATTCTATGGCTGTTGGAAATTAGTGGAAAAGCAAAACCCTGGAGAAAAGAAAAGCAAAATTATACAGTGGAAATGTATAATTACTTTAATCTTGAGAATATGCATACATCCAGGTATAATGTTTGTGATATCTGCGAGATGATACAGATGACGACCTCTTTCACCAATTAGTGTAAGAAGACAAAAGGTCAAGGGGTTGAATCATGGTCTCTGCTCTGATGAGACCCTGTAGGCTCAGGAGATGGTGGGAAGGTTTTGTATATTTCTGTAAATGGATCAAGTAGAATTTATCTGCAAGGATTAATCATTTTCTCCCCTTTTAACTCAACCTGCAGCTTTTCCCGATCTATTTATTAGCAGTTGATTTATGTTACAATTGTGTTACAATATGTTAAATCACTATGTTCCAACCTGGGGAGAAAGAAGGCTTGTTCCTGGCTTGCCGAGGGAGTCAGGGGGCTCTCCAGCTCCCTTGGTAGTTTCCCAGGCAAACGGCAGGGCCGGGTTGAGCCCCGTACGCACTCGGGAGGTGACTGAGGAGACCCCAGCCGCCTCGCTGCCGCATGCGCCGCAGGGTGGCAAAGCCCTTGGGCTTTCAGCAGGAAGAGTTCGGAGGTAAAATTAAATCCCGAATGCAGAACTTGCTGGGCTCCCTTTGGTCATCTGATGTTTTCCGCATTTGCGTTTTCTCAAGTTTGTATAACCAGGTGCCCTCTTTAGAAAGACCTACCCATCCCCATCAGGGGATGTCCTAGGGAAAGACCCTTTTCTGCTGATTTTTGCTTCCTGGTGCTCCCTCTCTCTGTTTTACTGTTGGTGTTTCATCTCCTCAAGCATGGACTAAAATACTGGAGCTGCCTCAGTGCAGTGAGCCAAAAGTGCCGCAGTGAGCCAAAAGTTCAGCTGTGCTTTTGAAACAGCATTTGTGTTTTCATCTTCAGTTCCTCTGTGGTAATGGAGAAGGCAAACACCAAGAAATTGCTGTGTAAACAGTCAGGTTCTTGTTGTGTGGTTTGGAAGGGAGGCTCTGTTGAGCCAACCTTGCAGAGGGTATTTTTCAAGTTGTGGTGCTTCTTCGGTGAGAAGCAATTCCTGCGAGTCCTGCAGGTGATAGGAAGGTTTTGAGGCTCATCTTTAAAATTCACTTAAAATCAGGTGGGGAAAAGAAATCAGAAATGCTCTGTACAGTGTGATTGTATATCCAGGGTAGAAGCTCATTATGAAGGAGATGCTGGACTGGTGGCTTACCAAGTGCAGCCTTGCAGAGCCTTCTTGCAAGGCATTTGTGCTCCTGCCACTTGTTTGGTGGTTCATGAAAAGCAGCTGTCATGGTCTCGTCAAGCCTTTGGAGGCCTGGTGGTTTTGCTTCTTTATAGAATGTTTCATAACTCAGTAACTAGTCGGAGTGGGGGAGTGTTCAGGACTTGTCTCTGCTTCTGCTAGAAGACAGAAATATGTCTGCTGGAGCAGAGACTTTATTTGGTCTCCTGCCAATCACCTGCTGGAGTTTATAGGACTTTGTCTTCATTTTCTATTCCTTTAGCCCTGCTAGAGGTTCACTGCTTGTCTCTGCATTTTGAGCTTTAAATGGTGCATAAATATAACTTTCCAAGGCTAAAAAGGGTCTTTCCCGCACAGCTTTCAGAGTGGCTTCTGAGTTCTTCCAGCTAAATTGCCATGTTCATCTGCAGAAGCTCAGGAATAATGCCCTTCAAAATCATGAATTTGCCTTAACATGTCTTGCTATTACTATGTCCCAGTCCTCGTCAGCTTAGTACCTTGGTGCTGAGGAAGGGGATTAGCCTGGAGAACGTGCGCTCTGATGGAAGTTCGTTCCCCATTAGAAAGATCTGCCGAAGAACTGAAACTCCCACTCTTCCTTTGTCCTGCAATGCCTCTTATTCCTTCTCCTTTTTTATCTTCTTCATAAAAAATACAAAGCTTAATGATTTTTTTTTTCTTTTAAGGACAGGGTATGTTAAAAATAAGCAATTACATTTTGCAGACCTCTGCTGTTGGCTGTGTTTGTTCTAATAACATTAGAAGGTGAAAGCAGAAGTTCTGGATTGCGAGGGTCCAGGCAAGAGAAGAGCTTAGAAAGAAAAAGATGACCTGACATAGTGAATAATTCTAAGAAACTGAAACTGAAGATTGAGCGGAAAAGTGGAGTTACAGCTGAACATTAAGTTTATCCCCATAGCACATGCCTTTTTTCAAGACTGTTTTGGACCTGGCTAGACAAAATGAATGGAAGGGCAAAAGGTGGTGAATGTCTCTATCCTATTATGAATAGGAGGAAATTACTGTCTGTAGGCTGAACACTGGTGAGCTCCAAGTATCCTGCTGGCAGTCTGGTTGATGCTGTAGGATACTGAACAAAAAGTGTCGAATTGCCTTTTTTGGGTGTTTAAAATAACTACTAGTGATCACAGTTCTTTAAAAATGTGTTATGGGTTTTCTACTGGTCTTCTTAATTTAACTGGAAACTTTCTGCTTTCTTTCAGGAGCATTTTTCCTTCGAAAACTTTGCTGCTACAAAGCTCCAAACAGGAGAAGTAAATCCAGTCAGCTTGTCGAGGCACTGGCTTGGTGTAAAAGTGCTTTCATGAGGTAACGTTGGGCCAAAGTCAACTTTTCCTTCTTCTTTGTAAACCTGCAGCCAAGCAATGGGCCAGAAAATCTCAGGGAGCATAAAGTCTGTGGATGTGAGGGAGCCCCCCTATAGACCTGTTAAACGAGAGCTGAGAGGCCCGGATTTTTGCAAACCTGCGCGCTTGGACATGTTGTTGGATATGCCCCCTGCCAAGCTGGAGGTCCAACATAAACACGCGTGGAACAATGAAGATCGGTCTTTAAATATATTTGTAAAGGAAGATGATAAACTAACTTTTCACAGACACCCAGTTGCCCAAAGCACAGACTGCATCCGGGGCAAGGTTGGCTACACGAGAGGCCTGCACGTGTGGCAGATCCACTGGCCCACGAGGCAGCGAGGAACCCACGCCGTGGTGGGTGTCTCCACGGCCGAAGCTCCTTTGCACTCGGTGGGATACACGTCGCTGGTTGGCAGCAACAGTGAATCGTGGGGCTGGGATCTGGGACGCAACAAACTTTACCACAACTGTAAAAACCAACCTGGGATTACGTATCCTGTCTTTTTGGAACCGGATGAGTCTTTTGTACTCCCAGACTCCTTACTGGTGGTTTTGGACATGGATGAAGGGACGCTTAGCTTCATGGTGGACGGACAGTATCTTGGAGTGGCCTTCAGGGGATTGAAAGGGAAAAAACTTTACCCCATAGTCAGTGCAGTTTGGGGGCACTGTGAAATTACAATGAGATACATCAACGGACTTGACCGTAAGTGCTACCCAGCTTTTTCCTTACACTGTCTTTCAGTTATTCTCGGATTGGGTTTTTTCTTTATCTTCCTGTTCTAAAGTACATGTGCTAGGAGGGAGTCAGTCCTACGTGGGTAATGGAGTTACTGTGCTCAACTAAGCTCTATGCAGTATGTCCCATCATGACAGTATGGGTTGTATCAAAATATATCCTGATCTGAGAACTTTCTGTTTTGGCAGAGTTGCTAGAAATCTGTATCCAAAGACAATGAACAGGCTGAAGTGGGGGAGAAAATCTTGATGAAGTTCCTAGATGTCTTTAACTACAAAACTCTTGTTTACTTGAGGATGTGTTTTAAATCTGTGGTTTTCAACCTTCTTTGATTTGTAGATGTTATAAACATTTCACACAGTAGTGAAGTCTAACATGGTTTTAATGTTAGCAGGCTTGAACCCAAGCCAGTGGACTTTTTTTTTTTTTTTTTTTTTTTTTTTCCCAGCTCCCTTTCCAGGACCTATAGAAGCAGCTCTGGATCCCTACAAATCTGGGATCTTGGGTTCCCAGGTTTTCTGTTCCTCAGACCAGCTTGGATCCAGTAGATCCGTCCTGCTGTACCAGAGAGTCAGGAATAGCTGAGCCCTGGCAATTCTGCATGAATCAAGTCTCGTTTGCACATGTGTTTCCAGAGCTGAGCGCTGCACGGTTTAGCAGAGAGATGATTCAGTAGCTCTGAGCAGTCCCACCGGGTCTGCTGCTTGCAGCAACACTGAACTAGTGATGGCATCACATGCAGGTCTGAACGCTTCATCTGTCTCCCAAAACGCACAGCTCCCAAAAAGTAAATAGGTTTGAGCAGAGAACTTGGCTTAATTTGGACCCTGTAGGCAGGGTGGGGAGCACGGTGTAAAGGTGGAAGAACAATGCAAGAGCCAGGTCTGTCTAGAAGGGGCACAGTTAACGGGTCTGTCTGGGCCTGATTTTTCCTCTTGCAAAGACCCTGGAGCACTTCCAGTTGTAACTGCCAGGGTGTCTTTATCTGATGGTTCTCATTATTCCAGCTGGGAGTTAATTGTCGGAATGGCTGGCACAATTAGGCTACCCAGAGGCCAGGGGGCTGAGAGATTAAGAAAGATGCAGCTGCGCCCTGGGGCCTCCCTCCTCTCCCACTGTGAATTACGGTGTAGGAGGCTGAACAAGGTGCTCAGAGGAATCCTCCTCCTGCTAAATACTCTGTCAGCTGAGCTGCTGAATGAACCAAATGTGTAAACACTTCGACCAAAGGAGCTGGCTGCACAAAATTTTTCTTCGTTTTCTTTATGAATGGAATTCAGTCTTGTAAAGAGAAAACCCAAGAGCAAGTGCACAGCACCTCTGCCTCTCAATTAGTAGTTCTTAAAAAAAAAAAAAAAAAAAAAAAAAAAAGCCCTTTTGCTATTTTTCTCAATTATAATGGAATGCTCATTTTTTTCACATCAAAGTTAATTCTGTGCTCATTAAGCATGCCTCTGACATACCAGCCAGTGTAAGACCATAATTGCGAATTTGACCTTGTTTAAGATTACCTCTTGATGAAAATCTGCAATTGGCTCTGGAGGGGAGGGGGATTTGATCCACGGGATCCTTACAAGGTCTCTACAGCCACAGGTTGGACGGCAGCCGCCCGAGCAGCTGAGGATCAGACCTGTGGGGCCGGACGTCTGCGCGGGCGCTGCGGAGAGGCTGGCGGGGCGGTCAGGCAGCTCCCACGGAGGGTGCCCAGGAGGAGCTGCTCTGGGAAACGAATAGTTCTGTGTGGAAGTGGCTTTCCCCATCCTGGGAGCGTGTCCCTGTCTCGGACGGGCTGTGCTGGGCTGCTCCCAGGAGCACCAGGAAGGTGGCAACAAAAGGGATGTGGGTGAGCTTGATGGAACATACATGATAAAAGGGGCTGCATGAAGAGACAAACTCTCAGCTATGGTCTGAGAGATGGCAAGAGAGAAAAATATTTTCCTTTTTTATTTTTTTTTTCCTTCAGTGTGTTTGAGAAAGATAGGGTCACTTTCCTCTGGGAAAGGTGGCCCAGCCGCTTCTCAGTACATATCCGCAGCAAAGAGAAAACCTGGGAACTAGAAGTCTGTGCAGGCCTCGCCCGGCAGGCTCGTGTGAGGAGGAGGTTTAACACCGGTTTGCTCTGATTTGTCTGTGTTTATATGTTCTAGAAGCAGAGCTGTGAAAAGTCCCAAATAGACTGATGTAGCTGGTTGTTATTGCAGGGTCTCCAGAGACTCGGTGAGGAATTCCACGTTTGCTGTCCAAACTGTTTGCGGTGTTAGATATAAGAAGGAAACTGGGAGCTGAGCAGTGCGACTAGTTTGGGCTTTGTTGTTCTTCCCCATCAAAGAAAGCTCTTGTAAAGGAAAGTGTGCTCACTGTAGAGATCTTTGATTTGACCTTTAGCAATGCACTGTACTTCTTACCCTGTTTTTCTTGGAAATATCAGAGGCAGCTTCCCTTTTTCTTGTCTGGCAAGAAATATGTGTTCATTTTGAATGGTGTGTTTTAACAACCAGAAAAATATGTCTGTGTTATACGTAATCACTTCCATAATTACTTAAGCAGGTATCAGATACTGTTTTCCTTTGCTCTGGCGTTCTCTGCTGCTCCCATGTTGCTAAGAACAGTCTCCTGTGTAACAAGCCTGGCTGGGCTGCAGGGAGCCTGTGGCCCTTTACCTGGGAACGGAGCGACTCTCTTGTTTAAACTGTTGTCAGAGCTCAGCTTTCCCACGTGGGCTGAACCATGTGTGTGTAGGATTATATTTAGGCAGCTGAAGTAACTACTTTGCTGTTAAAATAGTGAGGTGTTTCCTGTTGCAGGGGAAAAAAAGAAAAGATTTTGTAAAGTTTAGCTCATTTGAATTGCTCATGGATTCAAGCAATACGTATGGCTTTAAAAATTCTGCCTGAAAGTCTTCCAAAAATGTCACTGGCTACTCTGGGAAATAGCGAAGCCCTGTGTAAAAGTGTGTGTTAGAGATGATGGCTGATAAGTTAGGCCTCGTTCATTTGAGTGAAGTGGTGGGAAGAGGCCCTAAGTGCTGCAGTGGGGCATTTAGTCACTGAGTAAATGGGCTGTGGGGGCATCTTTTTGTCCTTCAATGTTCCTGGCAATGGCACAGTCAGATTCTGGAGTTTCAGAAGTGTTGAGTCCAGCTGTGTCTTATTTTGAACCACTATTGAAGAGAAACTAAGACACTGTACGTTATGGATAGTATGACCTGTAGGTATAGGATGTGGTAATGCAACTCAGAGCTGCCAAACTGGGGATTTAACGGCTTCCTGGCAGAGAAGCGCTGCAGAAAGGTTGTTCAGTCCTAACTGTAAAATACTATAGAAATAATTGAAACAAACGTTGTTCCTGTAACTGAGTGCTAGCAGGGTGATTTCTTGAGGAAGTTCTGATTTCTGTGAACTCTCTCATGTATGTAAGTCAGCAGCGGGCACTTGAAGAACCATCTGTAGATGTAGATGTGCGTCAGTGCTGGCCTCCCAGCGTGGCTCAAAGGCGCCGGGGATGTCTCAGTTTTTCCCCTCCTGTAGCCTGTGCCTTCTCAAGGTGCAGTGCAGGTTGCTGCAGCTGCTGCGCTCGAGTGGGAAACGTGCAGCTGCCTCCTGGACGCGGTCTCCGTGCGATGGCCACAGCTTCAGAGAAAGCAGCAGGCTGCCAAACTCTTGCCTCACTTCTTGATTGTTAAGAAAGCACAAGTCAGTGTTCCAGTGAGTTCTGAAATGGTGAGCGAGAGACAAAATTCAAGTTTTTTAAAATTACAACATATTGGGTAGATTGTAATAACAGAAGAATAAAGAATTGCAATCTCCACCCTTGATTTATACCTTTCTGCTTCTAAATCCTGAAGGCTTTCCTTGGAGACAGGAAAATTTGGCAAAGTTTGGGGCTAGTGCTGCCCAACCAACTGTTCTGCAGTCATAACTGATGTCCAGCTGAGCCATGTTCTACCCTTAAAAATTATTCTGTCTTTCTAAGTTCCAAGAAGAATAACTCATGTTTTGGTAGAAAATAGGCTGCAAAACTTTTTTTTTTTTTTTTTTTTTAAGAGAAACAATAGTAGCCTGATAACTTCCTTAGTCCCTTCAGGGTCTTTTCCATTCAAAATTTAGCCTTCTGGCCCAAAATTAATGTTTTGATAGATCCAAGAAATAAATTTGAGATGTTTGGGATGCTTCTTGCTTTTACCCTTGAATCTCATGCTTCTGAACACTTTAATTTCAAAATAGTGTCTTAACTATAGCAGACGTTCTTTCCTTCATGCAGCATTTATGGGTTTTTTGCTCCTTGAGTGCCAGAGCTGGGCAGTCTCTTAGGGTCCTTGCTCTGGTCCTTGTGCAGCCTTTGGGCAGGTCTTCAGGTGAGTCTCATGTGGAGCTTCGGGAGCGGGGAGCACAGGATTCCCCTCAGAAAAGATGGGTAATTAGCATTACATACTGTCTAGTAGTAATGCTACTTTATGGAAGGCAGTTGTGAGTACAAACTCACACTTTAGCCGGAAGATCTTTATTTTGCAGTATTCAGTACGTATCAACAAAGATCCCGTGGTCTCTATGAACCTGCCTCTCGACCTGCAGAAAGCTCCACCTGACGCAGACCTGCGCGTGTGGGTTGTCTTCAACATCTGTAACTACTTCCCTCCCCAAATGAAACAGCAGTAGTTGCAGCCTAATTGTACTTGCTTCAAATCCGTGTGCGGTGAGTGCATCGGAGGAGGGGAGCAGATCTCCAAACAAATTCTGGGGTCCTGTTTTTACTTGCGAAGAGCCTGTAATGTAGCTGCAGTGTAAACGTAAACTGGCCAGCAGCTGGAGAACAGGGATCCTGGCTGAGTGTTAAGGGTAGCACCTCTACTTCTATGGACACTGGGGAACAGGAATCCAGGTTTTGGGTTGTGGGCTTCACCTCCAGCTGCCCCCGGATCCGCCGGGGGAAATGCGGTCACCTTCGGCTCTCGCTGCCCAGCTGCCCAGCGTGCAGAGATGATGAATCTGCAGCCCCCCACAACTGGGCATTGCCAGGGCCGCCTCTGCTCCTCGAAGCCTGGTAGCTGAACAGAAATCTGAGGTAAAGCTGCAGAGCTGTTAACTGTCAGGAGAAACGTTTAATTTCTCACCATACGCTCTTTTCCCCCAAATGGTTTTCAATTAGATTTTTTTTTTTAAACAGACAATTTTTTGTTTGTCTAAACCTGTTTGTTTTATGATATTTAAATAATCCATTACCCTAGAGTTTGCAGTGGAAATAATGTACTTTGAAAATGCAGTACAACTCTGTCTTGCTAAATCTTAGTAAGAATTTTCCCTAAGGACATGCAATCAGAGGATGAAGTGTTAGTAATTAAGCAGCTAATGCTGTGAAAAAGCAATCTTTAGCTTTTGGGACAACTTAGCAGGAAGCAATGTTTTTTTGGTTCCTACTTTAGGAACCCCTCTCCACCCTTGCCTTATAAACACATTTCTTCTCCTCCACTCTTTGTTGGTGTTGTCTGAAGGAGTCTCAGCTTTTTCTCAGCAGCTTGAAGTCCCAGTGCTGGCACTACCATATCCTGCCCTGTTAACTGGCTCCTGCCTCCAGGCGCCTCCCGCCCCTTTCCTGGTGCTCCGGGCACTGCTGGCTTCCTCGCCCCAGGCTGCTGCTGCTCCCTGCTGTCCTGCAGCTTGTCCCCGTCCTCAGCTGAGTTTGTTCCTTCCTTCCTGTTAGTGCAATCTGCTGATAACTAATTCTCATCTGTCCGACTTATCCCTGACTGCAGGTAATGCACTGCTTGCCATAGATTATCCAGTGACGTATTCTCTGACGATAATGTTTTGTGCTTGTGCATGCTGTTGGGATGTCATTCACCCAGTATTGAAGGGAGTAGTTTCCAAAATCCCTCTTTCCTTTTGCAGGTAAGAGTTTGCATTTAACAGCATATTCACAGCCATATTTTAACTCTTCCCTGTAGGAGGGTCTTTTTGTGTGCTCTTTCAGAGACACCTTTTGTTTAATGGGTTGTGGCTAGCAGCATTGCCCCTTGGCTTGACCTGCCATTTCTTTTGGCTATTGCTTCCCTTTTCTTCTGTACTGTGAAGAAACTGTTCTTACCTGCCCGATAAAACCATCCATTCACGGATACACAGAAGAACTTGACTCTTACTTACATGTGACTTGTACTGTTTTACTGTTTCTTCATGGAATTTTTATAATTTTCAGGGTGGTGATTCTCTTGCAGTTTTTACTGTGAGGTATCTCCATGCAAATATTTCTTTTTTTTCCTGATGCCAATGTGCTGCTCAAATACATAGTTTAATTTAGTTTTTTGTCAAATGGGGAAGAGAAAGGTACGAAGTCTTTTCAGGTACATCTTTCCTTTACAGTTTTACTCGTGCGCAAATGTCCTTCTGCAGAAAACTCAGGTAGTTTAACCATAGTTGCTGTAATAGCTAAAAGGGAATCTACTGCCAAAGTTAAATCTGGAGAATTTCTAATTAATTTACATGTCCTAATGGAGATCGGAGGATCCTCACTTGCTTTTATTCCTCGTTTTGTGAGTAGAGGTGAGTTTGTGGGAGTGTGTCCTGATGCTCCACGGATTTGCTGTGGTTCCTTCAACAACAGAGCACATGCTCTACCAAGCAAGGTAGAGCCTGTGTTTTGGGGGTTTAGTTTTGTATTAGCTTCTTAATAGAACTTCTAATTTATAACCTACTGGTAACAGGACTGGACTAATGCTGTCTGCATGATTGCTGTGAATGTAGGGAATTCTACTAACTTAGTTTTTTACTTTGAAATGTTTTGGACTGGGACTAACAAGTCAGAATTTTCTTCAGACCTGCCAGCAAATCTGTATTCAACTTATGTTTAAGAAAACTTTCAACATAAATGTTGAACAGCAGACTTCAAGCTTTAGCACCAAGCCTGAAGGTTGAGGCAGAGGAAAAGGTTCATTGGAGATTACCGAGAGCACCGCAGTTGAGGTGCTCGTGTGAGAAGGGTTCTTTGAGGGTTTTAAACATTTATTTTAAATATTTGTTGACATCAAAATGCAGAAGGTAAAATGACGGTACCCCTTCTGAGAGGATTTCTGATAGTGGTTCATGACACAAATGTCATGAATTTGTCAGTCTCTTATGATGAATAAGAATATAAGACTATCTTCATGCCTTACGTTTCTGTTTTGAACTATGGAACTCTCACACCTAGCATATATCCACAAACTATTCCTAATTAAATAATTTTAGAAACTTTTTTTTTTTTTTTAGCATTGTTTTGTTTTTCATGTGTTAGCTTCTTTGCTTTGCTGGGTGATTTCTCTGGCAGCCCTGATGTTGGCTGGCATTAATAACATGCCTTGGTGCCTCGTGTAAGGTGTGCTGTTGCAGAGGTTTAGTGAGGAACTTTGCAAAGATTAGGAATGTTTCCAAGGCTTACGAATGAATGACTTTAGGGAATTTTTTAACTAATTTTAGTTGTAAAGCCAGCCTGAGCGCTGGGCAGACGGTGCGTTCCTGCGAACGAAGAGCTTTCCCCTGCCCGCCGGCTCCAGCGGGAGCGGTGTGTGAGCCAGCGGGAGCTGCGGTGCGGGGCAGCCGGGTCTCCAGAGCCGCTGGCCGCTGCGCGGGATGTGTGAGCCCAGGCCAGTGCTGTAACTAGTGTGTGCGGCTGGAGCCGGGCGGGAATTCCTGCCTGGTGTGTGCTTGCCATATGTGTAAACAACTTGCTGATTTTCGTGGTGCGACCTCCTGGCCTCTGCCTGTATAAACAACCGAAGGCCAAAGTGCAGGGAGATCAGAGGGGGAACTCGAGACATCCTGCCAGATCTGCAGGCCATTAAGGATACGTTGGGATTCAGTTACAACCGATCCCTTTGTACTGCCAAGTAATTTGTTTGTAACACATTTGGGAAGGATTCGTCTGGTTCATGGATATTTCAATGAGCTTTCTTATTTCATTTTACTCGAAGGAAACCCCTAATCGCCCGGATGTGATCCAGGCCCCTAGCTACTGAAAGGGGCAGCGGGCACATCCGCAGCTCCCACTCCGGAGCGGCCTGCGTCCCTTGGGGCTTCTGCTTCTTGTTTAATCATCTGCCCTGCTGATGCTCCCTGGGAAGGATCATCCAAAGAGATAAATATTTGGGAGACCTAGAAGTTGTGGCTCTTCTCCCCTTCTTCCTCTACAAATGTTGTTTGGAAATTTGGTGGCTTTAATGAAGATTTGCTCTGGAAAAGTCTTTTGTGAGACAGTAAAGGTGCTGGCGTTGCTGAGCCAGCAACACAGTCCCTGTGCGTGTGGGCTGCAGAAACCCTCTGCTGCTGCTGGCAAACTGTAAATGGTGTCTTCTAATGAGCTGGAGCTTATTCAGGGTCTTTGGTTTCTTTATCCAAAGGTGATTGGGATTTTTCCCCCACCTGACTTATTTGTGTCCTTGTACAGATGAAAACAGGAGAAAGAGGGCTTTCAAGTTTTGAGTTGTCTCTGAAGATGCTTTCCGTAGCCTTTGCACAGAACAGTAATAGCTTAATTTCGTGTTCAGAGATTTAAGTGTGTGTTCTGTCTGGTGTTGGACATGTCCATCTGCAGCTTTCTTAAGAAATGTCAGCTGTGCAAAGTGCTGTAATCCCAGGGGTTCAGGTAAGAGAGCGGCTTTCAGCGGTGTCCTCCTGCAGCCACACGTGCTGCTTTGTGCGTAGGAGTGTAAATACTACACTGGGGAGGCAGAGGAAGGGATGGGGCGTAGGAGGTGGAGAGTGTCCCAGGGGATAAGTGACCCGCACGTAACCAAAAAGCCTGGATGGAGGGAGGAGGAGAAGAAAGAGGCGGAGGGAGAAGTGGCAGCCACATGGAGAAGGAGTCCTTTGGAAGAGGAGACGGGAAGAGGCACTAGTGCTTCAAACGGAAGGAGAGGACTGGTATGGCAAGAGGATTTTTAAAAAATGCTGAGATTGTGAAGGAAGGAAATGAGCCCTAGTGTAGTAAGAGGGGAAGGAAGGAGAAGTGAGGAGCTCCTGCGAGAGTCCGCGTCCCTCCTCATCTCCGTGGGGAAGGAAGGAGGATGTGGAGCAGCCACGAGAGCCCGTGTCCCTCCTCGGGATAGGAAGGAGGCTGAGGAGCAGCCGCGAGAGCCCGTGTCCCTCCTCGGGATAGGAAGGAGGATGTGGAGCAGCCGCGAGAGCCCGTGTCCCTCCTCGGGATAGGAAGGAGGCTGAGGAGCAGCCGCGAGAGCCCGTGTCCCTCCTCGGGATAGGAAGGAGGCTGAGGAGCAGCCGCGAGAGCCCGTGTCCCTCCCCGCCTCCGCAGCCGCTCTGTGGGGCCAGGGCTGGCACTGGCACCGCGAGAAGGTCCCCGTGGCTCCATCCTGCCTGGAGCAGAGCCCTGGCCACAGGAACTGCTCCCTCCTAGAGTGAAAAGCTCCACATGCGCTTTCTATATAACAACCTGTATTCTCAAAAAGAATTTACTAACTTCCATTTATGTCTGATCACCACTAAAATTTTGAGGGGTATTATAATTTTATTAACCAAGACTAGGGGAGAAGCTTAAATGATCTGTGATGCAAACTCTTTGAGAACACAACATGTAACAGAGTGTATTTTAAATACTAGAGTTGTCATCTTTTATCATCACCTTCTGGGAATTAAACTGTTCCTAAACTGGGCTATTTGAGCAGTTCCCACACAAATGTAAATAATTTCCTAAAAATTGAGATATTTTCCCCCTAACTAGCTCATACTGAGCAACTTCCAAATTAAGATTTTTTTTTTAAATGACTTTACATCCATAGCGTGTGTGTATGTGCCCACTATAATCATAAAGTGTGTCTGAAAATAAGTTTGTCATTCAAGCAGAACTGAGATGAAAAGCAAAGCTGTAGTTTGGGCTTTGACCCAAGCAGGGTTGTGCCTTCAGCAGCTCTGGGGCTGTGCAGCAGCAGCTCTGTCGCTCTGTACTTCCAGGTCTCATCCAGACACTTTGTTTCTCCTGGACATACTGAGCCCAGTGTGGTCTTAAGATACTTGATTTTACAGCTGATGTGGTCAGGGGAGTGTGTGTGAGAGGCTGCACAGAAGCACTTTGGATGAAAGGGGTTGCAGCAGAAATAGAGCTGAACTATTTGCAAAAGTCTCCAAGTTGCCTGTTCTGGGGATGGGGGAAAATCCAGCCACCCCCCAGCTGCCTTTCTTGCAAAATGTTGCTGCTGCCATTAGAAGTTCCCTCTTGGGGAATACGGTGTTGTGGAAGTTGCCCATTATTTTGGTTTGCCGCTAATTTTGGAGCAGGAAGAACCACCCTCCTGTTTGGGGGGTCTCCGCAACCTGCACGAACAGGCTGTTTGAGTGCAGGCGGTGCCAGGAACCCCTGCCCGGGCTGCTGGCTGCAGCCACCACTCGCTTTCTGTTCCCCAAATCTCTTCTAATCATAGAAACTTACTCCAAGTATCAAAAATAAATTTCATTTTATATATGAAGCATGAGTGGGGATAAAATCTAAATGTCGCTTTTGACATAAATGTAATAAACCACTTAGTCCGCAGTGCTTCTCTGAATTGGCAAAATTTTGGTTTAACTGATAGTTATTTTCAAGGTGTCTGCTCTAATTTGTAAGGTGTTTTATTAAACCATAATAGTAAGTGTATTAGATAGGAAAGCAAAGCTTTTCTTATGTGAAGAATACATAAATGGTATTTTTTAATGAGGTAAAGCTGTCAATTTTCTTATCTGTACTCTGAAAAATGCCGTTTTTGGCAATACCAGGTTGCAGACTCCCTTGGGGTGCTCTGCATACCTGCACTTGCATAGGCCGCTCCCCCTCGGGGTTTCCTCCTTCCTTGGTGCAGATCCCCTGCTGCCTTGGGGCTCTCTGAGCGCCGTGGGGACGATGATGACGGCAGCCCGGGGAAGGCCGCTCGTGGGACTCCGCAGCGCGGTGCCTGCCTGCACCTTAGCGCCCTTCAGGCAGGAGGAGCTGCTCCTTCCGTCACCAGCTCGCCCGACGCGCGTCCTGGTCCTCAGTCATCCTCCCTCACGTGTTCAGCCTCCCATAGAAACGGGATGTGGCCCTTAAGCCTCTTATTTTTACCTGTCTTCTAGATCTCCTCCCTCCTCAGTTCTCTGCTGCCTTTGTAGTGGTGGATGTTTCTCAATGAAATAAGGCTCTCAAACTAGAGCACTGGTCTGCTCTGCGTAATACCTGAAAAAGGGAGCCTCCGTGTGCCTGAAGCAGGTGAAGGTGGGAATCGTGTGTTCAGGAGGCTGTTCCACAGGGGATAGCACGGTCGGTGGTGAGGAAAACCATATTCATTCCTCTAGCAATGTGAAAACGCACATTAACGTGTAGAGGCTGGTAAAGCAGCTTTCTCACGTGCGCTTGCTTCTTTCTGTTCCCCTGTGAACGATGCTGTCTCTGTTTGGGATTTGGGATAAGAATAGTGAGTGTCATTAGGTAGTTGTGCAGAGCTCAACACATCTAACTTTGAATTAATCTCCTAAAACTCTGCAAGAAATTAGAAAGTTTAAACAAGTTTTAAAGTACTCAGTTAACTTTGTGGGTTAAGAAGCAGCCAAGGAGAAACGGAGCTTTAGCTTGTCAAAAAATGGCCTGGGGGAGGGTGATGGCTAAGTGCCCTTTGGTAATCTCTACCTAGCCCAGAGAAATGGCTATTTTGTTTTCATTTCAGTCATTTTTAGTCACAAGATTTCTTTTTCTTTTTTCTTCCCCGCCCCGAGCACAGAGAGTAAATGGAGCCTTTTCATGTAAGAACTTGTTGGTTATTACGTGATACTGTAATAGCATGAAATATTCTGGTTTAAGAGGATGAGTTTTGTATTTTTTTCCCCTATCTTTGTCCATCTTTGGATAACGATTGCCACTTTAGCCACATCAGAGCTGGACAAATAGGGCTCAGCTGACCCAGCACAAAGCACAATCCATGCCTGGTATGGGATGTCCAAAATGAAGAAATAAATGTATGTGAATGTGTATGCATACATACACACATGGATATATAAATTCAGACTTATTCATGGAGATCCTCTCTTGAAATTCTCATATTTCAAAAATATTCCTGAATATTTTTGGTGCAGACGGTAGTCTCTAAAGATGTTACTGCTCTTTTTTTCTGCTAGGTAATTGTAGGAGGGAATTCAATGCCCTCTAGGCCACTTCTCCTGCTATTAGTCTCCTGGTGTTTCCTGCCTCGCAGGAAAAACTGCTAACACTAAATGATTTCTGGCGTTTAATTAGGTTGACAAGATGCATGTCCTGCAGTGCATAGGAGCATCTCTGGGTGTCCAGAGACTTGCTGCTCTGCAGTGTTTGCACGCAGGGGCTTCTATGCAATCTCTGCGAGTTTGAGTTCAGGCTCTTCACTGTTGCCCTACAGCTACAAAACTGGAACTTCCACCACTGGCAAGGAGACTTTGCAGCATTTTGACTGGGGTTTTTGTGCTTCGACTACAGAAACACTTGTGTTGCTCCCACTGAAGCCTTAGACAGGCTTCTCCAGTGCTTTTCAGTTCATCCCATGTTCTAGTTGAGAAAACAAGTTTATTTTCATCTAGTTAACATTATGTACAATAAATTTTGTTACAGAGGGAAGCTTATATGGCTTTTGCTTTTATGGAACCAGGCTGTAGAGATAGTGTTCAGACAAAAATGAAGTTAAAAATTTAAGAAGAATCTCTGCTTCTGTTATTAGAAACTGTAATAAGGTGTAGAATTATCAGACAAGTGGGTATGTATGCTGGTAATCTCAATGGTTTTGTGAAGGGGAGTTAATGTGATATCTTTTCAGTGTTCTCTGAAGGTGGTAGTGTGGGAGGGGATAAGGGTGATCTCCTAGGTTTTCAAAATACAGATATTTCGGAGAATCTGTCAAAAACTTCCCTTCTGTAGTGCCTCCGAGGCGGGAAACTTTTTTTTTTTTTTTTTTTTTTTTTTTTTTTAAAGAGGAACTTTATGAAGAATAGGATACAAAAGATAGAAAGAAGTGGTCAAATTTTAAACTAGGAGGAAATTACAATAGGATTCCCAAGGATCTCTGCTGGGATCTACTCTGCTCAATGCAATGAGCAAAAAAAGAATGTGAATTACGAAGTAATCCCTATTTCAGTCTGTGATCCTCAGTGGTCTGTTCCTGACCTCTCCATCCCGCTCTGTCCCTGGATCTACGGAGCTTTCTGCAGCCAGAGGCTGGTGCAGCAGCTCCCGCGTGTGCTGTGTGACAGCCACCTCCTTGCTTGGGACTGCCTGGCCTGTTCAGTCTGGAAAAGAAATAAGTGAGGGGAATGTTCAAGGAATTGCTATGCATTCATAAATGCCATGGAAATGTGACTGTGGGTGGTCTCGTGTCAAAACCTGACAGCAGAGGTGTTTCCGTGAAATATAGGGTGCCTGGTTTTTAAAAAAAAAAAAAAAAAAAAAAATCATGTAGTGAAAAAATGTGTGAATCACTGCAGCAAGATTTTTGTGGAAACCAGAAGTATTCAAAATGAATTAAATACATTCATAAAAGATCAAACTGCTAATGAATGTTGAACATGGCAATCCAGCACAGGAAACTTCTAAGCTGCTGACAGTCACAAGATGGGAGATGCCCAGAGAATCCCCAGTTTAGCTGTTGGGTTATCACAGCACGTAGAGTCCACACGTAGCACAGAGTACAGTGCGTGTGTCCTGAAGTTAGAATGCTGCTTGCTTGTTTGTTTTTTATCCCTTTCTATGATAGGGAGACTTCAGTGTCTTTTTAGTACTCTGGAAAAGTACTTTGACAGCAGATAGAAAAATAAATTAGCTGTATTATCTGCCTGTGAAAAATGAAGCTCTTTACAGTGCTTTCCTGTGCAATAAATGTGATTTATTTGTAGATTTACTAAAATTAAACTACCCCAAGGTAAGAGCAGTGTGAGTTTGTGGTTGTGTGTGTAAGGATCAACGATGGGGTAGAGAGCGTAACTTGTGTTTAGTGGAAGGCCAAGCCCTGCAGAGCCGCGCGCTGAAGCTGCGGGACGAGGTGCGGCAGACACTGCATGAGCCCCTGTGGGGTCCTGCAAGGCTCACGTGCAGGGCTTCAGCTCTCTATTAATGGAAATATAAGACTACTGATGTCAAAATTATTTGATATGCTGTTTTTTATGGGCTTTATGTCACCAGCTCAGTGTGTAAAGTAGTTCCAGCAAACTAAAAATGAAGTTTTTGTCAGCCGTGTTTTATACGGTAGAGCTTAACATGGAAGCAGCTAAAATGGGGTGTGACGGGTGAGTCTGAGGCGCCCCATGGCATGAAGAGCCCCTGGTGCTGCTTCCACCTCCATCCCTGGGCTCAGGGCGCCACGTGGGTCACGGGCATCCCTGGAGCTAAGAAATGGTTCCTCGTTAACAGCTGCTGGTCACAAGTGTGTCCTAGGCATAAATCCTTCCCTTCTGAGGGAAGGCAGCAGCTATTTTGTCTCCCTTTTATTTATAGAAAAGTAGATATAGCCCAGGCTGAGAAGAAAGGGAAAAATAAGAAGTTCCAATCTATGGTGAAGTACTCGGAGACCTGGGCTAAAAGTGTGGGTGTTAGTCGAGCTGGCAGCCAGCTCCGATATCAGTCCGGGAGGCAAATGTCTCATCCTGGCTAATTTTGCATCTGCCTGATTAAACATGACTTTATGAAAGTTATGTTGACAGGCTGGCACACGACAAATAATTCTGTGATGAGACAGTATCTAAAATACAGCACTTACAGTCTGAAAATATGTAAAATTTGACGTGATAATAGCTACTGAGACTGCTCATTTACAGCAGCAGTTTTCCCTCTCTGGCTTCCTTTGGCAATATGGGGATCAATAACGATGATGCGTTTATAGCCTGAACCTTTGGTTCCCGGCCCGAGCCTGCCCTGCCCCACTGCCTGCGTGGGCCCAAGCAGCGCGTGGCAGAGCGGCCACGCGAGCCCTCCCGGAGCGAGGGGGAAAACGGGATCCGGGGGGTCCTGAGGGGGGTCTGGTTGCTGCTGCGCGGGAAGGCAGGAAGCGAGGATCAGATACTGTGGGGCAGCTGGTGAAGCTGATACAACTTTGTATCTGTTACAAATCCTCACTTCCACCAAAACAACCCTCGCAAAAACATCACCAAAACAGCATCCCAAATAAACTGCCAGCAAGCACCACTGCTGCCCTATAAAAATGGGGATTGGAGGAAGGAAAAATGTTTGCTTTCCTCACTTCTCTCCTTTTAACCATGCAAAGTTTATCAAAAAGGAGAGAGAAATTTCAGGAAAATTAGTTATGGTGCCTTGGGTGATTGAACAGCCTCAGAACATCTTAGCTCTGGAGTGTCTGACGCGCATCGATGCAGTCAGTAAGTGCAGTCATTAAATGACTGCATCAATGCAGTCAGTACAGCCTGTCGCTTACCCGTTATGCCCTGGGCTGCAGCTCAGGACCCCGATCCGCCCAGCCTCAGCAGGGTCTTGCGGGGGGTGACCCCAGACCTGTCCCCAGGTGGCACCCCCCCATATACACCTTGTCCGTGGGTGTTTTCTTTTGGCAGCAACGCATGTCCCGCTAGCCCACGCTTTGGGTAGGTACACGGGCCTGGCCAGCGCCAGGAAGGCACTGGGGAGTGTTTGGAAGGTCGGCAGTTGATAGTATTTGGCCTTGCTCTGAAGCTGCATTACTCGTAACTGGCGTGTGAAAGCTTGGTGCATTTTTAGCACTTAATTGTGGGTGAGCGAATAAGTGAACCATTGGCATTTGGTGATAAATTTTTAAGCAAATAAAACTTTGGCTTTTAATTCATTGAGCAGGAAAACTCTGAGAAGCTTCTGAGCGGTGCTTCCAAACGCTACCAGCAGGGAGGTTTGTGTCTGGGCGCTGCCGTGAGCCGGGTCTGGCCCTGCCGCCGGCCCGGCCCTCGCTCGCCCTCCGGAATGGGTCTCACATCTGGAGAAGAGGATTTTTAAACGTGTTATCATTAACAAGAAGTTGTTTGGCCTTCACTACTGCCTTTCTAAAGCAGATAAGCGTTTTAAGGTGCTTTTGTGTGAGAATCTCCTCTGTGGGTTCCCTCTCTTCATTGCTGCGCACTTACAGGCTTTCAGCTTTTCAGGCATTCGTTTGTTGCATAAGCGGTTCCAAGCGTTCGACTTGCTATTTAGTTTCATTACAAGTATTCTTATACTAGAATGCTGCTGTGTTAGAAGTAAATACTCGGTTTCACTTCCTGCTGGACTTTACTTTGTTACAAAGAAACTTCTTGTGGAAAAGGTTTTTCTGCCTGTCCTGCTTTAGGTAGTTAGCCGCGCTAGAGCTTTAGCTAGGTCGTGTGTTTCAAGGAAGTTTATAAACCAAGGAGGAAAAAAAAGGTTTGGTGCTTTTTTTTTTTTTAGCCCAAAGACTTGCTTGGGATGTGGCCAAGCTAAGCGCCGTGGTCTCCTTGGGTCTGTGCTTTGCGTCTCGCTTTTCAGCCGCCCAAGGGGTCCCCTGGGTTTAGCTCTGCACCTCATTGCTCAGGGCCTGCCTGAAGGCCCCTTGTGCCAGGGTCAGACAGAGAGCAGTGGCCGGGTCCGTCTGGGCAGGAATTCAGTTTTATTTTTGCCTTTTTTTAAAGGAGCAATTTTGCTGCATATCCCTTGACCAAATTTCTGTGGATGAGTGATTATCTGTCCCTTATATCCCATGAGAGGGAACTTTGTAAAACATATGTGGGTGAATGTGCATGTTCCTATTACAGTTTAAGTGCATGCTTCTATTATAAGATTTAGAAAGTACATTTAAAGCAACTGGAAAACCAAAGATATTCTTTACAATTACTGAAACTTGCATTATTCTTAAATTAGTGCGCTCTCTCTCTTTTTTTTTTTTTTTTAATTAGAAGCATTTTTGTTCAGAAAACTTCATGTCTATTCTTGAATCACTTTTTTTTTCATAGCTGTATCTCTATCTCAGTAAATAGTCCTGAGCATTAGAACAGCTGCCTTCTGTATTTGCACGTTAGAGATCGTGTTGTCCTCTACAATGTAGCTGCTCAATTACCCACATCTCCCCGCAGGTCAGGTATAGCCAAATGCTACTTCATTGATAGCCTGGGCATCTTTATTACTGTTTAGGAGTTGTGTTCATGGGGAAAGGGATGAGGAAGAGCTATTTCAGTCAGCAAGCCCAGGCTGCAGAAGGTCCACTGGCTAGAGAAAAAGTAGAAGCTGGCGATAAGATGCAGGCTTTAAACAGTGAGGGTAATTTGTTGTGCATTCGAACACATTATCTAGAGATATGCAATAAATTGACTTACATGCACTTTTTAATTTGAGTTCAGCTGCCTTGCTAAAAAATATACTGCATGTGTGGGATCTGTTGGAATTGCAGGTGAAACGTGTGGCTGTGCTGTGGAGAGCTCAGCGTTCACGATCCTGCCGTGTGAACGTGGGGAATGGAGATGGATCCAGCCTCAGCAGAAACTAGCGTTGGTTTAGTTTGTTCCCTCATGGCGCGTGGCCGTCCCGCTCCTGTTTCTCAACAGCAGCACAGCCGGGTGCTTCTGCAGGGGGTTCAGTCGCTCACGCAGCTTTGCAGCAGGGCAGCCTGTGGCTGCGTGAAGCAGGTGCTGGTTTTGATGAGCAGCGTAACGCGGGCATTGCCATCTCCGTTTTAGAGCTGGCAAAGCAGGGCAGGCTGGTTTTCCTTGAACACAATGAGGCAGCCACTAGTCCTTCCCCCTCCGGGAGCTCTGGGAGCTGAAGGTTCTCAGGAGGAGCATATGTTGCAAAGCAACCTTTAGCACTCCATGATTTCCCTGGCTGACTGGGTAACGCACAAAAGCCACGGCAGGTTTGTGGTGCACATTGTCTGTAGGGTCCCTGAATAATGCATGGCCGGCTGCTCTGATGGACCCCTCGTCGGGAACAGGGGCCTCTGCCTGAGCAGCCCTGCTCCGAGAGTGGCACCCTAGGATTTTTCCTTTTGGTCATTAAGTAGCATGTAGTTACTAACATTTCTTTTAGACAGCAGCTGGGCTAATGGGATTATGGATATTTTATGTTATATCTACATCAATAATGCAGTATAGGCCTCAAAAAGAATTGATTTCTTTTTTTTTGAGGGAAGTGGAAAGAGAATTTAACTCTATAAGTTGTGTTAGTTAATATGGCAGTGAGATCTGTTTGTAATTGAAATTTGGTGCAGATTTGCATGTGACCCTGTAGCTGAAGCAAGAAGGACAGCTAAAAGAAATTGTATTTGTAAAAATTATTTGTAAGTATTTGAAAGTGATTTTTCAAAGCACTTTGAAGTCTACTTCAAACATACGTTTGCAAATGTACAGCGTGGCACTTGGAGGAAACAAATGCATTTGGGGAGACGGTGTGGCAAGGCCTGTGCTTTTTAACACAGCTATGGCCCGTTTGGATAAAGAGAAAAGCTGGAAGTGGGAATGTCATGGGTGTACATTGAGCACCAGAACCCAAATCAGGCAATCATTTTTATTTAGAAGGTATTTAAACATGTGTCTAAGTTCCTTTGAAGTCAGTGGCATGTAGATGTATGTTGAAAGTTAAACATGCTGAAGAGCTCCTTGGTATCTGGCCCAAATGTACAGAAAAGAGGCCAGTTTACTGGTGGCACAGGCTGCTTGTAGGCACAACTTGCTGAAACGGCCCATTCGCTAGTGCTAAATGTACAGCCATGCACAGAAGTCACGCACTGTGATCATAAACCTGCTTGTTATAAAAGGAGGAAAAATCACAAACTCATCCCAGTCTTTGCTCAAGTCTGATTTTGCAGGTGTGGGAAGTGAGGCCGTCCCGAGGAAGGCGCATCCCTCCTCTGCGGCTGCCCGAGCGCTGCCCTCCGTGCGCTCCCTCCCTCTCTCCATCCCTCCCTCCATCCGGGACAGCTGCCCCCTTCCTGCCCCATCTCGTTGGTGCCTGTGGAGCAGCTGCCTCTACATGGTTATGTGGAAAGTCCAATTTGGGTAGTGCTTTTGTTCCGAGCAGCGCTTCGTCTTCCAGTGAGAGGTATATAAATATGCATACACATTCTGTTGGATTGTTTCCAGTTTCCTGTGTCCTCTTTAATGTGCATGAGAGGAAGAAGAGCGTTCCTTTCAGTGGCTCATTAGCCTTTGCCAACCCTCAAGTACTGACATTCATGTAGAAGCCCTGGAACTAAAGACATTTGGGAGTTTTTCTTCATCCTTACGTTGTCGTGCTTGAGGTTGGCTGGTCAGTTTGAACCCAGCAGGTCATCCAGATTTACTTGCATTTCTTTGCGAGGGGTGATAGTTTCTAAGGTGGCTTTTGCCTGCAGTGGAATGTTAAAAATGCCAGACTTTGTCGGATGCTGCTGCCTTCCTCTTGCACGCAGGAGGGACGTTACATTCAAATGTATTTTATAGGCAGTGCAACATCCTTATAACCTCACTGCTGCTTAGCTTTAGTTTTTTCTTGTAGGGTGCGCGAGAAGTGGCAAATTGCAAAGGACCCTCGGTGCCCTTGGACTGTCGCTCCAGCTTTGTGTTATTTCCAGTGATTTCAGCTGAGGGGAAAGAAGAAAAGGGTGAATCATCCATCAGTTTATTGCAAGACAGGGTAGGCAGTTGTAAATATATCCTGTCTGGCGTTTTGGTTCCAGTAATCAGCATAAAATAACTGCTGACATCACGAAGGGTAACTCGGGCTCCTGCTCGTTTGGGAGAAAAAAAGTAAAGTGGGAGATGGAGAGGAGGGAAGGGATAGAAGGTGCTGAGACAGCAAAGCCCGGGGGGTCCTGCCCTCCTGTGGGCCGGGGGCCCTCGTTCCTCCGGCGGCCCCAAGCGATTGACTCGGCGGCGGTAGCGCTGGGCTGGGGTCTTGCGTGTCCCACAGCTGCCCTCGCAGAAACACAAACGTGAGGAGCAGAACCTCGACCAAGGATAAACGTGTGGCAGGAGGAAGGGCGCTCCTGCAGTACACTGTGCCATTTTAGAGAACTTGGGCTGAAGTGTTGCATTCAGTTTGCAGAAGTATTTGAGGGTGATGTGGCTGAAATAGGATGTGTATTTAATTTTCCTGTGACTGCCTTCTGCATTTCTATGGTGAAAGACTTGTGAATGACCTGTCTCCATTTGAACTTTGAAGTAAGCGGAAGTGTGTGAAGTGAACCAGTTTCCCCCACATACCTTATTTACTGGGGATGCAGAGGCATTTAAGCAATACAGCTGCTTGCCAGGGCAGATTAGCGAATACCAGCAGTGAGCGAGAGCGCTGAAGGTTGCGTGTTGTTTTCCATCGGGCTGCGCAGCCCGGTGGTGGCAGTGAGGAGGAGCTGATGTTTTCCCGGCGCCCTGGGGCCAGCCAGGGTTCCTGCACAATCCGAGCTGGGCACCTGGAGCAGACTCTTTCTCCCTGGAGCTTTTTGTGTTGGCAGCACCGCACCAGAATAGGCTGGTCCAGAAGAGTGGTTAAAGCTAATTCCCTCTCGCTCTCTAGCACGGGATTTGTTATCTGCTAAATAAGTCCAAAGAGGAAATTAGAGATTTTGCATTCACTCGAAACAGGCAACTATGCAATGGCTCATGCAAATCAGCCATTCAGCAGAAAGCCCAAGGGAGACATATATATGTATAGGTACACTCTGTCTTCGTGTCTTTATCACATGAATCTGTAGGCTGGAAGCTTTCAAAGCAGCAAACGAAGCAGCTGATCGCCCCTCTGCTCGGCCCGTGGAAATGAGATGCAAGGCAAAATTCAAGCGGGGATGTCTAGACTTGCAGCTTTTGGAATGGAAATTGGTTTCAAAACAAAGATGTTGCTTTTCTGTGGGTCTTTGATAGTTCTGCTGGTGCTGCAGCAGCAGGCAGGAATGAAATGTAAGATATTTAAATAACAAAACCACCAGACTTGCCCTCCCGCCACCTTTTTTTTTTTTTTTTTTTTTTTTTTCCCCTTTCCACTTAGCTAACCATAGTCCATATTCAAAGAATATTTACGTCTGTCAAATATTTCTCAAACTATCCTAAAGTCTCCAGTCCTGCTAAACAAGCATTTAGCTCAAACGTGTAGATCAAATGTAAGTGCCTTAGATTTACACACCATCTCGGAAGGGCACCACCTTGGGAGCCTGTTACTGCTGCGTTGTCCTCCCCTGGGTGCTCTGGACTTGATTAGCTGGGTAAGAAGTGAGCGGACATTTTCAGTAGTGTAACACAGAGGTGCTAGTCTCCTGCAAGGACTTGATGCTTAACGTGAATTATGTTCCTTGCTTTCCTTTAATTTTCTTTGGAAACTTAAAAGTAGGTAGTGCTTGTTCATTATTTGTTGGAATTAGCATATAAGAATGACTGCTGTTTTCCAGAGATGAGTCTCCTTTTTAAGGTCAAAGCAAACCCATAAAATGTCCAGCACGCTGCCTAAGTCAAACAGACAAGACTAGAGCGAATCTAATGGTAACAGAAACTGTATTTTGGATACCTGCAAATAGGAGGTTTCGCTGGGGCAAATGGAGAATGTTGCTGCGTGGGGAGGTCTTAGCTGGGTGGAGATCAAGAGCTTAGTGCTCGTGTGTTTTACAGCGTATTTCCTGCACCGGGCTGGTTTGTGGGCCTGGTGTGGGCAGTAAGGACAAACCTGGCATCCGTGCTGCATGTGCCTGTGAGCAGAAGTAGGAATCTGGCATTGATTTTCAATTCTGCCTTGGGAAAGCTTTGCCTTGAGCGCTGTTTGATTTATTGAAAATAATGTGGAATATAGGAAATTTCGTTTAAACAATTTTATTAGCAATGTTACTTTTTTTTAATTCTCTCTTCTCTTTCTGGACTGAGATGACAACTGCCCAGCGCTGTGCTCGGCTCACGCACCGTTTAATGCATACGGATGAGCTGCAGGCAGAGGCCCAGCAGCCGTGCGCTTCCCGTTCGGGGTGGCTTCACAGCGGAGGCTGTTGATGCTGGAAAGCCGCTGTCATTTGTTATTCCGGAACCTCTCTCAGACCTTAAATCTCTCCTGTCCTGTGTTGCACTTCTTTGGCTGACTCCCAGCCTCCCTCCCCTCTTAATTTCCCCTCTTGGCTGCGTGCGGCAGATCGCGCGGTCGGAGCCGGGCTGAGGGCGGCCTCGGGCTCTCCAGGCGACTTGAGCCTTAGCTCGGAGCCCCTGCTGTCCTCCGAACCGTCAAGGGAGCAGCCTCGGTGACGTGGACTCGCATCAGCAAGCTCAGGACCGCTGGAAAAGCCTGTTTCTCAGACCAGGTGTTACAGGATGTCCTTGGAAATATGTTTGATTTTGCTTCAAGAGAATGTTTTATTAATAAGGAATGAATTTAGCACTAGAAGTAAAACTTCTATTGGTACCTATTTGCCTGTGTTTAATTGTTGCAGGTTTTAAAGTTTACAATTAGGCAGTAGTATTAATGTGTTTAGTGTGTAGTTTGGGCTGTCAGTGTGCAGTTATGCATATGCAGTATAGATGGCATGTATTTGGTACTGAATTTGGATTTTTAGTATCCTAAGTTAACATTTGCTTTTGCTGGAATGAGGAGACAGCTTTGTGGTAATAGCAGATGACTCTTAAGAGTTGTGTGAAAAAAAGTAATATTGTAAAGCTGAGTCATATGTTTGTACAAAATGCTTTCTGAAAGGATGTAGTTGAGAAACAGTTTTGTGTTATGTATTTTTCTGTTAAAAAGCAATCCTTTAAGTTGTAGGAGAATAACTTGATAATGATTCAGGATATCTTTTTGCAGCTTGTTTGAATAGAAACTAAATAAAAAGAGACAGCGTAGCTGAGCAGATGAAAATGCAGATGCCAACCGTGCGGGGAAGAGGTGCTGCTTGCTGCAGAGAACGAGTCCCCGCGGCGGGGCCGTGTTGGCGCCCGCCCCGACCTGAGAGCCGCAGGCGCCTGGTCCGCAGCCTGGCAGCGGGTTCAGCAGAAGCAGCCGCCGAGAGCCCAAGGAGGAGGCATGGGAGCCAGCTCACACGTGTGTCTATGGACAGTCGTCCTCAAGGCAGTCCCAGAGAATAAATCCGGTTTTACGCACTGGCACTTGCTGCTGGCGGGGACCTGGCAGAGGCGAGCGCGGCGGCGCGGCTGCCTGGAGCTCCGCGCGGCTCCTGGCCCGCTGCAGAGCGGCGCTAGTCGTGCGCGTGCAGCGGGTGCCTCTGCTCCAGCACCGCTGCGGCTCCAGTGTCAGCCCTGCGCTGGTCTGCCTCGGTCCAGTCTCTCTATGCGACCAAAAATAGTATTTGCTAGTGGATCAGTATGTCTATTTCTGTTTCTTGCTCCTGATTATTGAAATGTCTAGTCTAGAAAACTGCAAAACCATGGCAGGCCTTGCAGCATTGCCGGCTGAGCCACTCCACGGGACCGCTGCAGGGAGGCAGCACTGCAGGGCCCTGGACTGCACCGTGCTGGGTGTCTGCAGGCACCAATGAGCCTTTCGAAGCCTACTTTTGGACTAGAAATACTGAGGAAAGGTGGCACGGAACTCTTTTTGGGTCAGTCTTTCTACTCTTTCTCTCTGTGCCAGCCTGCTGACTGCATTCTGACTGCGTATGCCAGCCTGTATTGTGTTTTGTTTGCAGAATGATAGCAGAAAATAGGAAGAATCATTTTAAGCTTTTAGAAATTGCACTAAAAGCAAAGCACCGAGCTGTCACTGCATGAGTGCAGGGAGCCCCTGAGCATCATAAACCACTCCAGGGTTTCCTTGCACATATATATATTTTCCTCAGCTTGCTTCTTGACGTGCACGAAGATGATGTTCGAGGGTGTAGTCACCCTCACCAGGTCACAGGCCACATTCCCTTCACAGAGTTCAGATTTATTTACTCAGTACAGTATTTTGTGGCTGTCCTCGCACCACTGCTCCACACTTAGACGTGCTAGATCTGAATACAAGAGGGAGATGCTGAAGGAATCTGGCACGACTATGCGTTAACTAGAGCCAGGCAAAGCAGGCCTGGAACGAGTGGCACGTCAGAGCCTCGAAGGGCACGGGTGGACCTATGGAAATGCCTCAGGAAGGCACGTCTGTCCAAAGCGGGCGAGATCACAGAGCGTCAGCACTAAGCCTGAGTGTCCCTATTTCAGGATGTGTCTGCTATCTCTTGGCAGGAGGCGTTAGGAGACTTAAAAGTCTGGTTAAAGTTCAGAGCAGAATTCTGAGCAGCTCTTGAAGAGAGATATCTTTATTCTCGGAAAGCTCTGCCCGGCACCGGCGTCATCACGAGGCAGCAGTTGTTATTGGAAGGGTTGTGACTCTCTCAGTTATCAAAAGATCACAGAGCACTTCATGATCATGTGGAAAAATACCCTGGAAATCCCTTCCTTGCCTCTTCTTCCTCTCAAGCTCTACTTCTCCTTTTTTGAGCTATTTAAAATGTGTGTATCTTTATTTATTTATTTAATTGGTGAGGATATTCCTATGATGTGTTTAAAACCACTTTCTAATCTACACGTATCACAGTGTTTCTTGGAAGCTTGGGGTGGGTGAAGGCAAGGGGAACAAGAGTCGATGACAGGCTATAGCACATTACTTCCTTTTGAAATGACCAAGCATTTGATCTTCCCCTTTATCTATATAAATTATGTGTTCATTTGTACTTCACCTTTATTGTTTTTAAAATGCAAGTTCTTCAAGTTCTGCATTTTTTTTTAAGGCATTGGGGTCGAGCAGGGTTGCCTGGATGCAGTGGTTCGCGTTGGCCACGTGCGCTGGGCCCGCTGCGCGTTCGGGCTCAGCAGAAACGCTCAGCCAAAGCTCGGCTCTGCTGCTGGGGTATTCTGATAATGCAGTCAACTCACTGAATTTGTCAAGGCATTAAATATGTTTATGGTGGAATATGTAGCTGCAGTGTTTTTGGAGACAAAATACGTGCTGTCCTCTGAGCAGAGGTGCAGTCTTGCAGCAATGGTGTATTTTGTACATCCAAACGCGAGCGCACCTGGTGCAGGGCCGCTCTGTGGCGGGTGGGACTCTGTGCTGGGCAGGAGCTGGGGCTGCTCCTCCTGGCCTGAGCAAGAGCACGAGCTGAGGAAGCCCCGTGCACGGCTGGGGCCTGCCACGAGCCAGCGAGCGGCTGCTCTCCTGCAGCAGATTCTCCTGCCTGCTCCAGCAAAGCAGACAGGGGCCTGTCCTGCTCCTGCTGGCAGCCGTGGTGCAGGTTTCCGCCCCTCTCTGGTGTGGTGGCATCTGGGCAGCATCTGCTTGCTTTGCCTGGAGCCACAGCAATGCGATGTCGTTGCGGAGGGTAGTTTTTGGAGAGGAGGAGGTCGCCTGGAAGGTGGTTATTCTGGGTGGTAGCTCGCTGCTGTTGGGCTGTTTCCAGCCGTCCTGCCGCCGGCCGCGCGCGGTGCCTGCTAACGAGAGCTCCGCGCGCGGGAAACAGCCTGCAGAGAGGAAATCAGTGTCTGGAGCTGTCTGTGCTGCCGAGGTCTCCTCGGTGCGAGGGGCTCCTCCTGCCTCCGCTCTGTGGCAGCTCGTGAGTCAACTACTGTTTTCTGCAATTACTTTTCTAAGTCCGTGGCCTCTTGCAGGGGACTGGGAGAGCTTTGCTGACTGAATTACTGAGCGGGAATAGGTCCTGTGATGTCTGTGGGAAGCATTCACGTAAAATTTTCCAAGAATAATAAAGGAATGAAAAGACATTCAAGGTGGGAAATAAAATGCTGAGTAGATGATATATAATGACATGAGCTTTTAAAACTTCCACAAAATTGGGAGAGGGAGGTAGTCTGGAAACACAGACTCTAAATGGCAAACCCATTGCTTGCTAGTGTTAATATTTTCATTGATATTAATGTATCGCATAACCGTGCAATACAGCCAAGTTCATCCATTTGTGCCAGTTAGGCAAAAGGATTTAACATCTGGAGACACTGGAATCCCGGCACAAAAGGAAACCGTTGAAGGTCGCTCTGTGTTGAGAGCAGCAGATTGGGAGCGTTTGTTGAAAGTGGGAGCGGTGCCCGCAGAGCCTGTCCCCCTTTGCCCTCGGCACTGTCCCCAGGCCAGCAGGACCCTGCGCACGAGGGGAGACGGAGGCTGCTCCTGAGAGCCGCGCAGAGGGAGCCGGGACGCGAGCGCAGCGGGAAGCTGAGAGCCAGCCCCGAGGACAGGCCCCATGCACCTCCTGGGCCTGTTGCCTTAAGCTATTTTACTTCCAGGAGCTGCATTTATTTGCTTTTTCTTCCAGCTTGTGCAGATGAAATTGTGCTTTGAGAATAGGGGGTGGTTTTGGGGCTGTTGGCTCTGAGGTGTGAGGGTTTGGGGAGATCTTGCCCGAAACACCCACATACTTGGACACCTTCCCTGCTGGGGAGCTGTGGATGCTCCAGGGCTTCTGCCTGGGCACTTGTTTCTGCGTCTTGAAATGAGCATTTCTGGGTCCCATGTGAAAAAAGAACGGAAAAAATCCTCATGCTATTAGATTTGGTGGGATCAAAGGATGCAACTTCTTGGTGATTTTTTTTGGTGCCCCCCCCCCCCTTTTTTTTTTTTTTGCTTTGCATACTGGGTATTTCACTTTGCTTTCACTTAGCCAAATACTTTGATTTTGCAAATTCCATTGATCCATTGATGAGTTTTATTTTCCAATAAAAATGTTTTTAAATAGTGGTGGAAGATAAAACAGTCTGTATAAGACAGTGATTTATTTCAGTCATTTTAGGATCTGCTCTACTGCCCTTCCACCTGTTGTAATGTTGCATCAGTTAAGAATAGAAGAGGTGACAGAGAAACTTCAACTTTAAACAGGAATGGGTGAGTGGGTGGGTTCTTCTCTTTGTATTTCTGTATTCCTCATAGAAAGAATGAGGCTCTGCTGTCCATGTGGCTATAGAATATGTGGCCAGTGCAGTGTCACCCTGCAGTAAAGACAAAGTCAACGTTGAATTAACAGTGAATTTTACCTCCTTTGCCTCCGTTGTCAGTTCTGCCAGAGCATGCTAATGCCCGTTATTTATTATGCAATAAAATCTTAGCTTGCCATGTCAAGGAAGATAAAGAGCTTGCTTACTAGTGGTGCTATTGGGAGAACTCCCAGACTGGCTGTTTTCGTCCTCTGTGAGACATTATCAGTAATAAATTAAATGCGCGTTGCACTCAGCTGTTGCACATCCCTGGAAAATCCTGCCAGGGCTCAGGCCATGTGTCGGGCCGCTGGATGCCAGGCCAGCCCAGCATCGATGCTTGTCACTGAGCGCAGGTTTCTGAAGGGCACGTAGTGACTGTTGTGTCCATAGGTGACCTGCTCTCTGAGCGCCTTGGAAGTAAACAGGGAATTAGTGGCGTTCTCCGGAAGCCAAAAAAAAATAAAGAGAAAGAAAAAGAAAGTGGGAGAGTGTATCTCATATAAGCAGAACTTAGGAGTGACTAGAATTCACACTTCTTTTTTTTGTGACAATGGGTATTCGTGAGTTAAAAGCCACTAATGAGGAACAAGTACTGTTTTCAGTCCTCCAACATCAGCTACTTTTTGTTTCATGTTTCTCCTCTTCATTGGTTTTCAAATGGGATAAGCTAAAGCTCAACAATAAGCGTTAGCTCCAGGTGTTTGAGATGTGCAGAACTGCCTGTGCATGTGAAGAGGGAAGATTTGTGGTGAATATTGCAAAAGATTCTGAAGGCAAATGTGGGGCGAGCACGAGCCCAGGGCAGGACTGGCAAGGGGATCTAGCAGCAGGAGGAGAAGCCAGCACAGGAGCTGAGACTGGGGAGAGGAGAAGAAAATCGATAGTTCATTAGATCTATAGAGCCATGAAGGAGGAAAGGGATCAATAGTTCATCAGATTTGGAGTCTCTGCTTGTGAAATGTGGTGGGTTAACGTAGGACTGTTTTAATGGCATCATTGTTCATGTTCCTTATCCTTACATAAGAGGTTATGTCCAAGTTGAGGTGAAGGGTGGGCAGCTTGCAAACATTATTTTTAGAGGAAGGCAGTCACTTGAAACTATCTTGTTGACAAATATGAAATAATCCTCCGAGGTTCTCCCTTCCTCCCTCACCCCCAGCGACTACCCCGTAACAGCGTTGTTGGAGATCCTGCTGGTTGTAATCCGGTTTTAGCAAGTGTGAGTTCTGTCTGCGTGATTCGGTGTTGCGGATTTAATAGTACGTAGCCCAGGTGAAAAATAACTACAGTGTTATACCAGCCGGGGTTCAGACACTGCCGTGGAGGTTTCTACCAAATGGGCTCCCTCGCTGAGCGCTTGGGGAGAGGTGACACAGTCATGCGCCTCCCGTGACCGGGCCACAGCGAAATAATAGCTCCTGTGCTCTGGGTGTGATTTTAGAAAGAAGGTTTCAGGCATACAATATTGCCCAGCACTGGCACTTCATAGTAGATGTAGATAGTTTAATTGAAAAGGGGTACTATGAGTACCACGTCACTATTTTCCGTGTATTTTTATTAATTTTAAAATGTGTAATTGCCAGCATTTTAAAATCATTAAAGACTTCATTAGGTCCATTAAAGCATGCTGTATTAAAGTATGCTGTGTAATATCCCTATATTCAGCCCTCCCCTGGTAACACAAGAATTCTTTCTTCCATTTCAGAGTATCAGTGGGCGTAAATATTTACGTGCCTCCCCTCGTGAGTAGCGGAGCCGCGTCGGTGAAGCGTGTACCAGGAGCTCCAGCCTCAAGCAGCGCTCGGGAAGGGCTCCGGAGGCCGGAGCGCCGGCCTCGCCGCTGCCGTCGGAGTTGGGGACGTGCTGCTGCCCTTGGGCAGAGCCTGGGGCCCTTGGCGGGGGACAGCGCGCCCACTGAAACAGGCTGGTGTCATGGGCTGCGCTCCGGGTGTCTGTCTGCAAAGGCCGCGGCGCGTGTGGTGATGGCTGCACGGGTGGGAGGTTCCGGCAGGCTGGGGCAGGGCTTTCTCCAGGCCTCGCTGTTTTCAGTGGTTTTCAGCTAGTGACCTTGGTCTGCTGACACCTCCTGCCCTGTAGCTGAAGACTGTTACCAGCAGCAACCAAGTCGCAGGGAATGACTGATCATATCAAACTGCAGAAGGACTGGAGAATGAGCAACGTTAAATTGCCTTTCGTCACAGGTAGTGACGGTGACTTGCAGCCCTCCTGTGCACAGGTATTTCTGTACCTAGAAATAGTCAGCCTTGGAGCAATTTATTTCTGTTATAACATGTTAACAGCCCAGTGCTGGATCTAAGTTGTTACTCACTATATGCAACATGGCATCAGTTTATCATTATTACTCTTGTCAGCACACTCGAGATGGAGGTCTGGATTCTCGGCTGACAGAAAACAGCATAAGCTTTGGCTGGATCATGCTGGATCGTTCAACAGCTTAGGCAATAAAACGGGAAGAGTCTGCTCCATGCAGTCAGACCCTGTTGTATCTGATTAGTCTGAATATTTTTCTTGGTAGTAAATTGGCCAACGTGCATCACTGCGGGGCTGCTTCATTCCTCCTACGTCCAAGGCCAAACCCCTCTTTTCCATTGCAGACTCTCGAGCCGAAGGGATGTGTAATCTCGGTTCCCCAGGGGCACCCGCGTCCCTGCGCGAGCGGCGGGCGCCGGGTGCTGGTCACGGCAGAGCAGAGCTGCTGCAGTGGCCACCTCGCATGGGGCACCCCTGCGCGTCCCTGAAACTCGCTGCTCGGGTGGGAAGCACTTGTGTTTCTTCCATACTCGTTCCACACCGAGCTGCCCTCTTCAGAGATGTTTGTTGCTTGTTTCTACCTTGGAAGCTGAGAATCTCTAGGCAGTTTTTGATTATTTTATACTTATCAAAATCAGATACTGTAGAATGGTGTTCCAAGTTGCCTACAATTTAGTCACTGTAGTATTCATCATTGTTGCATCAAATATGTGCATTTTGCAACAATTTTTTGTTATATGGGACCAGCTAATGTAACATCTCCAAGTACACTCACTCCTTGGATATCTGGCTCACTTTACTGAGGCTATGTAGTGGATAACATCAGAAGGGAGAGCATGGATGTTGCTTCCTAAAGCAGAAGAAACAGCAGAGAAATACACTTGGTGATGGCAGAAGCAGTAATTAAGATTGACAAAACTACGTCTTATTTGCTATGCCAATTAGTTGTTATTTCTTAGAGAAAGAAGAGCGGCTCTGTTAGACAAGATTATAACCCCCCAGGTGCTGCCTGTTACAAGAGAACCGTATTTGTCTGGGGTAAATTTTTAATAGTTCTGTCAGTAGTTTGAGACCTGGCACGAATTGCTGGTGGTTCTTGTTCGACGATATTCCCCTGACTTCTGTAAAGTCTAATTACTGTGGCCCCACTTAGCGCTGGTCTTTTCCATCAGTAATCACTCACAACTTGCTAGATGCCTGCAGCTACAAATCAGTCATTTAAGCAACCCTGGGAAGTGTTTTGTAATTTATTTTTCGCATTAGACAACCCATCTGGTAATGGAAGAGGGTAATAGTTGTAAGCATATTACAAGTGATATCAGCTTGAAATCATGCCAGCTCTAAACATTGTAATTAGTGGATACCTCAGCTGCTCTGGTTGACTCGGAGCATGCACATGTTCTGCCTGGGCAGGGATTTTCCCCTCTTTTTTTTTTTTTTTTTTTTTTTTTTTTTACTACATAAAAGACTAGCTGGGGAAAAAGCCTCCTAAAAGTGGCCTTTCTTTGGTCCATGATAGAATTGCAGAGTAACACTTCTGTCAGTGGGCCAATATTTTTCTTTAGACTCTAGTGGTGTGCTTCAGTGTTTTATTTTGCAGCATGTGCAAGATAACACAAATTAACAAGTAACAAAAGAGTAACAAAAGAGGATGGAAAACAAAAATTCTTGCTCATCCCTTTGCCAATTAGCCCACTCTAATTCACAATTGGGACTGATTTATCCTTTGTTGCTCTAATAGTTGTAACCATGGCAAGAAACTTCAGGTACTTGAAGATAAGACTTGATTGTTTAATGCAATATTCAAGAGTACATTATTTACAGCAGCAAGAGACTAAACTTAATATTCCAGACTTAAAAAATATGTATATTATTATTATTGTTTTCATCTGGCAGAAATTAACCTATGCTGAATGGTCTTAGCATTTTATATTTTTCCCCTTCTACAAAATACTGATGCTCCTGTCCTCTTGCTTGGGAGACCATCCCACAGTTCCTTTTTGATGTTCACCTCAAGCTGCTTTTTTCTGAACTTCTGTGATGACTTCCTGAATGGTGGTTCTTCATGCTGAGTGTTGAGACCTTTCATTTTTGTCTCTTCTCACTTTTCATTTTTTCATCTGTAGTTTGAGTTCTTATATCCTTTTCTTCCAAGTTAAGTTTAATCAATCTTAAGTCAGGGTCAAATGCTGAGTACAAATCCATATGTTTGTGTACAAATGTTAGAAATAGCGCACAAGTGTAATTATTTAACCTATATTTTAATGTTTCTGTGTTATGTAACTGAACTAAGGGTTTCATACCACTCGAAGGAGGCAGAGGTGCAATGAGGCTTTTCCTTTTGGAATGTGCTCCACAACTCAGTGCTGAGGGGCATTTCCTGGGTCCGTCAGTTGGTCACATTTTGGTTCCCATTTCCAGTACAAGCTATCTGCTGTCCCTGGGTCCCCTCCACAGTTTTGTTCAAATATGCCAGAAGCTCCTGAAGGAAGCCTTTTTTCAGTGGCTTTAAGAATGACTCAGCGCAGTGCAGGATGTCGAGCTTTCCTCTGCAAGGTTCTGTGTCTGAGAAATGGAATTGGGCTGGGGCAGCCTCAGTGCTCTGGTTTCTTTATGCCTCCAGAAAGAGCCCCTGTGATTCTTTCCAACTCGTCATGACAAAATAGACTAACAGGAGACTATTCACCCTGTGAATAATTATTTTGACAAGCATTTTTGTTATTAAGATAGCAGTAAATTCTACAGGCAGTACTCAGGGTAGCTTTTGGTGCTGCAAAAAGAGAATTGGGACTTGGGGTTTTTCTGCAGGAATCGCTACCCCTTCAGCAAGCCCTTCTCTCCCATCTGCTGAAGAAGGCAGCTCTCCGTTTTTCATTTTTCTGTTTGTTAATAGTTTGGTGGTTGGGGTGTGAAGAGAGAGGCGCTGATAGAGCAGCGGAGGGTTGTTGGAGGAGCTCAGGCTGTGGGTGCCGATGGCTCCTTGACAGGCTCGTGTGAATGGAGTATGTGTGAGCAGTGACTGAATGTAAGTGAACATGAAGCTTTATTTTAGATTACAGGGACACTTTTGGTGAATCCGTCTGTCACGCTTTGGAAGTTGCTGTTCCCAGCTTGGTTTTGGGCTGCTGCAGCTGGGCGGGAAGGGCTGCGTTTCCGCGTGGCAGCCCTGGCTGTGGGAGAAGGGAAAGCCGGGAGGCTTCGTGGTGTTGGCACCCAGCGAGCTCCCAAACCCAGGGCTGTAGAGAGCAGGCTGTTCCACAGCATTATTGCTGGGGGCTCTTCACTTCTGTTGTACATAGGTGTATTGTGTGTAATCCCCTGAATAGCCTCATAGGATAAATATACTAAACTGCAGCTTTTCTGAGCAGAAATTAGATCTTGGAGTTCATTTATGCAGCTTAGATATCATAGCATCTCTCTTCAGTATTCTTGAAAAAACAAATTAAAGCAGAGTTTGTGTTTCCAAGGGAAAGCTAAGGGGTGCCCAGGTTGTACAGCTGGCCGAATCTCAGCATAGGGTTTGAATCTGCATCTGTCATCTCTGTCTGTAAGTAGAAGTAACAAGCATGTCCTGTTACGCATGCGATGCCGCCACCGCGGTTCTTTCAGGGGTGCATCTGGTTTCTTTCCAGAACTGCCGTCCTTGACCGCGGCTTTTGCATGGACAATATCCTGCCCTCCTTGTGGAGGGGCTGTGAATGCTTGGGCTGTTTGTGCCCTCCGACAGGTTTCTCATTCTGAGAAGCCTGCTGCAACGCAAGCCAAGCTGGCAGAAAGGTCACCTCCTTGTAATGACTTGCCTTTTTTAGTAATAGCAGTAGGAGAACCTAGAAGTCTTCAAATGCTGGGCCATAGCAGACGTGCTTTGGAAAGGGAATTACTGTTATATTCCCCCCCACCTGTGAGGAAGGCAGCTAACGGTGATAAATTGTCAAATGTTGCTAATGAAGGTCCGCTCCTGAGAATGCTATTCCCTTGCCAGGGTCTGTTAGAGCATATTGCTACACCACATTGCTGTGCCTCAGTAATTTTTTTTTTCAAAAAATTTCCCTGGACCTGAAAGCACATCATTTAAAACGGAGCTTTGTCAGGTGCAGGTCGACAGCGGGGGGTCTGTGCACTGTTCAGACAGGTTCACGGAGCTGCATTGGGCACACAGCCCTGGCAGGGGCTGCCGCGCTCGCCGCCTCCCTGTCCTGCGCTGTCCCTGGTTCCACCGTGAACTGCTGCCAAGGGCAGAACTGGCTCAGTCTTCCTCACCTTAGATGCTTAAATATTTGCTAGCGTGTTAATAAAGCACGTGTCCCCCTGGAAATAAATGAATGACTATTTCCTGTGCTTTCAGTGTTGTTTTTCTGGCTTCTGTCACTCCTTAAAGGAAACTGAAATGCACCTTGAACGTGTAAATCGCACCTGATAGTGTTGAGGACCACTCCATCAAGTGACCAGATGAAAGCAGTTAGTGCTGGCTCACGTTTTTGTCTGTGTCCTTACCATGCAGCTTGTGAACTCGGATCGTACGTAGGCTGACACTGCCAAACTGCTCCCCGAGCTCAGACTCCACAAAAAGTGCAATTAGTAACAGGCAATCCTGCAATCATACTTAAGCTATTCCCCCTTTGCTGCATCATCTTCCTATAATGACCTTGGAGGCATTTTAATTACAATATTATCTTTAACCTACAGTGACTTTCCTGGAATAAAAGATTTAATCACCAGATTGTTTATGAAGGAATGCTCACAAACCAACTTTCGATAAATGCATATATTGGAAAAGCTCTTTCAGGGGAGAAAACATACAGAACTCCAGCATTTTGCGAGGTGCTCCTGATTGTTGGACTGTAGGTCAGCTGTTTTGTTGTTTTGCTTTGTTTTATTTTTGTTCAGATTTTGAAACAATTTTTTGAGTTATTTGGCGAGCTGTTTTGGAACTGACTGAAATAATTATTGCATACCACTTTGCTATGTTCCCCTAAAGCCGTGTTCAACATGTGTGATATTTTATTTTTAAAACATAACATCTTTTCAAAATAAGTTTAGCTTCCTATTACTGTACTCTTCAATCCATGTAACATCTTGTAATTTGCTTCTGCGGAGAGCAGAAATTACTAGCCTCATTTTCAAGAGGCCGGTAAAACTTGATGTTTTACCACTTAGGAACATATCTTAAATGTTCAGCGTCCATGGAATTTCCCCAGAGTGATTTATAATACAGCAAGAAATGGAAAGCTTAAGAAAAGGGAGGAGGATTTGGATGGGAACATTTAAAATTTCTTGGCAGATGCCTGCTGCTGGGGAAATTTAGTTGTGGGTCTTTTCTTGTTTTTGTTTTTCTTTGAGAATGAGAGATTTCAAGGAGGAAATGGCTGGTCTGGGTTCCTGAGAATGCTTTCAGAAGGCAAATTTAGAGAGCAGCCTCATCTACATCACAGACCACATCCCTGTGAACAGTCCAGCAGCCCTCTGGCCTGCTGCGTTTAGCTGGTGACTTTGGGAACGGAGCCACAGCTGCTTCGCAGAGGGGCTGCCAGCGCCGGCTGCTTCCCTGCGCAGCAGAGGGTTTGGAGCTGAGCAGAAGTAGCTCTGCCACGGGAGAGGATGGAGAGAACCAGGTGCAGGTGTAAGCCCAGGCTGAAGGCGAGGATTAAAGGCTTCCGGGGATTTGAAGCGTTCTGGCGCGGCACGAACAGGGCTGCTTTGTTCGCGTCAGATGAGCTTCAGGTTCGTGAAGTGAAACGCCTAGCACTTTGCAAATGATGGACATAGCATCGTAGCTGTTCCGTTTGCCAAAAGTACCGAATTTCCAGCATCCTGTGGCATTTCGAAGGCTATTTATTTTTTGTATTTTGGATAACAGCTCTTAGTTTTGCCTTCTTTTGAGCTTCTCAAAGGCCTGGTTTCACTCTGTGATAGGCAGAGCTTTATGTAGGCTTTGCAGGATCGAGGTGGCACATTGTGTTATCACTGCAAGCCTCTAGGACAGCAAGAGCAAGAGCAGTTTTCCTGGGCGCCAGGGGAGACCAAGGCACCAGGCAGAGCCTCCTTTCCTTGCTGTGCTCAGGGTTGTTCCCGCAGCTTCCCTGTTGCTCGGGCTCGAGAGCCATCTGTGCACCCAAATGTGTGTAGATTGGACATGAGGCCTGGGCTGTGAAATTTTTCAGTACTAGTCTGTAAGTTTACTCTGGACATGTTTAATCTGTGTGGTACTGGCTTTAGCTGGGGAGCTGCAATGTTGGGAAAACCAAAAGCAATAAATAGCAAATAAACTAGCTGTTGTCTTTAATGGCTCGCTCCGCGGTGACGTTTGCCTTCCCTGTGTTTGTGCCCCAGGCTCAGTTTTGGTGGGCCAGGCGGTGCAGCACGAGCGCAGAGACTCAGCCATTCCCGAGGTGGGTGCTGGGGAGCCTGATGGGCGATGCTGAAGCCACCTGCAGTGTCTGCCCAGAGGGTCGCTGAGCGCCGGGAGGTCCCTGAACGCAGAAATGCACATGGGCTTCTTCTGCAGTCCTTTTTCTCTAAGTGCTTTGTGACCACTGGCAAACCCCCACACTGTCCTGCTCCCCATCTCTCTTGAGTGTCTGTTCCCCCAGAGGAAACACAGTCCCAGGCTGGGTCAGTTTTGGGGGGAAATTGTATGGTTTAAGTCTGGCATGTGGAAGAGCTGGGGCTCTGCTTCCAAGGGGGCAGAAGAAATCTGACAGGAGAAGGCCCAGGCAGATCTGTAGTTCTAATGCCAACAGCTGGAATATCTTGTCATTACAGGACAAAAAGCTATAAAAACAATAATTGTGAATAGCTTTTAGAAACAGCATTTACAGAAAGGATTTCTTGAGCTAGTCTTTAGGCAAGATGTGGTGCCGGGTTTGTTCTTGCACTGGGGCCAGTGGGTCCCACAGCCTCTTGAGCTCCCCAGGCCTGGGGGAACTGATCCAAAGCCAGGCATTATTATGTGGCAGCATCTTCTCATTTCAGCGATCCTTGAAAGTGTGTTTTTTTTTTTTTTTCCATTACTAAACATCTCCTAACCAGTGAACCCCCATAATGTGCTTCCCCAAAGTAAGCTGTTGTCTCTAAGTAGTATTTCATTAAAATACTCTAAATAGCTTTTCTGTGAGTCAAGTTTTGTGAAACATCCATGTTTGAATCGATCAAGCTGAATATTTCACCAAAATTGTCCAAACTCCCTGAGGAAAGATACAAAAAAAATGAGTTTTCAGTGGTTTCCTGTGACAGCAGAGCATGGAGGGGGGCCAGTGGTTCCTGAACAGGCAGATGTGACAACCCTCTCTGTCAGGAGCGCTTGCTAAATCCTTGTGGCTCATCCAGAGCACGAATTTGAGGAAATGAGAAGTAACATGTACAACTGTCTCTTAAAAAGTGTGACACTTCCAGGAGATGACTAGATAAGCTGCTTGTTTGGGGAATGCCTTCGTGCTGTGCTGAAAGGCCGCGGGCGTCGCGGCCTTGCCGGGCTCGTGCTGCGAGGGGCCCACGTGCGTTGCAGCTGCAGCAGCCTCGGCGCTTTCACACGGCCTTCAGGAAAGCGTCTAAGTTTCTGTGGAGGAAACTTGCTTTTCCTGAAGTACAGGAGCAGCTCTCTAAAGACACGTGGTGGGGAGGTCTAGACATTTTGAGCATTTTTTCCTCTGGCTTTGGTGTTTCAAAGTAGGAGTGTCCTGCAAGCCACTGATGAATAACGTATAGTCCAGCTTTTGCCTTTGCACATACAGGGCATATACAAGGCTCGGGAGCGAAGCCCCCAGTTTTTGGCTGGTCTGGGGGCAGAGGTTGCTGCTCCCTGCCTGGGTTTTTCTCACCTAAGCCCAAGCACCTTGCAGGGCTGTGACATGGCTGCGGCCCCAGCTCGGGCTGAGCGGGAGCACGGGCACCCGCATCGCCTGCCCCCTTCCCCACAGGAACGCTTTTGAACGCTCTGTGGTGTCAGACAGGGTTAAAAACAAGCCCAGGGTCTTCATTTCCCCTTGGGGGGAGTAAAAGCATAACCCAAGTAAACAGGCAAGTGCCCTGATGGGCTTGGAGAGAGTTAAATGGGCTTCCCAGGGAGTGCGGGCTGCCTGGCGCTTCCCACCCTGAGGAAGAATGATGGTGAAACCCGGGCAGCTTTTTGCTCCATCGTTGTTTACATGACTAACTTAATGAGCTTTGAAATATCCTCAGAGACATCAGAATGGCATGAGCCATGCTCTTAGCTTACGGGCTCACTGTTTATCTCAAACCTGTGGTTACTTAGAGAAAAATACATCCATTTTATCATAGAGACAGACTGACATCAGAAATGACTTGGCAACAAGCAAGGGGAAAAAGGCCAAATATCTATGGATGGGGACCCCGTTTAGCAGTATTTACCCTGGCAAGGTTCCCCTTGGCTTTGCTGCCAACGCTGCTGGAGTGAAAAAGCCCGAGTCGACACTGAGCAGGAGGAATTTAGTGGGAAGAATTCTTGTGCACAACGTGTAATTCTGAATGTGGTTTTAATATTTTGGTTCCTGGAGTAAGTACTGAGTTGCAGAGCTTTCATTTGATATTTTAGTTTTCCATCTGTTGCATCATTACTGTACCGATCTCTGAATTAAAAAGCCACTGAACAGAACAATCATGGTAAAGTATAAAAGAAAAAAAAAAGTATATATCTTTATGCACACACCAATAAAATGAGACTGAATTTTGATGTTTTTTGCTTGCTTTGGTAAGCACATTAAGAGAAAAAGAAAATAAATAGTGCTGATACCAAAAGCATATATGTGCAAACCCTAACCAAACACAATGGGAGCTTGCCAGCAAGCTGATATTGCAATCTTTAAATAAAAAGGAAATATATCTCTTAAAAGAATCAGCTTCTCGGTAAGGACCTTTGTTTGTAAGTCTGAGAATATCATGAGCCTAAACTGTAAATAATACATCAAAGGAAAAGGTGGCAAAAATGTCACTCCTCCTTTTGGGCTGGAAATGGCCGGACTGTCTTCCCTAAAAGCTGCTGCCCTCTGGTGAATCAGCGCATTTCATGAGCTCTCTAATGGTGGTTTGGGTAAAATTTCTTACTCTCGAAAACTTTAACCCATCTATCTACCTATCCCCCTATAAGATAAAAGATTTCCCTTGTGTCTAAAACCATGTTGAGGTTATTTTATATTTTACACTGAGAAATCTCTGTGCATGTGCCCCAACATAGAACTGTGGAATATTAGAAGTATTTCTTCTGCACTACTGGTCACAGCACTTTCCTAAGCGCCTCGCTCTGCCCCGTGAGCTCGAATCCAGGCAGTGGTCGCTATGTGGGGGCACCTGGGGCTTGGAGCAGAGGTACCTGGCTGTGAAAACGAGGTCCCCGTGTTGCTAATAGCTGTAGAGAAACGCGTGTCCCTGGGTTTGTCATCTTTTGGTCTGCTTTAGACGCTGGCCACAGGGGCATTGCGGTCCAATACCCGAGCTGTTATTTATTATCCTGATATGAGTTAGCGTTGATGCTAACTTACAGTTCGCACGGTTGTAGTGCGGTGCCGGGATGCATATTAGAAATACAGATGTCTGCTAGAATGTGTGTTTTTGTGGGGCTCACGTCCTGCTGGCTTGGTTTTAGAGCTGAGCCCTCCGCTCTTGTGGAACAGCAAATGTCACCCTGTTAGTGACAAACCCTCAGCCTGCCACGTGCTCCCTTGCTTTCCTTCTCACCAGCAGGTTTTATGCTGCTGCTTTATGCTGCAGGGCATGAAAACATGTAATATAAAATGGCATGAGGATGCTTCCCGTGGGAATTGTGCTTCTTCCTTTTTTTTTCCCCAAAAGAGCCAGGGCATTTTTAGCAGGAGTGCAGGGTGTGGGCAGGATGCCGTGGCGGGCAGAGCTTTTCCCGCGTGCAGGCGCAGAGCACAGGAGCTTGTGCTGGGAAGGGTGAAGGAATCGGGAGCTGCGGCTGTGCCCGGGGCATGGGCGCGCGCGGAGCAGGACGGCGCCGTAGGCTGTGCTGAGGCTGCACACCAGGAACGGTGACAAATCCTGAATTCGGCAGGAAAATAATTCAGATCGTCTCCAGTGCCTGTTTTATGCTAATAGAAATTATGGTACTTAAGAAAAAAAATCACTTTCAAGAAGTGGAAATACAAATGGCACGAAACTTAACAGGATCAAATTGATTTTATTGAGCGTAATTTGCAACTTCATTTCTCCAGATTTATTTGGGTGTAATTCTATTGATATAAAAACTAGAGTAATAATGTGATGCATCAGATTTGCAAATAGCCCCTGGAGATCATTATGCAATTGCATTAAAATTTAATCTATAGGCTGCTGCCAGTGTTTTGCTTGGTCTGAGGAAATCTGCCCATGTTGGAGCCTCCGGGTAGTTTAAATTAAAGCCGTTAAGAAAACGGAATGTAACAATGATACAGGGAATGTAGTCAAATATTTGTCTTAAACAGTCCAGCACATTTCATAGAAATGTAAGCAGGACAGCCATCAGTTCTGTCTCCCCCTCAGTGTAAGGACACTTCTTGAGGAAAGTAGCAATATGATACAGAAGATGCTTTGACTCAATATAACTGCAAAACAAAACCAGTTATTGTATAGTACGAAACACCTACATGGAAACCTCTTGTGGCAACTTACAGTTGAGACTATGTTAAAAGCAATAATGATCCTGAATGAGCATGTGTGAATTAGGTATGGTCATATTGAACAATTTTCAGGGTGCTCCAGTATGTTGGGCAGAGCACAGGAGAGGAGGGCACCGTGTGCTCCAGCCTGGCACATGATGGATGTGCCCTGGAAACTCCAGCGGGCGGGTGAAATAGGCCAGTGGGAACCGGGCAGCCCAAGGAGGCTGCTGAGCAGCTGAGCTGAGCTTGCGCGCCAGGGTTTTGCCTTTTTGCATCTCTTTCTCCCTCTCGTAGATGGACGCCTAATATACAATGTGTTTAGGAACAACAATTTATGGTTTTGACTATTCTATATGATGAGTTCTTTCACCAGGACATCTTTCTTTTATGCTCTGCCACTGCTATTAAGGCAGAACTGTGCCAGTGAAATGAGGGATGGGAAAGGTGTTCCCTCAAAACTGTTTCTGAGAAAGTATGTATTTTTCTGGAGCAATAGAAGGTTTGCAGCAATAGAAGGTTTGTAGGCACATAGGTACATGTGCATGAGTTTTATAAGAAGTACTCATTTATGAAGTACTTATTTCTTGAAGAGAGAAAATGCAAGAAATTGCTTCAGTTGTGTGTTGTAGTGTAGTGTGTTGCTCCATCGCTGGCACTGTGCGAGTTCCTGGTGCAATAGCTGCCCACCTGGGCCATCCCTGAAACCTGCACTTTCCTTCAACTTTCTTGGTTTTTGCTTTGCCTATAAATCTGTCCATAACCCCCTGAGCACACTGGCTTTGAACTCCAGTGAATCCAGTCGGTGAAATTCTTATCCAAGCTTTAATCTTTTCTCACCTTGATATATTTTAGCTTCTACCTTTATGGCCTGGCACACAGGCGGGATGTAGTGGTGATAAATGTGCCTCTGACATAAAGGATGCATTAGAGATTAATCCATGCCAAGTCCTCATTCCCAAGACCTTAAACTTGGGAAATTTGAACTGAGAAGAGCTGTGAAGCCAACGTTTATAGCCTTGGCCCATCTCTAACATCGAGCGCTTGACTGGTTTGAATGGTTGTCTTAAAAGAGCATGAATTTACATTAGGTGCCTTTCCTGCTGCAAAACGTTTAGGTCATCACTGAAATAACTGGCTCAATTCACCCTCAAAGCATTTTCAAATACAAAGACGAAGGAGTAGTTTTGTTGGTAGCATTTGAAGGTAGGAGAACAATGACAAATCAGAAAACCAATCTTTCCCCTGATTCACACAGGGAATATGCAATAAAATCATACACGTTGCTTTCTCTTTCAGAACAGAATATATGTATATATTTTTTATGTCAGCATGCAAATTTATTAAGCTGTAACAACAACAACAACAAGCTTATTATAGAGCTTTGTAATTTTTTTTAAGCCACTGCTTTGTTAATAAAGTTCATTATTGTCTGCCACTATTTTTCAGCTTCTGAATGATGTACAGCAGTATAATTAGGAATCTGTGGTTTGGAGAAATAGTGTGCTAAAACATTTTCAAATGTGAATCATACCTATGATTTTGTTACTTTAAATAGAATTCTTTTAATGTGTATGCACATATAAATTAGCTGAGCTGATTCAGAAAACGCAGCTTATCAGGAAATGGATCCGGGCTTTGCCACAGTGCGTCTGGTCGCAGAGCCTGGCCTTCGGCCAGCCTTTATACCTGCTGCTACACATTAAAGCTGTCCGAGGGAGAGCCCGTTTTTAGGTGGATCATAAGGCTGCAGGTGGCTCAGAACTCTCTAAATACTGCTGAAGTGGTGAGCTGTGGAGATGCTTGGGGCATGGTTTATCAGCAGCTTTGGAAGGATTCTAATGATATTAAAAGCTCAGATGCCGATACAGCAGCTGGGCGCATGGACGGGGCTTTAGGGAGTGTGAGACTCTGGCACTTTGCATGCATATAGACTAAGGTTGCCTCGCTTTGTCCCATCACTTCCAGGGGCCACGGCTGAGTTTGTGAGCAGGGGCCCAGTTAAATGGGCTGCCAGTGACCCGACTGTGTTGTTAATGCACAGGTGACTTCGTGTCTCTCTCCTTGCATGTGCAAGACCTACTGCCTGTCCCGAGGGCATATGTGGGGCTGCTGTTGTTTCTAGGTAAACAGGCAGCCAATCTTTTAGGTGCATTCATACCATAAATTGCTTCATTTCCATTTGTTGTACTTGCCTTAAAATTTTCACAATTTAGGCTGCAAATGAGAAGAGTCTGTTAAGGCATTTGTTTTTCTTTCTTTGAGGGGGAAGAGAGGGGAGGCTAAAAGGGAGAAGCAGCTGCCTTTGGTTATTTACTTCCAGGGGTGATCAGTGAGTATCTGCTCCCATTGCCTGAGCTCCCAGTGCTCAAGTAGGGGTTGGTGCTTAGAGCTCTCTTGCAGACTTCACACGCGACCTCCAGCCAGTGCCTTTCACCCCTGTTTGCTGCCGCTGCTTTGTTAGTAAAATAAATACTGTTTAATAGTCTTTGCTTCTTGCAGGGAGTGCAGTGAGTTGATATTTGTAAAGCACATTGAGCATCTCAGAAGAAGGTTGTGACAGGTATATGTGTGATTTCCAATATCCAGTCTTCCTACAAATGCAGACATACAAATTCTTTTTGTAGGGAGAACACCCCTGTAACTCCAGGGATTTAGGTGTACGCTTAAGTCTACTGGCTTGAAATCTTTAAACATGACATCTAAGTATTTATGGAATTTACTGGATTCGGCTATGTGCTCCGGTGCTTTCCTAAGTCAGGAGCAGTCGTCCAAGCGCTGCGTCATCCTCATCGGAGATCACAGACCTTGGGAGCGAGGGCGGGAGCAGCGCCCGGGGGCCCTGGGACACCAGGACAGCGGGAGCCCGGCCCTGCTCTGCTGGGAGCCTCGTGCTCGCCGGGAGACAAGTAGTGTGGAGTAAGGGGAACGTTGCAACAATTCCCAAAAAGCCCCGTGATGCCGTTCGAGTGGGGGTTGCTGTGAGTGGTGATTCTCCTGGAGCACCTGAGCTGTGGTTAAATGGAGTGTCGGAATGTATTTCCTCTGTACAGTTAACTGTGGTGGGCTGCATTGCTAAAAGACATCTGTGGGAAAAAGATAAGTGATTTGTTTTATCATGTTATGCCTTGCCTAAATTTTCATTGCCGTTAGGAGATTTATTAGTATTTTTCATGTCTGGTCATAGCCTGTGTTCTTTAAAATATTATTTGCAATTTCCTTTCTTTAGAAGGTGCCATTTTAGGAACATGAGTCAGATTTTCCATTAGTTGCATCAAGGAAGCCATAAAAATGCCCAGAGGATTGTATCTACGCACTGCCTTATGTGGGAGAATGAATTTGGTCCTTACTGCATAAAATTAAAACAATAATTAAGCTTTGGCAGAAAGCTGGGAAGGAAAACTGCTCACCGTATATTTGTTGTAAGTGATAATTAAATGGTAGTTGCAAATCCCACTATGCCTCACTTCATCCTAATGGGGAAACTTAGTCATTGAAGTGCCCATTGAAATGCTCTAACAGGTGCTTTAGTATTTAGGGGGAAAAAAGGGAGAAAATTCAGATCTAGGGGAATATGGGACCCAATGCTCCGGTGTGGTGACATGACTTTTACACAAAGCTGTCTACACCGTTTGGAAGTCATCACATATATGAAATATCACTGAATAGAGGAGTGTGTTTTATTACGTTTTCAAGGCAAAAAAGCTGTAAATACAAAGTAATGTGGTATTTTAATTAGGGCTACAAAATAACTAACTTAGTAACTTGATTTCTGGTAAGAAGCGATTTTCACAGAAAATTGCTTAATTTTTTCACCAGCTTTAAATTTGTTTTGATTAGCCATCTCCCCACCCCTGCACAAGTAGAAATTAATAAAATAAGATTAAAACCAGAGTTTTATAGAGTAATGAAAGCAATGAACCTTACAATGTTGCACGTTCTCATAACTTTAAGAATTCATTTCAAAAATGAGCATTAATATGTGGCAGGTGGCGGTCATGTGCTAAAAGCTGCTTTGCATAAATATAAGCATTATGTAACATTGCAGTTGATACCAATAGCGTTACTGGATGTTAGATGACTTGAGCGGTATCTTCATTATAAATGCGCATTGAGAAAGATGAGGAATCCTTGTTGGAGGGCCAGATTGTTAAACGACTTCAGGTCGCCAAAGCTAAATTAATATTTCAGCCTTTACTGATGCGAGAGCTGCTATTGCTTTATTGCTGTTGCAATTGCTTTATTGGAGAAATGCTCACAAATACGGTTGTTTCTAGCAACAAGCCTTGTACATCAGTTAGTTAATATCTTTAGATCTCTAAGTTTTTCTTTCTCCAAGGTAAATATTTAATGCTCCAAAAGGAGACTGTTTTTTCCATAGTTAAACTTATGGCTGAATTTACGGTTTCAGAATATTCCTCTCCCATCTTGGCATAGTTAGAACATTTTCTCCTCGGCGTTATTTTTTTATGATCTTAGTAGCCTTTCTAATGCCAGTGGAAATCTCAGTTTGGAAATACTGCTAGTGCTTCTGGATGGTCTGGGTACATCACGGCTGTACGTGTGGTGTGGCTGTCCTGGAGGTGGTTGAACTTTTCCTTTCCAAAGGAACCAAGTATTTTGTAACACCCGTGAATTTTTATATCTGTAAAACCCGGAAAGCCGAGCGCTGCGCTGAGTGGGAGAGCGCTCGCATTACGGTGTACAGCAAAGGGGCAGTGACAGTAGATTCCATTGAGTTAGACTGTCTGATAACTTTCAGTCTTAGTTTTACATTCACCAGATAAACCATTTCAAAACCTAAAGGTGATTTTTTTTGCTGAGTTCATTTTTTTATGTAGGATTACCCACAGCTGCACAGCTTTTACTTAAAGTGCTATATTATATTTTCCTTCAAGCTCTTAAGCAACACCCTTCCCCCCGCCAAAAAACATAACTTTTGTTTGTATTCTAGACCAGATCTGTTCTAATTTTCCTAGAAGTTTTATCTGCTGTTGCATATAGAGGAGAATAAAAGCATATAGTTAAATTTTCGAGTTGCAAACACGTAATCAGTACATGTAATTTAGCAGCTGCTGCAAGCACTTAGGAGCATTTTCTGTAGCATTTGTAAATTCCCTGTGGAATGAGTAAGACAGGAGATGCTCATTTAGCATTTCAAACTCAGAAGATATCCCAACCTTTCCTTAAATTATATTTTCAAGTTTGGGATTAGTTCTGCCCACTGAACAGTTGCACAGATGGCTGCATTTTGCATATTCCTTTGTTTAAGAGAAAAAGAGACCACATGAGCAGTTAATGGTTTAAAACACTGTTAATCTTTACTTTACATCTTCTTTATGGGACCTCAGAGATTCTGGGAAGATGCTTGGAAAATTGTTGTTTATCGTGTGAGACCTGTAGGATGTATGTTGCATTCTGGGTCTGGAAATCAAGAGCTACTCTTGCTCCTACTTATCCTGCTGAATTAATTTTATAGCTTCACTCCCTAAAATTTGATGTCTGTAAGTCTGGTACGCAAAAATAAAAAATATGACTACAACAGTATATAGAAAAATGTGCTTTGTTACTGGAATGAGAGAAAAATTTTTAATCTTTTCATAGCCAAAATTCTAATTCAAGTAGAAGTGGACTTTATGGAGAAGTAGATCCTGCATCTGAGCCACTGATTGGTTACAAAAGTAAATATCATTTTTAGCCTTTCAGCATACCGTAGAATAGTAGTGCTTTTCATGGGACATTTTTGGAAACCGCTGTACTCAACTGCAGACTATTCGTATCAAACACAATTTGGTAAGTACCTGAAAATCTATGAAGTCAGTCAAATGTCACCAGAACACAAAATTTTAATGTACAAAAGCAGTCCTTAAACTTGCTAGTAAATCTTTAAATCTTTAATTTGTGTATTAGCTAAAGGTTTGGTGGATTAATATGCGATATGTGTAAATCTACATGTGGTACTTGCAAGAACTCTTGCCAGAAGCACTGAGAGAGCAGTGCAATGCTGAGGGCTTTTAACTAATGTCAAGTGTATTAAAAAGTGATACAGGCATGAGAGGGACTTTTTTTTTCTGTTATTCGAAAGTCTTCCTATGATTTTAAAAAGCTATTAAAAAAGCTTTTCTTTCTGTAAAGTTTTTGTTTGTTTGCTTGCTTGTTTGTTTGTTTTCCTGTAGTCTTTACAACTGTTCTCCTTTGAAACCAAGAACTGAATCCATCTGGTTAAAGCTCTTGTTCAAGGCAGATGTAAGGGGGCAGAGACTTCAAATGGTGCCGTCACGGGCTGTCCGGGCTGCACCTGCTGATCCTGTAGCATTTCCACAGGAATTCTGTAGCCTGGGGTAGGATACAGGATGGGTGGTTTGAGATGCTGCTGATCGTGTGCTTGGGTCTCCAATCTTAAGTGTTCTTAGTCAGGCATTTCTGACAGACACTTAATTCACACCTATTAAGCTACACTCCAAGGATCGGAAGGTGTTAATATGTTTAGGGGCTGTTTCTATAGGTATCAGACAGAACACAGCCCCCCACAGTGTGCTCCCTGGTCAGCTGAATCCTCCCCTCGCCCCAATTTATTATTGGCAGAAAAGGTTAAATTTCCCATCATTTTTTAAGAGTTTTTCTTTTCTTCCAATAAAGTTCTTATTAAGAAAGGCTAAGGAAGTGTTAGGAAAAACGTAGTGTTTGCTGAGAAGTTCAGTTACTCGTAAACACCATTTCCAGTTCCTAGGACACAGAAAGGGCTGGTAGGTAAGGTCAGAAGTTGCTAGTTCAGTTCGCAGGAACAGAAACATGAAGAATGTTGTCTTATGAGCGAAGCAGAAACTCTTTGTCTTGTTAGAAATCTGGAAATGCAATAACCTGCTCTGCTGCTGGAAGTCTCGAGAGTGATTCTGGATTATTTTAAGCTTTATAGATAAGGAAACTGTCTGAAACTTTGCACTCGTTTATTACATGTGAAAGCATAAAATCTGTCTCTACTTCTGTTGATAAATGATCTTAGCTGCCTCAAGGTTGTCTTTTTTCCACAATACCAGAACTGTATTTTGGCTGTTTAGTACAATACAGAATCTATTTAATAATGAATTAAACACTGTCAGTAGAGATACTGAAAAATTAACCGTTATCTTTCTTCCATGTTTTTCAGCTGAACCCCTGCCTTTAATGGACTTGTGCCGACGATCAATTCGTTTTGCTCTGGGCAGAGACCGCCTGCATGACATAGAAATTCTACCTTTGCCTCTATCTCTGAAAAATTATTTACAGTATCAATAAGACATCTAGAACCCTCTGGCCTCACGTTGGACTAAATCAATGCAAGTGGCAGAAAAATTGTTTACAACAAAATATTAATCTTCATGATGGACACATAAGTGTTATTTAATTTTTAATATATATTTTTTTCTGAAGCAGTGATACCAGATCACTGGGGGGATTTCAAGAATGTGAAAGCATTGGTTTGTTCTAAATTCCTGAGTTCTCTGTTGCCTGTTGTGTTTGCAGTCCCGAAGGCCGTTATCCTCAGCTGGCACCGAGTGGTTTGTCTCCGCGGACTCTGACCCATGCCAACGGAAAATCTGTCTTGCAGGACCCATCCTCATGCAGGACAGAGCATTCTTCAGTAGTGTGATTTTTCTCCCTCTCTTCCCCACACATATGCATACACACGTTCCTTATAGAATTAATTAGCAAAGGAAAAATCTCCATAAGTAAATTCTGAAAAAATGATTAAACTTCGGTTAAACCAGAATTAAGAGCTTTGAATGTTCAGAATTCAACGTAATCAAGTCTATAATGTTAAAAAATCATATCACAAAAAAAAGAGATTTTTGTCCAGAAGGAGAGCGTGTGATTTAAGAACATGAGAGGAAAGAATGGTACACAGGTCTGAAAGCTCTGTTCTTGGCTATGGTAACAGTAAGAAACAGTCTGTTGTTTTCAAGACCAAATCTTATCCCTCCAAAAAAGCTCTGCAGTTTATAATGAAGTGTTCACTATCCCAAGATTTTAGGATATTCGTATTTTAGAAAGCTTGTCACTTTTTTATTTGAACAAATTAATAATTTTTATGTGGTATGAACTCTAAATACTTGGTTCTTTCTTTAATGTATGTGTGGTTATAATTTTTATTTATCTGTTTAGAGTTTGTGGAGTTCTCATTTACTGTTTCCCATCTTGGGGGGACTTGGGGGGTTTTGTTTTCCCCAACTCCACCTGAAATGTATTATTTTTTCAGGCTCATCCCATTTTAAGATGCTGCTTTTTATTTGCATTTCTTACATGTTTCAATTTATCTGCCTGATCAGTTATCTAGTTTTTAAACTGGAAGTTGTTGTTATGGCAGGAGGTCGAATGTTTAGACTGAGCTGCCTTCAGCATATTTTAATGTGAATTTACTGATGAATGAGGAGAAAATTTCTAATAAAGTCTACTGTCCGAAATAAAGCTCCTGTCTGCCTTGCTGAGCTGTCAGCTACACACAGGACTGCACGCAGAGCTGAGGTTCAGTCCTCCTGCAGCTCTGCGCGCGCTTCTGTGCGTCGCTGCTTCGGAACCGCAGCGCGGGTGGAGATGGGGAGGCTGCGGGGAGCGCGCAGCCACGCGCTGTGCGTACCCTTATTGCCCACGCCGGGGCCTTGAGCACATCTCTGGTCAGGTTCCGCCACGTAAATCCGCACTTGGAGACTCGGTCCAGAGCAGTGGGGTCAGGCTTTCGGTCAACCTGCTTTTGAGGTAAGCTGAAATTGGACCACTGCTGAAACAGGCACAGGCACAGACATCCGGGTGGCTGCCTGCTCTCAGTTACCCTGAGATGAAGAATTACGTTTCCCTTTTCTGACTGACAAGGTACAAGTCTACAAGCAAGCGTGGAAGCAACCAGGCAAGGTAACTGAGAGATATTGTAAATGGACTAACAAGTATTTGCTCCTCTGAGCTTAACCCTACGTGCTTACTACAGCATCAACTTACTGCTGGACTTGCTTTCACTGAGTACCAGAGTTACATGTTGTATTTTTACCTTAGCGTTGCAAAGAGGAGGGAATTACTGCTGTGCTCTAAGTTTCTCTTTCTTTTCCTGCTTTGTTTAAATAAAACCTTTTTTCTCACTAGGGACATAGGAGGGAGGAGAAATGAGGAGGCAGTAACTTGTCCAAATTTAAAAAATTGTCAAGTGATCACTCATGAGCAAGGTAAGCAGCTGTATAGGAGTGGCATAGTCATGATAATCCTGGTAGGTCTAATTTTTTCATCACTGAAATATATTTTAGGTAAATATCTCCTAAAATCAGTGCTGTACTGGCTATAATTAGACTTCTTGTTCCTTTTAATAATGCAATTGTTAAATATGGTCTTTTCTGTTTTTTAACTTGACCCAGGCAAAAACCTTTTTAATGTGACAGTTAAGTGTGAACTTATATTGTGAGATAAATTAAGGGTATATCTGTATGCTAATTAACCTGGTTAATTTGCAATTGGATTTGGAATTTCAGTCGGTGCTTCTTCTGTAGTCATTCCTCTAAACTTTTAAAGGGACACAATGCCAATGCTAAATCTCCTTATTTTAACTTTCAAACTTATTTTCTAACATTTAGAAACACTAGTTTGATTCTTTTAACTTCTCCTTAGCTGCACTGTTGTAATTCTGTGAATGAGATCTTCCTCTTCATATGGGATTAGGGCCCTGCATTCAAGGGTTAAAATCTTTTCAATTTAGTTTTCCTGTAGAGGAAGATATGCCATGCAGGAAATCAGTGATACTCAGTATTCCTGCTAACTGTTTGTGCATAAACATATCTTCCTCTGAGAGGCTTTAAGAAAAGCAGAGTGCCCATCGATATTGCTCAGACTGAGCGCAACAGTGAGGCTAAATAAGTAGTCAAAATATTTTCTTCAAAAAAAATGCTGAAAAAGATAAAGTTCATCATCTTGCTGAATTCCAGCCTGGTTGGTGCATTCCTCTCGTTGATCCTCAAGGTCCGCTTCACTGGAATGCAAACATTCTTTACTGTCTGCTGTTGGAGCATGTTGAGCAATAGTTTATAAGGTGGCATTGCAGAATAATGCATTGACCTCTGTTTCAGCTAAAGCCAAAGCCCAGATTATAATAATTACTTAACCTGTACAGTTGAAACTTCTTGTTCCTCTATCAAGGTTATCTTCAAGCTTGACTGTAGCAAGATACCTGTCCAGGAGTCCACCCCAAGGGATACGTCTCACTGAGAGGTTGATTACTTACTGTAAAGCTGCACTGATAGGGGTTTTGCAGTAAGACCTATCTTGCATATGTATTTTTAATTTCCGCTACTTCAAGCTTTCATCTCAGAACAAAACACAGGCAATAGCTGCAATAATTTTCAGCATTTATGTCCTTGTGTATGAGCATGAGGAGTGCAGTTCTTCTAGGCATGGCCTGGAAGTATCCTCCTGATTGATGTGCTAAGAGTAACAGAAACTGCTTAGAGCAAAGCACAGGGCTTGCCCTTGTGATATTTAAAGTTTAAATAAATAAATTAAGTAATTAAATTAAATAAAAAAAGACCCACACCTGTAACCACTCTGTTACTTAATTCTTGGTGACTGGCACTTGCTAATTAGCAGTTTGCAACAAATGTTTCACCTGCTCTTTGGGCTTTGGCCTCTAAAATAGGGTTTTCCTTAACAGTACAAGGTCTCTTACGTCAACATTATGCAGGTGAGTTTTGGGTAAATATATTATAGCTTTTCTTTTTCTTTTTTTATTTTTTTTCCTCCCCCTTCTTACAGTGTTGCTGCTGTTCATCTTTTTTCAGCTTCTGGGAGAGGGGAGGCTTGGTTTAACCATTTAGCAATGCTACTTTTGCAGTCACAATTTAAAAGCACAAAAATATCAGTGATATTTTCTGGTTCTGTACCACTCAGCTTTTAGAATTAATTAAAACTGTAGTTTTATAAAACCTAGATTTGGGGTCAAATTTGAGAAGCCAAAATTTGGTGTAGCAGCAGTCATACCTGTTTCCTTACCACTAGCCTGGTAAAGCCAGGACTAAGAAGGATTTATTTCTGCTTCGCCGTGGACCAAGAAAAACATACTAAAATGTCTGCATTCTTATCCAGAGGTAATATAATACAGTGCATAGAGAACTCTAAAACTTGATTTTATACTTTCCATTTAATTTTTCTCAGGTTTAAATCCTTCTGTATTGCCTCAAACTTTTCTAACTTTGCAGTAGTTTTGCTTGACTCTGGGAAAAAATGTTGCAGAAGCAGGTATGTATGAATCATTTGAGTGTTCCTGATATTTATAAAAGAGCAGCAAGCCAGGAATGCTATAAAATTTCCTTCTCATTTCTTCTTTGGTTGGTATTGCTAAATTATAACCATATGTTCTCGCGTCCCTGGGCAGCAGTCGCTGTGCAGGGAGCTTTGTATCGCATCCAGCCGTGCTCGCTCAGGTACAATTCCCACCAACATCAGTGGGAGATCTGCCTGAGTCAGCACTGCTGATTTCAGTTCCCATGTAAAGATCTCTAAACATTTCCAATACATTGAATCAAGTGATACTTTATTATATGTAAGCAATGTCAAGCAGATGGTTTCAGCAGAAGTTTTTCTAATTTGGCAAACCATGCTGGCAAGTGTAGCTAGGTAAATGTTGTGAGAAAGCTGAACGAAGAAATGTGTCTAGTTGAGGCTCAGTAATATTCAAAGAGAGAGTTCAGGCCCTTGATGATTTGGAAAAGCATTTTAATTTATGAATCCTTAAAATGTCACTATGGTTTTAACTCTGCATACTTAAATTTAGGATTGAGGATCTTTATTCATTACTTTTTGTCATATGAGAATATCTGGTGATCATGAAATGAAAGTCCTTTGTTTGCTTGATACATAAAGATACAAAAAAAAAAAAAAAATAGAAGCCCTTCTCTCAGGATATATTCTCTGTAGATACAGACCCGTGAGAAATACACACACACGCAAAAAGGCAGGCCAAAATATTCCATCTCTTTTTTTTCTCGAGATCACATCTGTTCTTTCAGAGAGGAACTGCAGGGTGTTCTGCAGGCGGTGTCTAAAGTAAGCTGTTCTGAAGCATCTGTTAGAAAGAAGAATGCTCTGCTGAGGTTACTGTTAAAGCAAATTTGTATAAACTGTGGTGTGGCAAAAAATAAAAGGCTGGAGCTCTAGAAAATAGCATTTCCCAAGGCATTTACCAAATGTGAGAATAAATACCACACTGAACAGCTAGGTTTCATGCATGACTGTTTTACCTCCCTTCTTTTTTTAAACCCCAGTGCAGCATACAAGTAAAACTCATTTTAAGCAAAAGCTTTTTTTTCCCTTCCAAAACAGTAGTTGTACAGCCTTAACAATCCAAAGCTCTTGGACAGGCTGTGCATGTTCTCAGGCCTCTGAAGGACTCTGCTCTCCTTCCTCCCATGAAGTAGCACCTGGGCCGCGTGCTGTCCGACTGGATTGTCATGAAGTGGCTCCTGGGCAAAAGGTATGTCTGCTGTATCCTTATCTCTGATGCACCGGCATGTGCTTTACTTGAGTACTGAAGAGAAACCCCGTACTCAGCAGAATGGCTGTCAGGATGTGGTAACAAAGAGAAAGCAGTGTCACCAAGTGGGAAGTGATTAACAGATGATTAAGCTTAAAATGATCTACATTTTGCTTTGAAGATTTCTTTGTAAATCCTGTTTAAAATAGGTATGAGGAGCACATCCTTCTGGTTTCATTAGTGTATTTGTGAAAATTCCTGAGTTTTATCACCTCTAATCCCCTAGGGGACAGTAGATAGGAGTAGAACTTTTTTTGTAATTACTTTAACCTATTAGGATGTACTTGCAATGAGGACATGGATTTTAATATGCTGCTTTCTGTGAACTGTGAAAGTTACAGTACAAAAGGTAAGTTTCTTCAGGTTTCTAAGGAAAAGGAAGCAAAAATAAGCTGATGTTTTTGATGGCTCTCATGTACAGTGGATTCTGCAGCCAGTTTCAAACACCGCTCATAAGCTGTCATCACACAGCAGCTCAGCTGAGATCATCATCCCTTCCATGGGCTGCCTGATCAAAGAGTTTCTTTGAATTTTTTTTTAATTTAAAGAAAAGTATTAAATAGGGCTACTCAAATTGCAAGCTTGATCTGTAAAGGTGGAGCCTTATAATGAATAAGACATTCTTATTGCACTTAAAGACTATTCACAGAGATGCAAGTAACTGCAGAACAGGAATCTGGGAAACTATTGTGTGTTTTTAGTGTCAGTGTGCTTCAGCCTTTTTACTCTTCACTAAGAAAATCAATTTGGGATGTGAGTTGCTTCTAATATAGCAGTGTGAACAGCTTTAAGGCATGTGGCTACAATTTCAAGATAAGCATTTGGAAGCAACTTTTCAAGTACGGTAAAGGTGCCTGCACTGTTACATTGGCGCTGAAGTTGTAGCCTTATTTACAGATGAATTAAAACTTTATATCTTATTTGGGAATTAATGGGAGATGTAGCCAGGTGAAGGAAGTGTTTTCTCATGGTTTCTTTAGAGCTGGGATGAAACTCTCCCACCAGTTAAGCTACCTGGAGAACACTCAGCCTGGCCTTGGGTCTGCCACCAGTTGTGCCCTGCTGAGGAGCTCTGCCAGCGAAAGACAGGACTTCTGCGTGCTGGCACACAGGTGGTCTAGTTGAAATCCTTGGGTGACCTTGGTGACTAGCTGATTTTGCATCATTTCCCCTTGTGTCTACAGAGATTTTAGTTTCTCTGTAGTGTAAACTGTTGTTCTAAATGCAATGCTTGATTCTTTTCTGAGATGCTGTCCAATGCAGATAACACACTGTAGATAACATTGCCAGCTGTGCAGCCATTGGTACTAATAGCTATGATCTGTCAGTTTATTTGTGGCTGGCATAGCAGAATAAGGATTCTTCTGTCCTTGAGAATTACTCCACAGGTCCAGGCTCATTGCCAGTCCAGACTAACGCATGGGTAACAGTATTCAACCAAGGACAGCATCAGATTTGGATCTTTCAGACAACTTGTATCATAGCATACATGGCTTTGCCTCCAAGAAATAAATGTTGCCCTTATTCCAGTTAGGGTTCTGTGGGTCTAAGCCGTATCTCTGATATTACCCAATACATATGTAGGTAAAGACTTGGATCTATTTCATAGATATATGCAAGTTTATCAGTTGTTTGCCTTCTGCTCTGCAATAAAGATTGAAGTTAGCCCTGTAATATTGTTTCAGTAGTTTTACCATTTTTTTTACCAATATCCTGATGTGTTCATAATAAAAAAAAAAAAAAAAAAAAGTATCCAATTCATCGGTTTTACTCCTGTTGAGTTTTTGACGTCACTAGTATTTGGGAGTTGGACTATGTTTCCTAGGCCAAGCTTCATACAACTCCAGTTTCCAGTAAAGCATGTTCAATATCTTCTGGGGGCATTGGGTACCGTTCACTGTCTGAAGTATTCAGTTTTGTTCATTCTATTTTTTTTTCTACCTTTCAATTTCATTCCTTCCTTCGCGGTCTATATTTGCAGAGCATCTTTACCCTTTTAATTTAACTGCTGATGAGCCCCAGGAGCCTATGGAAAGCATGCTGAGACACGTTACATAGTGTTTTTCTGTTGAACTGGCCTTACTTATTTTTTCTTTGCTAACTGTCCAGTGTCCAATTGTATGGCCTCATCTACACGTGCATACAGATACTCAAGAGACCACTGCTAATTTGCAATCTATAATGTACATGTCTTGTGGGTTATATTTGCTTGTTATACATGCTCTTGGAAAACTGAGTGCTTTGACTTTGAATGAGCTTAGTCTAAGTAGTCGTCTCAGATAGATTAGCAGTATTGCAAATAAAAATTTATTTTAGGTAAATGTTCTTTCAGTTGTCACAATAGTTCAGAATGTGCAAAAGAAGACCAGAATAAATATGGTTTGTAATAATAAGGCTTGTTGTTGCTGAGTTTTAAAACTAATCATTTTAGTTTCCCTCATGTCTTTAATTATCACTCCAAAGAATGTTATTCAGAGCTTTAATGTTACTGATTGCTCTGACATAGTTTAAAAGGGGGGAAAAAAAAAGTGTAATTTGGAAATCTGCTGCTGTCTGAGATCTGTGACCTCAGCTTCCTGCAAGTCAGAGCTGGAAAACAGAAGAGGTCTGGGGAGCCTCGTTTCTTGCATTACATAAGGTTGTATTACAGAACTAAAATTTTTTAGTTCTCAAATGATGGATGATGAACAGACACCAGTGACCAAGCTCTCCTAGGATGTGGTGTCCTCTGTATTGAAAGCTGAAGTAAGTGACTTGGTGAACACTCTGCTTCTTCAGGTTGTTCCCAGTCTGTTTCTGAATACTTGTCTTTTGGATCAAGGAACTTTGCAAACTGCAAAAAGCAGAGAGGCATCTGGTTACATCCTCATTTTATTTCTTTTGATTTTTAATTAAGTCTTTAAAGGTTTCTGTTTGCTTTCTATTTTTAGAATTTAGTTTTAGAGATGTAAAAAGTATTTGTTTTGAGACTTTCCTTATTGAACCTACACGTTGTTATGGTCTGGCCATAATTAAGACAGCCAAAAGACTCTCTCCTTTCCCCTCTGCTATAGAAAGAAAAGATGTACCAAGTTTTTATTTTTTTTCCCTTTCCCTAGTCTGTAGGTAGAAAGGTTTTTTGTTAATCTAGTTTAATAACATGCTTGCAATTTGCATACCTGCAAATCAAAGTTTTTATTTCAAATTTATTTATTTCAAATTTATTTATTTCAAATTTATTTATTTCAAATTTATTTATTTCAAATTTTAGTGTTTTCTCACTTTCTCTTTAGTCAATAATCTATGCTAAGAGTCTGAAACTATGTTTCGTGGCACAGAAGTATGCCCATTTGGTTGCACTCTCTTATTTTACCAGTGGAGTTTACAGACTCTTTCATAAGGAACTCATGTTCGTTCTTTTGTTCTGGAGAAATTCCTTTGCTCCTGTTCTAGATCCTCCTGCAAGGAGGCAGGACAAAACTGACATGATGACTTATTTGGAGGTGCCACTCTCCCTGTCCACAAAAGAGGTGTGGGATGCCAGGAAGAAAGCTTGGAGAATGGAAGTAAACCAAAACATATAAATCTCAGAGATGGAGTCTTAAAATCGCAAATAATCACAAAACCTATGTGTCTTGGCAGGCTAAGTTATGCTAAAAATCAAATTTTACTTGTAATAGCAATTGCTAAGTAATGCATGGGGGATGAAAGCTCCAGCACATGTTTCCTGGGATGGTTCTATCAAACTCAAAGCAGATTTTCAGCTGTCAGTGCTTCTTAGCTCAAGAATTTTTTAGGCAAATTAAGCTGCTCTTTGCCACCTGTGGCTCTCCCAAAGCCCCCATACCAGATGTTTGTTTTGTCTCTGCAGCATGAGCAGAACAAGGAGGTCCCAGAACTTTGTTATATGCAGTTAACATTACTGCAATATTTACAAACACTACACAAAAAATAGTGTTAGTTTGTCTCTTCTTTTTCACACTACATATTATAAAATCTATAGAAGGTACTGTAGGTTAGGAGTATGGTTATGCAAGGAGGTTATACCTCTTAAGATTTCCTGCTTTAGGAGTGTGGCTCCAAAGCAACAGCACACCCTGTGAAGCTGAGAGGCAGCTGCTGCAGTGCATGCCATGCAGAAAACACAATCACTTGCTAAAAACAGGGTGAGATGGTTTCTCTTTCCAGTTCTGTCACAAACTTCTTGCACCTGCCTCAAGCATTGCTTACTCCTGATTAAGAGATGCTGATACTCAGGCACTATTCCTTCTTTATAGGAAATAAGTGGTGCAAGTAATTTTCTGAACATGTACCAATCTCTGATGTCCCCAGAGTGAGATTTGATTCAGAAAAGGGGACCATGTTGATGTGCTTGGAGTTACAGAGCACTGCTGGTGTAGCCTCCATTAAGCATTCGATACTTGTGCCTGCAGGGGATGATCCTACCAGGCTATGTATTTATAGTAATGATATTGTATCAGGAGGTTTTATTAGTTTACTGGCAGGATGCTGCAGCTGAATTTGGTGTGCACAGGTTATCAGGTGATGCTTTGCTCTGAGCCGTAGAGCTTGACAGACTCGCATGTATCCGGGCAGGAAGGAAGGTTACACAGATTGGCACGTTATCAGGCGCTTTGTTAACAGCACAAGTTCAAAATAGGCTTGGCCAGATTAAGGTTGTCTTGGCACAAGCCCGCCCTCGGTGGGGGTGAAGCCGTAGGTCCCCTGGGTGCCCGCGGCAGAAGCTTCTGGAGCGGCTTTCCCTTCCCCGGGCGGGAACAGGGGCGCGTGTGCGGGGCCGTGTCCGCGCGCCCGGGAAGCGCGAGGTAACGGCCGCGGCGCTGAGGTAACGGCCGCGGCGCTGAGGTAACGGCGCGCGGCGCAGCTGCCTTCCCTGCGCTCCGGGGTGCACAGCGGCCGGGCGCCTCCTGCGGGATCCTCGGGAGTCCGTTCCCGAAGGGATTTCCACTCACCCTTAACTCGGGCGCATGGATCTGCTTCTGTTCGTAAGCGCTGGAGAAATTGTAGCCGAGGGTGATGTGCTGTTAGCACAGGGAGGCGCCTCGGTGCGGGTAATCCAGAACAGCCCGCCAACCTAGGCAGGCTAACAAATGCTTATACAATATATCAATAAATATAAAGCCTGCTTAATAATGTAGGTATTAATGTAATTTATGTATTAATATATTTCATATAATAGGAATGTGTTTCATATATTTCATATCATTAATATATTTCATATCATATTAATATTTATTAATATTTATTTTTATGGCATCCTTTTCTATTTTTCACCATCTAAGATCACTAGGCTATGATTACTGTGTAACAGATTTTTGCTTAATTGCATCAATATCCTGCATTTAGTTCATGTTTTATAACCCTGTGTTTAAGTTATTGCATAATAATTTATGTCTTGCTAAGTCCGTTCCTAAATTATCTGCAAGGAGTGAAATACAACATTTATTTGGCAGCCTCTGCTGGAAGGGTTTGTGAAGACATTGGGCTGCTTGTCACAGAAGTGGTACCTTTGAAGCCTGGTACCTTGGGATTCATTTGGTTGCAGCTCTTCTAAATCGGTGTTTCGGGTTTCACATAATTTGTTCAGGTTTCCCATAATTCGGAGTAATAGGAAAGATTAGAAAAATGTGGTTATTCTGTGATCTTAGTTTCCCATATTTACTGTTATAAATTACCCTAAGAGCCAATGCTGCTGCGGGAAAGGGTAATGCTGCCTTTCCTGGTGCTTCCAGGAATGCTGATGCCCGACCTTCCTCGCACAGGTGCTGCACCACCGGGCGATCCTTCGGGAGCTGGAGGAGGAAGAAAAATCCCAACTGAAAACATAAACTTGCAGCCACATCGGGATGCTGCTCTGGCGTGACGAGCTCCAGTGACTGCTCGTGGTGGCACGGCTGCAGGCAGGAACACACGGATGTGAGTGTGGGCTCAGCTGGGTTTGAGCTGAACATGTGTCACTTTCGTCTTTCTAGCCTATAGGCTGGTGCACCTGGTGTTACTGTCCCTCTGTATGCAGTGCAAGGCATTCTCTATTCCTCTCACATTTTACTTTTTTTTTTTTTGCTTAGCTGCTTGCAAATAAGAAGCTTTTTCTCAGTTTCCATATCTAGTTTTTAACAACCTTCTGTGGTTCTGCTGATTTAGTGTTCCTCAGTGCAGTATTTACTGAACAGAAGGAAGGTCAGCTAGTTAAGGACGTGAATATATGAAATCCTTAGTCTTCATTTCAGTAAAACCACTAAAGCAATTTTTGTTTTCTTCAGTGATGGTAGCCCCAGTAAATCTTAGTGAAAATACCAATTTTTTTCTCCTTCCTTTCTGACTTCTTTGTTTCAACGTTTTTGTTGTTATTGTTGCTATTTGAAAGAAACTGACAATTACTATTTTAGGAAATTACTCTTTTTAGAGCTGTATAGCTCACTGTACATATCGTAGATTTTATTTAGCCCCAAACGTTTCCTCAGGAAAGTTTATTTTCATTATTTTTTGAATATGTACTTGAATGCTGTCTTCCCCCCCCCCCCAATATGCATCTTATTGGCACATTGATTTCTGGTCCTTTCAGTTTTAAAGGTGAAGTCCTATATACTCTAGCAGACAACCACAAGCTTCCTCTGCATTTTGTAAAGCAACCTGAAGATCCTATAATCCTCTTCCAAATGTTCCATTTGTTTGAGATGCAGATAGAGCATTCTAATAAATAAAATCTTTTGCATATTTGAAATATTGTAAACAGTCAACAAAACCAGAATTTCCCTGTGGTGTAAAAGTCAGTGGTTCCTGTTAAACAGTTTCTGTCCTAATGGGAATATTTTGAATGTTCAGATAGCTCCTGTGGTGAGAAGAATTCGTCAGAAGACCGCATAAAAAGTTGCTTACTTTTGGCTTATTTTATTCTCCTTACACTGCCACACAGTGGTCAGTAGTGTTGTGGCGTGCAGAGATTCCAGCTTTGATGGTTGAAAAATTGCTCTCCCAAATGTTCATTTTTTTGTTTTGGGAGGTCTTTTTCAAGATAGTGTTACACTGGAACTAAGTTACAGCATTCAGAGTAAGCCTTGCTATGTCTCCAGATCAAAACTTGTTTGACCACAAAGTTTTCAGGCAAAGTAACTGAATCCTGTGCCAAGAACTTGCTGTTCTTCTGACAAACAAGATTACATTCCCATTTAGAGAAACGTGAGAATCGAGTAAAAGCAAGCAGTCTTGCCGATGTTGGGGTTTTTTTTTTCCTCTCCCACGTTAATATTACATATGAAAAGCAGGAGGTCTTGCCTAACTTACAGTTTGTCTGCTTCAAGGCCAGTGAAAAGATGTGAAGATCCTTTGGACAACTTCCCAGCCTGAACTAATTCCAAAAAAAGGGGAATGGAGGGTGTGTGAAAGGTGAAATGAAGCATTTTTCATTGTCATATTTTAAAATTTAAGAAAAGTTTGATTGCATTCTGTGAATTGAATGTATTTGAATGCAAAATATTATTTTTAATGACAATTTGTTTCAATTTAATGTTTTTGTAGCTATTTTACTTTTGGGGTTAAGTGCATTGCAAAATGGTGAGTAGTTTCGATCAAGTAACTCTCTAGAAAAAAACTACTTTTTCCTGAATGTTTTCATGTTCAATGGGTATTTGCTGTGTAGCAGATATTTTTCGGCCTCCTGCAAAAGAGCAATTCAGTTTTATGGAAGAAATTACAAATGGGGCAATCCTGACCTTTTCTAGAATGCCTAAGGGGATAAATGAGACATATCCGTGAATTCTGAACTGAAAATATTTTTGAATTCTCCATCCCTATTCTATGAACACTTTCCAGGCTTCAGACTCATTGAGACTTCTGCGTTTGGTCGCCTAAATTCATGTTCTGCGAATATCTAAATTTCATGAAGTCATTTTTGGATAAGCATGGACACATCTTACAGCATCTAAATTATTAGGTAGATAACTTGGCAATGCAACATGCATTGCTGTTAAGTTCCCTGCAGATAAGGATGCCTGTGAAAATAAGCACATGTAACTGCAGGAGACTCTTGGACAGTCCCAAGAGCAGAGCGACCATCACCTACTGTGAGCTGGAAATAATTCAGTTTGTTGTAGAAAAAAAGTATGTTATTAGCCTTACATGCTGTAATATTCATAGAAAGGATGGAAAGATGGAGGAAGAAAGCATGCTGCATTAAATCATGGGTGCAGAATGCAAAACACAGGAGGCAGAATTCAACTGTGATGCGCACTTGCTAGGACCGTACTGCATTTTTGGCTACTTCCAAGAGGAAGGATTTTATCTGGGAGAGACAGTGGTATGTAGCAGTTAGGATTAAACCCAATCCCCAGACATCAAAAGAAAGGAATATTTAAAAGAGTAGGCAGTTTTATTATTTTTATTTATTGTTTTTTTCAGCCATAGCTAGACAATATTCTTCAGAATAGTTTGAAGCAGGTGGAAGCAGATGGTTTATGGTGGCTACCAATGGAAGTGTGACAGAAAAAGCACGAGAGCCAGAAATAAATAAAACACTTGGACAAAAACACTTGGACAACATATTTCTCTGCTGAAATAAATGAACTGAAAGAAGCTGCAATTCAGCAAAAGCTTTTCAAAACAGTCTCCAAGTCCAGCCTTATTCAGCAACAATGTAGTTTTTCAAAAATGCCAACCTCCAAGCAAACGAAACTTGTTCTGCTGTATTACTCGAGTGCTCTTGAAAATGTCACACTATAACACTAAAATACTGATTCAGGGAAACATCCCTAGCAAGGAGAGAGTTCAAACACGGATTTGTGTGCTTTTCTGGATTAGGGCTGATTGTGTTATCTCCATGACAAATTGATTTTTTCTCAAAGCTTAAGAACATGTTTAAAGACAACTAAACAGCCTTTTGTATTAGGACCTAACTTTATAGGAGGAAACAACTGAAGCAAACATGAATTTGTTGAAAACATCTAAAACTTTTTTTGGGAGGAGGAGAGTGAAAATCAGGAAGACAGTCTTAAACGAGGTTGAAAAAGAATATATCAAAATCAAGAAAGCATGCTAACTTGAGCTTTTTTTCTTTACCGCTTCTGACTTATCATGAACAGCTGTAAAAAAGCCGACTTTTGCACGTATGAGATGGGAAATGCACATGTCCTGAGGAAAATGAGTGGTATGAAGCAGTCCTTGGAGAATAAGTTGCTTGACACAGCAATAACTAGTGAAGGTGAATAAGAGCAGTGGTGTTTATAGTGTCTTAGAATTAAGGTGATGCTCTCTGTTAAAAACTTCTTGTGTCCATTAATCATCCAAATGCTACATACTATCCTATCTTAAAGTTTAAGCTTTTACAGTTCATGAAAATGTGAAGTTGGTCAAGCAAAAAATTTCTGTCACCACTCTGTAAGAAATCTTTAAGGTTTAATGAACACATTTGAAGGTATTCCGGGGGAACAGCTGTGTAGAACTAATCTTCCTCAGGGCAAAAGCTGCATTTTCCAGACCTTTCCTTACACTTCACAATATCTGTGTCTTAGATGAAAAACATGTTCCTATTATAAAGTTAAAATGAAAAAATTAATTATTACTTTTAAAAGATGCTTTCTTGAATAAGCCATCAACAAACAAATATCTCTGGCAATACGTTTCCCGATTAAGACCTTCTTGATTTTTCAGTAAATTCCAGCCCCATAGCTCCATATTCTGCTGCTGTTCTGTCCCTCATGTGAAAACCGAATTGGTGTGTTTTCCCTGCTCTTTGTTATGGCTGTTGGCATCTCTCAAAGCCCACGCAATTTTTTGTTGTACTTGATGGTAACCTCTTGTTTGAAGTGTATGAGGAGTGAAACACATCCAGATGCTAGTTTCATGCAGTTCTATAAGAAACATGCATTGTTGTTGCTTATATCAGCTGCTTGAATTAACAGATGACCATTGGAGTATTTCTAAGCTCCTGAACATTCCAAATATAAGGGAAGTTATGATTTGTTTTTATTTCATTTAGTTTTATTTTCTTAAAGGGGTGCAAATAGTTTATTTATGACAGAAGGAAATAATTTTTTTGCAAAAATTCCATACTTCAAATTGCCATCCAGTTTTGCCACATCCATTCCAGGATGACAATTTTCTGTCAGCACTTTCCCTAATTAGTTAACATTAACTAATAGGAATGCTAAAGACCATGGGCTGGGGCAAGACCTGCCATGTAAAGAAAAGTCTCTAATGAAATTACAGCCCTTCCTTGTGGAAGTGCTTTTTCAACAATTTGACAGTTTCTCTCTACATATTAGTTTCAGTTTTAAATCTCAGAAGTCTATTCTCTTGCATGTGTCACAGATTTTGTGGGAACAAATCCAGAAATGAACAATGTGAGATCAATCTGAGACCCTGGAGTGGTCTTGTACCAAGGTTAAACGGGTCTAGGAGGTTTTTGTTTTCAATTTCAGATACCTGTTTTCCGAGGAGACACAGAGGTTGCCATCTGAGAAGCTGCTCTGCTGAATCTTGGGTCAGCAAAGGTACGTGGCTCTTCTTTGCCTGTCTGAAGAAAAAAAAGGTGTGTCCATAGAAAAATATTTGCGTTTCTGCTCAAAAGTTTATTTCATTAAAACATATGCTTTGTAGAATATGATTTAGAATAACACTATCCATTAAGGCATGCAGAATTTTCAGTAAGTATGTGTTAGCAGTTTTATGGTGGCCAAAATGGGCAAGTGGGAATTATTTTATTCACACTTTCTCTTTAGAAACCTGAATTTTAAGAACCTAGTGCCATCAAAAGCACAGCGGCTCTGGTTAAGAACCAGGTGCTTGTTGCTAAGGCAAGCATCTTTTGGTGTTTGCTGTAAATAAATAGCTAAAGGTGTCTCGGAGGTAAAGAACCACTCTCTCTGATAGTTTTAGCAGGTCAACACAGTGTAAGTGACCCAACAAGGACCATAAGGCACCCTACTCAGTTACTGATGACATGCTTTATTTTTCTGTACCATAAAAAAATAAAGATATTTAAACCACAAGTGTCATTCTTTTCAGTACAGACCAGAAGCCTGTAATTTTTTGTCCATATTTTTAATTGTTAACAACTGGATACAGTGGACTTTTCCAGCTGACTTTGCAGTTATGGAAAAATAAAGATTTTTAAGTAAAAAGGCAATATGTGAGCATTGCTCATACCAGCCTGCCAGCCTTTTCAGCTGGAACCCGAGAACAGGAAAAGATTGCACTAGCGTAACCGAACGTCTGCATGCCACCCCAGTGATTCTGTAACCGTAGTGCACCTGCACCAGGCAGCATCTCCATTTTTGAAGTGTTTTTCTGGATAAGAATGATCCATCTGTCAAATTCTGGGTCTGAAGAAGTAAATCTTGAGCTTGATACAGAGGTACAAAATTCTCTTGTCAGATTACATTTCTGAAAGAACCAAGTTTAAAAGGAATTCATCATAAAACCCGTACTAATTGTTCAGGGCAAATAAACATAATCATGTCAAGGTATAAGTTCAATATGAAGCAGGAGAGAGCAGCCTATTTTTATGAGCCAAGAATAAACTAAAGCAGCATTGCACAGAACCACAAGCAAGCACATAAATTATTAAAATGTGTTGCAGCTCTTACTCAGAACCTCAGTAGGATGAATTAAAAGTAGGCAGGAAACCTTTAACCCTACTTCTGCCGTTCAAAGCTGCATGCAGCGCTTCTGAGTTATATGTCAGACAGAGAAAAGAGAGAGGGTGCTTTGTGAGAGATGTTGCTTGAAATATGCTTGTAAGGGATGTTCATTAAATCAACGAGAACAAATTATACCAATGTAATTGCTTTAAAAAAATAACTCCAGTGTTTTATGAAGGACAATGTTCTGCTCTCCAGTAGCAAGGCCTTTGTTTTGGTTAGTAGTCTCACATTATTATATCCTTTGCAGCTCACCATCAAAATGATGCTAATAAAATTAAGGATCTTTCAGAGATGCCACTTCATCTGAAGGAATGGCAAATACTGGTGCTCATTCTCATGCAGCAGTTTTTTATTGGTGGAGCTGAAAGTACTTTTCAAGATATTACATATGCGTTATGTAGTTGGTGATATTGAGGCTAATTGCCTTCCCCAAGCCACTCTAAGAGCGCCAAAACGAGAACAAAAGTCTCCTGCCAGATGGCTGGTTTCTTGCTGTGCTTGTGCTGTGTGGTGTCCAGCACTGTGACTGAAAGGGGTGAGCACAGGAATGTTCTTTCAAATACTGTTTTGTACCAACAGCAGCAGTAAGACAGGAAGCCAAGCTGATTTGTACCTGCCTACCTGATAGGCAGGTACAAATGAATTTCCACTCCTTGATTATCATTTGTTCAAATAAAATTTTTGGTATTTAAAATAACTGAAAGCTGTAAGTGTTGCATTCCGAAACAAACTGAAGTGAATTTCAATTTGACTAAGGGAGGAGAAAGGAGACTAAGAGATAACAACATGGAAGGAGGTGCTCTTTAAGGCTGTGGAAAGCAGTTATACAAACTTTGCATTAATTTTAAGTGCTAATATATATTAGCATAAATAAATAAGTGAATAAGCTAATATGTTCATGACTCTGGTAGAGATTGCCTTAAATAATTTAGACTAGTGTTTTCTGAAGGCTGTGCCAATCAAAAAACAAATTTATGCAAATATAGGAACCTTCTTGTTAGAAATCTATTTACATTCTAATAATTTATGAGTTGTAGTGTTCATAGTATGCCTGTAGAATAAATATTCAGTAAGTATAGCAAGGAGTGAAATAGCAGTTGTAGTAGAAAATTGCAGAGTATAGTGCTAGCCTTACATGAGTGGAATGTGCATCTACCTATATAATGGAGTCCTTATTCATGTATTTATATGTTATTTAATTCCATCACGAACCAACTCTGAGTTCAAGACTGATTTTTGTGTGTGAGGACTCACAGGGAAGACTGATTCTTGAATTTGGGAAAGGAAGGAGGCTTAAAACAAGTAAATGTTTAATAGTATTTGTTTTTGAGACACCAACTCAAAAAAAAAGACTAGAAATAATTGGGATTACATTTTAATTGTATTGCTCTTACTGAAATCAATACAGAAAATAGCATACAGTATAGAGTCAATATTGTGGTGTGCTCATTTACAATGCCACTTTCTCCTGTTTTTATGTTCTATAGAAGAACTTTTATTCCCTGATGAGTTGCCTGCGCTTATGGAATATGACATCTGAAATTCAAGCTCTCTGAATCCATGCTGCAGACAAGGTTTCTGTGTGTTTTTTCAAGTTGCCCAGGATTCCTGTTGTGTTTCTTTATAGGTAACTTAACAGATGCAAGTTGTACATGAACATGTATCTGAAAAAATAATTTTTGACTGGAAAGAAATTAGCTCTTTTGGCTGTGAAACATGGTTAGTTTAGAAAGGTATGATTTCACACAGTGAAATCTTAACCAGAATTTAGAAAGAGCTTGGCAAGGATTTAAACTGTTGCCTTCCTAAGAAAACTTGCTATGCAAATTAACCCCTGTAGTTTCTTCATGAATGCAGTTTGATAGGGGAGGTTGGGGTAGAAAGCTTTAGTGATTCAGTGTTTGCATTTAAATCAATCGTTGTAGCTTTTTTTCTTTTTGTATCTAGATATTATTTTGTGGTTAGGTTTATGGTAGATTTTTATTTTCAAAGGGGTGATGGCCTGCTAAAAAGGCTAAGCTGGTTTAATGACATTCTTCAGCTGTAGCAGCATCACTAACTGTACAAACTCTTCATGCAAAGAAAGCAAAATGCCACTTTCCTCACATCCAAAAATATATATATGTTAGTAACAATCTTCCTACCTGCTATTGGATTTAGTCTAAAACCTGCACAAGTCACTCACTACTTTTCAGCATGATGATAGCCAGCCAGTTTATTGTTTTGGTTTGCCTTTTTTTTTTTTTTTTTTCTTCCAGAAGCAGGTAATGGTGACATCCAAAACGAGAATGGTTTAGGATTGGTAGCCTCTGTTTTGTAGGGAGAATAGTTGCCTGATTTTTACAGGAAAGTCAGCAGAAAGGTAGAGCTGTGGCGGCTCTGTCCATGGAAGCAGGACTGGGGCGTTGTTTACTCAAAGCAGCATTTGGTACCGCTTCTGGTCAGAGCCAGGGACAGTTAGACCCTGCCCAGCTCTCTCCATTTCAGTTACAGGCAGATAGTTCCTAGGCGAGTTGGATGCGAGTCCTCTGGGGAGCTGCAAGCAGCACATCCCTGTACCAGTGATATTCCTGGCAGAATACCCAACTGGTGGGACGTTGCAGTGTCCTGCTTGGGCAAAAGTGAGAGTCATCTGTCCTCTGAATAGTTCGCCTAGGACATTTGTGATCCAGGTCAGTCAGCTTTGTTTGGAGCATATTTTCCTGTATGTGCTAAAGGATTTGCTGATTTTTTGATCGCTATGGAATTTATATTTTGCAAAGGTTTCTTCCTGCTGCCATCCTGCATCCCTTACCACACTGAATAAAACATTTTTTTAAACAGCACTTGCTCCCTGTGGTGGCAGGGACCACTGTGGTCGAGATTCAGCACTGCCAGGGCCGAGTAGCTCAGCAGTGCGGTGGACTGGGGTTTTCCTAGTAACTGCTGGCAGGTTAGATTCAGGATGTGGACTGTGTCATTGTCAATCTGCCACCAGTTCCTCTGCATCTCAGGTTTGAATGGGCTATTGAGATCGCAGGGACACACATGAAAGATCTAGGGAGCTGGATGTTTGTCGTTAGAAATAAGTGATATTTGACATTGCTCTGTAAAGATTTTCCAGTTAACTTTCTCACGTTCTAAGGGGCCCTAGTTGTACACATAATTGCCTTTTACAATGCTAAACTTAATTCACACCATCCTAAAAGTGGCACTGAAAATAATTGCCCTGTGTGCTCCTGGCCCCAAATGACCCCAAATCTGGCATGAAATTTAGTTTTCCCTTCAGTACTTTTAATCTTTCGTACTTAGAGTAAAGCAGAACCAATACTTCAGAGCATGCAAGAAGATCAAAATCTGTTAGATCAAGGGGCATAATCCCTTGTGTCATTTTATGCAATAGGTAGGTATAGTATGGATTTATGAAATCACTTTTCACTTTATTTTGAGTTATAGCTTCTTTTGCTGAACTTTGATGAGAATATCAGTCTTTTACTTACCTCAAGTGCAGACTGCAGACTAGCTTATTCAGTGGTTTCCAAAGAGATGATAGGTGATTTCTTTCTGTGCTTGAATGTAATAACTTCTCATTTTGCATTGATGAGGTAGCATAAGGAAGCTCTCTACTGAAAGCTGATAAACTACTTTTCTACTTCTATTGCTATAATAATATGGAGTCACTTGGTGATTTCCAGTTTTGTGATTGAGCTTTGTTCCTTTGCGCTTTCTGTTATCTTAGCCAAATCCTCCAGAATAAACTATTCTTGTGACTGTGATCTTTACTGAAATTCATCAATGAATTAGTTTCTTTTAAGATTGATTTTTCATTGCAGTGGCTTGGTGGCCACTATGACTCATTAAAGTCAATTAGTGTAGTGTACATGTCTCTCCTCATGTATGTTGAAGTTTTGGCACGGAAAATCCTCACTCCGGTAGAAAAATATCCTTTCTTGAATATAAAGATTAAATCATGATTGTAATAGAGACTTGAAAAGTAATGAGCAAAATAGTGAGACTAATAGGTCTCAGGCTGACTTACTTTCCCCTGAATTAATAGAATAAAGTCTTTAAAGAATAAAATAATAAATCTTAGAAATATTAAATCAACCTGGAGCTCAGTTGCTCTGTAGCAAAATTGATCTATTGAGAAGGAGATTTTGAGAAGGAGGTGTGAATTGCTAAGTTAGGTGATCATTTTTTTAAAGTAATGGTGTTTGGAGATAAAAAATAAATCAGGAGGAGTCATCCAACTCCTTTGACATTGTAATATAAGGATTTTCTAGCTGAACATGTTGTGTGGGCAGTGAGGGATAAAGGAAATGCCACCTGACAGAATTCAGGCTTACCAGTCCCTCTGAAATCTGTGGCTTTTTGAGCCATCAAGGTCAGTTTTCCTTGATCTGACTGAAAAGGGTGGTGTAAGACGGTGTATAAAATTGAATATTGCAGAGTGGAGGCAGACAGGCTCCAAAAATGAGCATTTGCACTTTGCAGACATTCGGGAGCACTCTTTACCATCTGCTCATCCACAGACTTGACCTGTGAAGCTACGTGTTCCAGATCAGATAGGAGAGCTTACAGTTTTCTCTGTCCTCTGAGGACAAATGTTGTGATCACATAAAGGATAAGGGGCTGAAACACTTCCCATGATCTCACAGCTGCAAAACTAGAGGATTTGTCTGGCTTGGGCTCCATGCACCTCAATTCACAGTGCTAGACAGATGGGCTAGGGGTGTGGCTGGGAAGCAGACAGGACAACATGTCTTGGAATCTCAAGGTGACTGCCTGAAATTGGACAGTCCCGTAGCTTGTTGAAAAGGGCCTTTGCAAATCTGTCTATATTTGGCCCTGGCAGATTCCCCCGCCAACCAGCAGAGGGCCCATTTAGGATGTTTCCAAAGCAGTTTTTCAGATTTAGAACTGGATGGAAGAGTTCCTGCGGTAGAGCCCCTGATTTCCCTTTCTTTGTTCTGGGTGGTAATTCCATGTAGAGAGGCGCTCAATCTTAGAAACTATTTTCTTTAATGTTTCTACTACCACACAGATTTTTAACAGATGTCTCGGGCTGCTGCTGTTCTGAAGGGTGAAGGAAACCATGGCTCTTGAAAGCCTGAAAAAAAAGAATATTTAAGTGCTGATGAGCTTATATGTCCTGGCTTAGGTAGCAAGGGCAAGAATGGGCTATATGAACCCTTTGGAGCAGTCCTCATGAAAAACAAGCAAACCAAGAAATATGTATTTTAAAGAATTTCTTTTTTGCTAAATTTCCTTTCTTTTTCTTCAGTTCTGCTACGCACAAGTTGAAGAATGTGAAAGTGGGGAGATCAGTTTGTTAAGACAGGCTTCTGAGGAAGGGGCAGAGCTGCCTGCAGTCTTGCTTTAATGACATTGCCATTGGGAAGACCATGTTCCAGGGACCTCATGCCTGTGTTATCCCAGTTAGGCTGTCTGCCAGTCCAACTGGGAAAGCGTATAGGACAACTGAGGAATGAGCTGGATTTTCTGTGTAATGTGTGAGATTAGGAAGACTAAGAAAAAAATGGAGAAAATTACTTATCTTAGTATTTTCCCTAAACCTGAAGTTTTATTATGCCCCTTTAGGTCATGCATCCACTTCAAAGTTACAGCTGAATTTCCATTTCCAAAGTTTCTCTATTGTTTTATGAAACTGTGTGAGAATGTTACATAGTGTATGTTCATGTAACTGTTAATTTAAAGTAATCTTGCAGCCTCGCTGATTCTTCAAGGAGCTATTACTAATCAAGATTAATCTTTATCTATAATTATGGATAATAACACCGATGATGTTTCTCTGGCTTGTTTGATTTATGTAACCTAAGGTGGAAAAGGAAAGTATCGTGCTGGATTATATCTATGCTACATTTTTTTTTTTTTTTTCTCTATTTGAGCGGGGCCAGGTTCAGGGCTGCCCCATCCTACTTAGCAGCTGCTGTAAATTACGCATTTCACGCGTTGCTCTCAAATCTCTGCATTGTGATTTGACACTCCTGATTTACACCAGTATAAATGAAATCAAAAAAAAAATAAAATAAAAAAGAAAAGCAGTTGCTTTTCTTTTTCCTTTGAAGATGCAGCAGCTGAAAAGCACTGCTTGGAAAACCTCACATTTTGAGAGGTTCTAAAGTATTCTGTTAGCCTGTGCTCATAGATTGAATAAGTTTTTATTATTTTTTCTATTTCCATTATTTTTTCCAGTGTTAATGCTATCAAATAAAATATTATAACAGAGTACAACAAAAGCTGTTTTGTAGAAAAGCTCTAAAGCTGTGAAACTACCATGACTTTATCAGTCTGCATCTCTCTAGGAAACAAGAAATCTAGGAGAAAACCAGATGAAATAGGATTGAACATTCTGCATGTAGGACTTCCTTTTGGCATATTACCTTTTGATGGTCTGATTGCAGAATTTTGATCTCACAGGATATTTCAGCATTTATACTTGGTCTGTTTTATGATTAAGATAAATAAGCAGAATTTTGCAAAGATCCATAGTTTTTTAAATTTTTTGCATGACTAACGAGACTTTGGGTAGATTCTCATGAGGGAGAAAAAAATGGAATAAAAACAATTAACAAAATCGAAGTTTTAGTATAAAAAAATGTCAGTTTTACAGAAGTTACAATCACTGTTTTGGTATGTTGAATTTACACAAAATATATTAACTTCCTAACACTCCAGATATATATAAAGAAAAAAGAAGCAGTATAGAATTTAATTTTATAATGCTGCTTACATGTAAACTATTCTGTAATGAGTTTGCTTTTGTCAGAAAGAAAGTGAATGTAGGGAATCTAATGCCATGGTTTCTCAAAGCCCATCGTGATGGGGATGCTTCAAAGATATAGGGCTTTCTCATCAGAAAGCACCATCTAGCGTTAGTTTTAAAAACTTTGGCTGAAGATACAAAGCACAGTGCAAAATAGCAAAAAATCTCTTGGAGGATTTCACTGTAAAAAGATCATTATGCTGGCTGAACAACTCCTAGTGTTAATTCAGGGGTTTGTGCTAGAGGAGGCACTAATAAGAGAAGGTTTTCCAGGTCTCAGGCTCATGTATGGCTGGTACCATTTTTTTCCACTGTGTTAAGTAGTGAGTGTAAGTCACTTGTGAGTGAATGTAAGGCCAGAAGGGTAATCCGAGTAGAGTATATTTGGAGTTTTTTGCTGTGAATGATCTTGGTCAGATTATAATGCAGTGTTTTAGAACAGAAAAATGAGCCAGTGGTGGCAGATTTACATGACTCTCGATGAAGTGTTTAAAAGCATTCCCATGTTTAAAGAGTTCTGCTACACGTCTGCTTGGCTTTGTCCGCCTTCTAGTTCTGGAGATCAGATTCTGTTACACTTTTGAGTGCTAGTTTTAAAAGTTTGATGTTGTCAAAACATGCAGTTTATTGAGACTAATAATCCATAGTTTAGTAAGCAGAAGGAATCATTAACTACATTGTTTTTTGGGAGCAATTTCTAAAGAAGTAAACTTGAGAAATAAGGCACAGCAATGCTACAAGGTTGGGGAGCACTAGGTCTCCCAAAATAAAAGAACTTTCTTAATGCTTCATCCTCATGAGATGGTTGATTTGAAGGTATCAGAAAGACCTTCAAAAACTTGATGTATTTAGAATTCAAAAGGCACCTGAAATAGACTGGAAAACAAAACAAACAAAGAAAACCTCCATGCTCTCTGTAGCTGGATTCATGTTATTTGAGTATTGGGGTTTGTAATAGAAAAAAGTTCTTGCTATACCTTTTTTTTTTTTTTTTTTTTTTTGTCTGCTTGTATGGAAACCTCAATCCCTGTTTTTATATTAGGGCTGCAGGAGAGTAAAAAGTGGTAAAACCTCCCCCTCAGAATGATTTTTGTGATATTTATACTGTATAAATCAGCTGCGGACAAATCCACTAAATGTTATCTGAAAAATTTATGGCTGAATAAATTAGAATGTAAGCACTGTCCATGGTGCCAAGAGATGTATCATTTCTTGGTTCTTTATATGACATGTTTATAATGAGCAGTCTGGGCTTTCCATCATTTTTCTTCTTTCTCAGTTCATACTTCTAATATATATAGAATAATTATTATGTATTGTCCTGTAAAAAATACCCAGAAGAATGGATTGCTAAACAGCAAATTTTACAATACACACAGTGAATATAATTAACAGTTTACATTTTGTAGTCTTTGTAGAAATAGTCCATGGACCTGGAGACACTTGAAGGCCTGGATTGAGAACCACTGATTTGAACATAAATGCTTGCTGTGGCATGCTACAGACACCAGATGGCAATGGAAGGATGTTGAAAACATCTCCCTTCTGAGAAAGGAAAATGTTTTCCATTCTGCTTTTAACGCAGTGAAATGAGAAGATAAAGGGCAAGAAAACATCTTTGTCCCAGTTGTTTGAAAATGTTCATTAGTAGCAATAAGTATTCTACCCAATGAAGTGAGATATTCCTACTGAGGAAGGTCAAGAATTCCATGGTTTCAAGAAGAGATAAATTAGACATATAATTTGGTTAAATCTTTGGATTTAAACAAGTGTTAGTGCAGCTGGTGATGAGTATCAGCAGCCCAAAATGTGACCAGACTATGCTGAGATGCCAACTCCTGTACAAAGGCTTGCCTGAGTGTGCCATTAGCCAGATTATAATGCTGAGCCAAAAAAGCTGTTGTTTTTGGATTTGGACAGTAATAGTGTTCTGGTAACTAAGTTGAAGGGGTCTGCAGTTAGTGAGATAAAAAAAATAGATGAAACTAAAGCAAGTCTTTAATTGGTGACATCTTTTCAAATAGACATCCGGGAGTGGTAGAAAGTTACCCTGAATCTATGGCAGCATTTATGGTCTCTGATTTGTTTAACAGATGGCAGATAGAAAGCTCTGTAAGGCTAAGAGTAAATTAAAATGCTTAGTAACTGCTTTTATTTCCTCTAGTAATTTAGAAGACCTTGGTAGAGGTCTGAAAACTCATTTGATTGTGATAAGACTAGGCAATATATTCCCTAAGTTACAATGGGGAAGACATTTTTTGGCATGTCAAGACAATACTATTATGCAGCAAATAACTAGGCAAACTCTGAATTTTGCTACTGGTGTACAGCTGATACATGGCACTCTTCATTTTTCACAAAGCTCTCATTTCTAGCCTAAAATTAAGGGACTGAGCTGAATTGCTCAACTGCACCACTGTTTAGTCGCATCAAGATGATGAGGAACAAAAATGATTCTCCTCCTTTTTTATTATTGTCAATATTCTGTTTACCCAGATGAAGAAAGCACCTGACTTCTGATCTCCACTGAGCCGTTCCTTTTGCTGAGTTCCTGTTGAACATTTAGTGAGTGCATAAGAAATGAGGAAAAAATAGAGGAACAGCACCTGTTAGCCTTTTTAAAATAAAATTATCCTGCTAGTTCTGCCTGGAAACTGGTTCATTGTTCTCAGTTTTCTTTCTGACATGTATTTTTCTAGATGTTCTGGCAAGTGAGGTGCAGCAACATGTAAATATCTACAGGAAATTCATTTGGTCACAAAGTGATAGAAGTACTTAGAGTGTGGGGGAGGATAAGGGTCAGATTTGCTGCTCAATTCACTATCTCCATTTTGATTTATTATGTAATTTTTATTTCCTAGTACAGGCAAAGCTGGATCTATGAATTGATTCCTGTCAAAGGCTTATTATTTTCAGACTCTGTTGTTATTAGAAATATCTGTTATCTTTGTGACATTCTGAGAAGTGTGTGCTCTGAGTTGTTGATAATCTTTAAGAAATGTGATAAACTGACTTCAATTTGAAGAGCAGAAAGGGAATCCCGTTATTATAGCATCGTTCTATGGCTAAGTAGTATTGCTTGAGCAGTTAAAAAGTTTGTGCAGATTATTAGGAAACTTCATTTAACTCACAAAAGCACCAAGCCAAAGCATTCTAGGGCACAGCAAAGTCTGATTTTTACTAATCTTTACTATTTTTACTTTACTTTGTTAAAAGTTGGCGAATTCCCTGACAATCTGAATTCACAGGGTTTTCTTTTTTGTTGTTGTTTTAATTTAAAAAGATCACTCTGGCATTATTCTAGCAATACAAGTATTTTAAAAGCTTTTGGAAACATTTGCCGGTTAAGTTATGGTCATCTTCAGTGATGCGAATTACTTTCATTTTGCAGATAAGTGTCTGAAACACATGCTAGTTAAATAGCTTTCCTGAGGGCCAGGATATTAGATAGCAAAGCAATTAACTTTTTATATGTATAATAGCTTTTCATTTTGCACAGTGTATGTCTTCCCTTTTAAGCACTTCCAATAATATCAGAAGCTTGATATTATAATTAAGGAGGTATTTATGTACCCTAAAATTAATTATAGTACTTGATGGAAATTTTGCTAGGTTCATTTATTTTTCTCTGTCATTCTGTGTAGGTTTAAACTTTGGTGCCAAAGGTGATAATTTTATCAGAGTTGCACTAAGGGACTGGATGAATCCTATTTTTAAACCACAGCGCTATAGATCCATGTAATCCACTCACAGTTTGATTAGTCTGAATATAATGTTTTTCAGTGCAGAGTCCTTTATCTTGCTGTTTTTTGGAAAAGTATCTAAAAGTATAAAATGTTATAAAATATCTGGGATTAGTTTGAATTAGTCATCAATAAAAAAAAATCTAAAATGAAACTACACTTACTTTCTCCAAGTCTCTTAGAGAGAGCAGCATGACTGCTGATCAAGTTAAAATGAATAATTATTTTGCAATATACTAAGAGAATTTTGTTAACTGAACATATGTTCAGTGTTCAAAGTAGATAATGACAGATTCATTTAATTGAAAATCATAGTTACTTAGATCTGAAGCAGCACATATTACGAACAAATTGGTGAAAAGAGACTAACCTTCTGACATCTGGAAAAAATCCAAGTTTTCCTTCATATTTTTCTTGTGAATTTCCCCATTTACATTTAGAAAAATGTTTGTGAAGAACAATTTAGGGTTCTAACACTTAGGATAAATACTTGCTGACTTATCCAGTATAAAAAACTCATGGTATCTTCACTGGGAAAAAAATATGATCAGCACTACTGTGCATAGTTGGGTTTTGAACATCTCCAAGGGTGGAGACTCCACAATCTCTCTTGACAAATTGTTCCAGGGTTCAACCCTTCTCACAGGGAGGAATTTTTTCTTAATGTTCAGGTGTAGAATAACCAAGTACTTCAGAGTGACTCAAGGTGCAAAGCCTAATTTTTTGGGGAATTCAATCCTGACAATTGGGAGTACTGATTCTGAGTTTTCTAAATATCTCTGTTATTCATAAGTATTTATTGATAAATGAGGGAAACATGGGCTGGTTGTTTTGGCTGTTTCTTTTTAATTTTTGTCAGTTTTTTTCATTCCAGAGGTCTATTCATCTCCCATATCTATTTTCTAGACAGGTCTATAAGGTCTAAAGATCTCACTTTCCTACTTTCTCTTAGGAAATCTGAAGTGCCAAAAAGGAATGAATAGATGATACAGCTTCTGATTCAGGTGATTTTAGTGTGTTATATTTCTGAAAAATGGAACAACATTTTCAGTTCTTAAGCGTTGAATGCGTGTTCAATGCCAATGATACCATGATCATTCTCGTTGTGTTGAATGAAAAGTAACATTGCACCGCTCATAATATTAAAATTAATCTGCAGTTTTCATTTTTGAAATATTTGTTAATCTAGCTGTTTAATTTGACCAAGACTGTTGAGGAGTAGAAGAAAAAAAAAATCTTATTATAAATTCTGTTTTACAGCCAGGGCCTCTTATGTTTACCACAGGATAAATTCTATACTTAGATTGCAGTAGCAAATTGAAAGGATGAGTTGGAAGAATATGTTAAGAAAAAGATAGTCAAGATGAAGTATTCTGCACCTAAATGTAAAACCAATACTGTACATTGATAGCACCTAAGAGTAATGCAGATGCCACAGAAGATTATATTGCAATATGCCTTGATTACCATCTGCGTGGTTTTAATTAATTTCCTTAATTGGAGGACAATGTATTTCTAATTACACATGAAAACATCACTAACTATTGGAGAATCCTTATCTAATGCACAAACTCTCCTGGTAGATCCACTGCCTGCCTAATTTATACAAGCCTCATCTCGGCAATCACAGGCTGTTTGGCAGACTCCTGACAATTACTCAAACTAATCACATATGAAGCTACATTCCAAATTTGTAATTTAGGTGCAATAAAATTCTAACTGTGAATAATTCAGCTCATAGAGGTACCAGTGTGAAACTTCTACCAGAAATGTAATTAGAAAATAATACAGTTGGAGCCAGAATCAAATTTAAAGTGAAATATCCAATATGAATAACTGTTCTAAAGAGAATGACTTTGACCGTAAGAACAGATATTAGTCTCCTCACTTTAAACTAGAAAAGTAGTGGAAGGTAAAATTAACTTATCCGCAGGGTAAATAATCAAATATTTAAGTCACAGAGTCAAAACATCAGTCCCAGGGGGCAAATTTATTTTGTTTGTAGCTCTATAGAGCTCTAACTCAGTTACAGGCAAAATAGAATTTCTCCACATTAATGACTCCTTTTCTGCAGGTTAATAGAATAAATCCATCAAGGTATGCCTATCTTGTGGCTTAATCTTCCCTTGGAGTTCAGTAAAATATCCTTTCATAGATTCCCATTTCCCTGGCTGAGGCCTGTGTGTGTTCTAAATAAGAGCAAGGAGGTTTGGCTCTTAGCTGGTTTATCACAGACCTTGTTTCTCCAAGATTAATTCTATGCCAGATATTGCCAGCTGCAGTCACATCATATCTAGTTACTTGCTCTGGCGCATCTCCTGTGTGTCTTTTGAGATCCAACTTGTAAAGAGATGCATTTCTGGAATCTGGATTATAGTCTGTACCAAAGGGAAAAAACAAAAAGATGCAAGTCCCCACTGTTAGTTTACAGAGTGGAATATTTATTGATATGTGGTTAAAAACGTCAAAATGCAGAACCCAAGTTGTGGGCACAAGCAATTCCGTCATTTGACCAGTGCCTTACAGGACATGAGACTGAATTTCTATACAAGATATAAATGAAGGAATTTCTTCTTGTTCTTAATAAAATGCAGGGTGTAATTTTTAAGGCTGAAAGGACAAACATACACAATAATTCAGGCATGGTTTCAGTAGCAGATGAAAGAGTAGCCTGTGACACTGTGACCTGTAGCTGGGAAGATCTGCACAGGGACTGGGAAAACCCTGGGGGTCTAACAGTCTTTGCAAGAACCTGAACCTGATAAGGAGGTATCTCATGTAAAAAGTTCTCTTAATTTGTTTCTTCAAGTCTCAGGTCAGTAACATGATCAGAGCTAAACCTTGTATGTGGTAAAATGTCCACTCTTGTGCAAACAGAGTCTGTGCCTTAGTTAGATCTTGCATAAAGAACTGTCTTTGGCATTTTAAGGGAGATTAAGTAGCTTTGGCATGTATGTTAGCACTTCCCATTAGAGGAAATTCAGAAATACAAATGCTGTATTCAAAGATGCAAAGATAAAAACTAGGCTATTGGACAACTGTGTAACACTGATGAAATTAACACTTCTGAGGAGAGAGTCCCTATTAAATTAAAATGGAATAACTTTCATTAAATATGTACCTAACTGCAGTGCGTCATTATTGTACATCATCAAAACCAAATAGATCAACAGCTATTTTCTTCAGTTTCTTAGCTGCACAGACTGGTATGGATCTGAGATGTGGCATTTCATTAATCATTAGTACTTATTTATCAAAAAATCCTAATTGTTTCACAAACTTCAGCATAAATTCTTTTTAGAGACCCTGCAAAGGATTTGCTCCGTATTTCTTCTATTTTGAAAACAATAAAGTTGCATAGTATGAGTTTGAGTATTTGTACTGCGCCTACATAGTAAAGCGTGGCCAGGCTTTCTCTTTGTGGCTGTTAACAAAGGATGCACTGTAGGATTTCTGGAAAATAGTCACATCATCTTATGCACACTTTCTAAATATTAGTGACTAGAAACTCCTTTAATACTTTCAGGATTCTGTGACAGTTGCCAGAGAATACCAATCCTTGCTGTTCTCCTGCTATCCTTTAAATGTTCTATTTTAACTCTATTCGTGATGTAAGTGGTGGTGACAATTTTTAAAACATTAGATTCTTGTAATGATCAAACAACAGCAATAGAAAGTTAGAACACAATTTTCCTTTATGTGAAGGGCACTAAAACGATGTAGGAAAATTTTCATCTCTGTCCTAACCATGTGCCTCATATAACATGGAGAACTGGGAAGATACGTGAAGTTCCCCTTCTCCTGTGTGCCCTAGGTAAAGGTTGCAGTCTGAATGCTTCGCATACATATTCGAGGAAGGCTCTGCTGGCTGAATTGTTTCAGTTACAGTAAATGTCACACATAGAGTTTGACTGCCTTGGAAATTTAACATCCAGTAAATGTTCAGATTCAAGCAAAAATTTAAAATATGTGAGAAACCTACTTTCATTATTTCTCAAGTTAAATCTCAAACAGCCCACCTTTTCTGTGTGGAGTAGTTTTAGCTTTCTGGGATGTTTGCCGTCATATTCACTATCCGGAGCGTATAACCTCACAGATCCACAGTGTCTGAACAAAAACATCACAAGAGCTACTTGACCCTAACTGGGAGTCCCCTTTCCCATGCTCTCTGTGCTTTGTCCCGGTGATACCCACATTTCTTAGCTCTTTTTGCAAAGAGAGTGTAGAAGGTTTGCTGCTCCAGCTCGCTCGTCTGCTGTGCTGCTTCTAAGCTTGCACGGCTGAGCCAGGTGCCTACCAAATGACACTGTCTGGCACACTATTAGTCACAGGCTTGCATTTCCTCTAGTGGCATGATACCCTGTATCATGTAGGAACAGAAGCAAAGTTTTTAACCTGCCTAAACCACATTTGTTAGCAGAAACCTTTCCACTTTTTATAGAGGCAATTCTGCAATATCAAGAAGTGCCAAGTCTGAATATCCTTATCACAAACAGAATTCTCTGAGAAGGCATGCCTTTTTTAAGACATTCTTATACCTGTTTTTTCTGTGTTGCAAACTCTTATGTTCATAAAACTTTTAAATCAAAGTATACTAGAGCAAGCCAGAAATAAAACTATGGCAGAAAATTATGTTTCTTATGCGTAGTTGCACTTTTTATAGCAGTGGTAATATTCTTCAGAAGAAAAAAATAGTGTACTATGGGATTTAAGGGTTCAAGGTGGTACCATGCTGAGTGTAAATGAGACTAATGTAGTACAGCATGTGGTGTCTGACACATTGGTCTAGTTTCTTTCCATTGCATATAGAAATGCTCAGATAAAGACTGGACTTTTTTTTTTTTTGAGCTAAAAGAAGGATTTGGACACAGAATCTAGCAAGGATGATCTATATTGTACAGAAAATTGTTTTAATCCCTCCTCAAAAAAATGTGTATAATTTTTTGAATTACCATTGTGAAGTAACATGAGGGAAATAATTTATTTGCCTTCTGTGCTTAAGATTAAACCTCTCCAATAACATTTGAGGAACTTGTCCCTTTCTGCAGGACGTTGTGAGTGTGGTGGAATATGCATATTTTTACCTTCAGGTGACAATTGATGCTTTTGAAAGGATGCTCCAATCCTTTTATTAAAAACTTGTGTGAAGCCAGTTAGATGGTACTACAGCAGGAGGTCAGTGCTGGCCATCTTTTCTGAGAGGTTGTGAAACACTGATCAAAAAATCAGAGTGCTATTGGTTAGAACCAGCGTAGTTTTAATGACTGCAGCTATTCTTTTCAGATAGATCTGCATATTACCAAAGCCATGCTAACTTTGATGGCAAAAGCTTAAAGAAACTGCTGTGCCCATATTAATGCATCTCCAGGAGAACTGACTTCATGAGGTTTCAGCTGAAGAGGATGATTGCAGAGTGGCTTTATTTTAAATGTGATAATTTTAAATAATTCAGCAGATTTTCAACAGCAGTTTCACCACAATTGGAATACTGTCCATTCACTCTTTTCCCTGATAGTGCTTTGGGTTTTGTTTTTAAGGTTAGCATCTTTCAAAGTTTTGCTGCTAGGTATTAAACTTTCTGAATCATTTCTCTCTGAAGAAACAAAACATCAAACCTAAGAGCAGATCATAATAAGGCTACATTCCCGGAGATCAAAGAGTGATGATGAATTGCCTGCTAAATGGCAGTTGTACTCCTGCACTGTTCTCAGCTATTTTATCAACTGAAATTGTTGAAGCCTGGTGGTTACTTCAGCTGCCTGAAATTATCCCAATACCAAAACTGGGGAAACATTTCCAGCCCAGAGGTATCAGATATATCATGTCAGCAGTAGAAGAAAATGGATTGACACGATTAGTTGCATTTTACAGCCAGTAACAGCTTGCCAGAATGACTCAGAATGTTTCTGATGGTCAGTTAATCTTTTTCTTTTTGAAAATGTAGGATAAGAAAAGTCTTCGTAGGCTTGATTTGCAGGTACATACAAGAACTAAATCCTCCTTTAGATGCCAGTTCACCAAAATCTGTATTCATTGTTGAATGACCATATAAGCAGCTGTCTCTGTGCTGCAGGTTTTGGTGGAGTCCCTCTACAATTTTTCCTGCTGGATATGTGTGTATGATGACACTGTCCAACACTGTGCATATAGCCTAAGACCTGACAGAGTCACAGGCACTGTATAGTATTTGTATCCAGAGGCTCTTTGTTGTGCTGTTGCTATTCCCAGCTTGTATATTGTCTGGAAAAATAGATGACAACAGTATGTCCTGTGCCTGCTTTGGAGCGAGGTCTTGACCATGGATCTTCCACTTCTCCCACCTGTGTTCTAGTGTCTGAATCAAAGAATATTCTGGGACTAGTCTGACTAATCCAGTTATTCCCCATTTCCTTCCCTTCCCTTTGTTTCACTTCATGTATATAAATTTAAACATTGCTTGGAGCATATTTGCAACTGAAAGAATCACCAAATTGTAGCGTGAATCTTGCTTTGTCATTGGCCCAAAACTTGCTTAGGGAAGACAGGTGAAAACCGTGACTCCAGCTGGCAGAGCACACTGGGTAGGACAAATGAGACAAATCACTGCTTTTGACAGTGAAATCTTCAGAGATACAAATAGTCTTTTGGTGTTCATCTTCTATTGAGCTAATTTAATTTGGCTTGGATTAAAGGATTTGTTTGGTTTTGTAAGAAGGCATATTTTCCATAAGAGCAAAGCTGGATGCAAAGCATATATGTATTCCAAACAAGCCTATTTTAAATAAACTTTTGCATAATATTTTAACAGATTTTTACAGTTTATTAAAAATGCTTAATAACTGGGGTTTCAATACTAAAACCTTTCTAAACACTAAATACTTTGTTTTGCTCTAAAGACTGATATTGCCAATATAGGTTCATGGTTACTGTGCTTGTGCTTTTAGATAATGCCTGGGATTCATAGGCTGCTCAATGAGGCTAAGATCCAAACCACAAATCTGGAGCTATGTGCTTCAGGAAGGGAGGCCTAAGACTTGTACCTCATATTAGGGCTGTTGCTGGAATAGAAGCACTGTTGTAGCTCACACAGATAGTATTGTATTTCAGGCTAGGATTGGTTATGATGCCCATAGGTCCTCTGACCTGTAAATGAATATAGATTTACCTCTAACTTTCTGCTTATGTCATGAGAGTCAAGTTTTTGCATAGATACCAGTTTGTTGTGTTTCTGTGTTTTTTTTTTTTTTTTTTTTTGGTAATTCTTGCAGTATAACAGAAAGAACAAATTCACCGTTTTATACTATTTCTATTAAATATCCTTTATGAAACTTTAAAATCTGGTGTATTTTTCTCTTTTACAGTGTGTATGGCACAAAGTTTCACTCTGCTTAATGAAAAATCACACTGCCACTAACAAGTTACAGTTGAGCTACAGACACACAGCAAAGTGTAACTATTTCAAAAACTCCAATCTTTTCTATTTATTTGTGAACAAGAATTTTGAGACAAAATCATTTCTGCAATAAAAAGAGATATTAAAGTGCACAGATGGATTTATATGTAGGGCTTATATAATTCATATAGTTCCTTTTAGTTTATCCAGCTATCCTTAGAGGCTTCTTCAAGAGTATATTTATCTTCTAGGAGTTTTTGAAACAAATAATTATTTTAAATAGTCATCTCTTCTAATGGCAGTCCTTCCAAAAGGGAATACATGTGCAGATGTTGCAATACTGTGAAGGAAAAGGCAAGTATGTAATCTGAGGTTTCATTCCATTGGAAAACCTTGTGCTTTACTATGCTTCATTTTCACAACTTTCTGAAGCAAGTCTAAGCAAAACACCAGTCTTTACTTATCTCTCACTAACTTCGCTTGTTGTATTGTGATAAAATGTATTTCCAATATGAGAAGTGCAGGTGGCAGTGTTGAATAAATTACTAGAGATGTCTCTTCATAAGAGTGACAGTTTAGCCTGCTGGAGATATAATCTAAACCTCAGTGACTCTGTCTCATTATTCAGCTAGGTCAGTAACCATTTCATTACATATTATCTTAATTTAAAAGGTAAAGCTTCTGGTAATGCTGGAGAACAACAAAGATTTTGTATCCTGTATAAAGTGAGCATGACTGAAGTCTTTGCTAGGTAGTTAATCAAAGGAAAGGGCTGCGTTTTGAATCTGGTTTCTTAGATCATCTAAAAATGGTGTAGCTCTGTTGGATTCACTGAAATTATGCAGGTTGCACAGCTGGGCAATTTGTATTTTGAATTAATTTCTAGAGTGGGAATGTCTTCTTTTTAAAACTGCATTATTTGTAATTGAGTTGAAAATTGTTAAGGGCACCCACTAGCTTCTCCAATAACTGAGATGATGGCCCTATGTTGCAGTCTATGGACATGGATGATATTCCCGGATTGGGAATGGAGTAGGTTGCATTGGAGAGCAGCAGTGCATAGTGGTGACAGCTCAAGTTTCGGTAACCATGATCAGGAAGATCTCTGCAAAATCGCAGAGAATTGGTAACTAAGAAGTTGACAAATCGGCAAATGAAACTAGCAACTATACCCTTAAAAGTCTGCTAGAAAAGATCCATGTGTTCCACTAGGTGCTCTGGAAACTGTGTGTTCTGCTTCATTCATTCCTGGTGTTTAAAATGGAGAGAGAGATGCCATGAGCAGCTGATATGACTATGATTTGTGATGTGCTGCAGGACTCGAAGTAGCCTGTGACTGTGGCCTTAGCTGCTAA